>NC_133128.1:91903341-92246985 GCF_048418815.1 Hemitrygon akajei
CATGGATAGTGTCTGTCCATCATCCTCCACGGATAGTGTCTGTTGATTACCCTCCATTGATAGTGTCTTTCCATTCTCCTCTACAGATAGTGTCTGGCCATTCTCCGTCACCCTCCACGGAGAGTGTCTGTCCATTCTCCTCTACAGATAGTGTCTGTCCATTCTCTGTCACCTTCCACGGATATTGTCTGTCCATTGTCCATCACCCTCCACGGATAGTGTCTGTCCGTCACCCTCCACGGATAGTGTCTGTCCATTCTCCTCCATGGATACTGTCTGTCCGTCACCCTCCACGGATAGTGTCTGTCCATTCTCCTCCACGGATAGTGTCTGTCCGTCACCCTCCACGGATAGTTTCTGTCTGTCACCCTCCACGGATAGTGTCTGTCCGTTCTCCTCCACGGATAGTGTCTGTCCATTATCCTGCTCTGATAGTGTCTGTTCATTCTCCTCTACAGATAGTGTCTTGTCCATTCTCCGTCACCCTCCATGGATAGTGTCTGTCCATCATCCTCCATGGATAGTGTCTGTCCATTCTCCTCCACGGATAGTGTCTGTCCGTCACCCTCCACGGATAGTGTCAGTCCATTCTCCTCCACGGATAGATTCTGTTGATTACCCTCCATGGATAGTGTCTGTCCGTCACCCTCCACGGATAGTGTCTGTCCATTCTACTCCACGGATAGAGTCTGTCCGTCACCCTCCACGGATAGTGTCAGTCCATTCTCCTCCACGGATAGTGACTGTTGATTACCCACCATGGAAAGTGTCTGTCCATCATCCTCCACGGATAGTGTCTGTCCGTCACCCTCCACGGATAGTGTCTGTCCATTATCCTCCACAGATAGTGTCTGTCCATTCTCCGTCACCCTCCACGGATAGCGTCTGTCCATTATCCTCCACGAATAGCGTCTGTCCGTCACTCTCCACGGATGGTGTCTGTCCATTATCCTCCATGGATAGTGTCTGTTCATTCTCCTCTACAGATATTGTCTGTCCATTCTCCGTCACCCTCCACAGATAGTGTCTGTCCATTCTCCTCCATGGAAAGTGTCTGTCCATTATCCTCCACGGATAGTGTCTGTCCGTCACCCTCCACGGATAGTGTCTGTCCGTCACCCTCCACGGATAGTGTCTGTCCATTCTCCGTCACCCTCCACGGATAGAGTATGTCCATTCTCCTCTACAGATAGTGTCTGTCGATTACCCTCCACGGATAGTGTCTGTCCATTCTCCTCTACGGATAGTGTCTGTACATTCTCCTCCATTGATAGTGTCTGTCCATTCTCCGTCACCCTCCACTGATAGAGTCTGTCCATTCTCCTCTGCAGATAGTGTCTGTGCATTATCCTCCACGGATAGTGTCTGTCCGTCACCCTCCACGGATAGTGTCTGTCCATTCTCCTCCATGGATACTGTCTGTCCGTCACCCTCCACGGATAGTGTCTGTCCATTCTCCTCCACGGATAGTGTCTGTCCGTCACCCTCCACGGATAGTGTCTGTCTGTCACCCTCCACGGATAGTGTCTGTCCGTTCTCCTCCACGGATAGTGTCTGTTCATTATCCTCCTCGGATAGTGTCGGTTCATTCTCCTCTACAGATAGTGTCTTGTCCATTCTCCGTCACCCTCCATGGATAGTGTCTGTCCATCATCCTCCATGGATAGTGTCTGTCCATTCTCCTCCACGGATAGTGTCTGTCCGTCACCCTCCACTGATAGCGTCTGTCCATTATCCTCCACGGATAGCGTCTGTCCGTCACTCTCCACGGATGGTGTCTGTCCATTATCCTCCATGGATAGTGTCTGTCCATTCTCCTCCACGGATAGTGTCTGTCCATATAGTGTCTGTCCGTCACCCTCCACGGATAGTGTCTATCCGTCACCCTCCACGGATAGTGTCTGTCCATTCTCCGTCTCCCTCCACGGATAGAGTCTGTCCATTCTCCTCTACAGATAGTGTCTGTCGATTACCCTCCACGGATAGTGTCTGTCAATTCTCCTCTACGGATAGTGTCTGTTCATTCTCCTCCACGGATAGTGTCTGTCCGTTCTCCTCCACGGATAGTGTCTGTCCATTATCCTCCTCAGATAGTGTCTGTTCATTCTCCTCTACAGATAGTGTCTTGTCCATTCTCCGTCACCCTCCATGGATAGTGTCTGTCCATCATCCTCCATGGATAGTGTCTGTCCATTCTCCTCCACGGATAGTGTCTGTCCGTCACCCTCCACGGATAGTGTCAGTCCATTCTCCTCCACGGATAGATTCTGTTGATTACCCTCCATGGATAGTGTCTGTCCGTCACCCTCCACGGATAGTGTCTGTCCATTCTACTCCACGGATAGAGTCTGTCCGTCACCCTCCACGGATAGTGTCAGTCCATTCTCCTCCACGGATAGTGACTGTTGATTACCCACCATGGAAAGTGTCTGTCCATCATCCTCCACGGATAGTGTCTGTCCGTCACCCTCCACGGATAGTGTCTGTCCATTATCCTCCACAGATAGTGTCTGTCCATTCTCCGTCACCCTCCACGGATAGCGACTGTCCATTATCCTCCACGAATAGCGTCTGTCCGTCACTCTCCACGGATGGTGTCTGTCCATTATCCTCCATGGATAGTGTCTGTTCATTCTCCTCTACAGATATTGTCTGTCCATTCTCCGTCACCCTCCACAGATAGTGTCTGTCCATTCTCCTCCATGGAAAGTGTCTGTCCATTATCCTCCACGGATAGTGTCTGTCCATATAGTGTCTGTCCGTCACCCTCCACGGATAGTGTCTGTCCGTCACCCTCCACGGATAGTGTCTGTCCATTCTCCGTCACCCTCCACGGATAGAGTCTGTCCATTCTCCTCTACAGATAGTGTCTGTCGATTACCCTCCACGGAAAGTGTCTGTCCATTCTCCTCTACGGATAGTGTCTGTACATTCTCCTCCATTGATAGTGTCTGTCCATTCTCCGTCACCCTCCACTGATAGAGTCTGTCCATTCTCCTCTGCAGATAGTGTCTGTGCATTATCCTCCACGGATAGTGTCTGTCCGTCACCCTCCACGGATAGTGTCTGTCCATTCTCCTCCATGGATACTGTCTGTCCGTCACCCTCCACGGATAGTGTCTGTCCATTCTCCTCCACGGATAGTGTCTGTCCGTCACCCTCCACGGATAGTGTCTGTCTGTCACCCTCCACGGATAGTGTCTGTCCGTTCTCCTCCACGGATAGTGTCTGTCCATTATCCTCCTCGGATAGTGTCGGTTCATTCTCCTCTACAGATAGTGTCTTGTCCATTCTCCGTCACCCTCCATGGATAGTGTCTGTCCATCATCCTCCATGGATAGTGTCTGTCCATTCTCCTCCACGGATAGTGTCTGTCCGTCACCCTCCACGGATAGTGTCACTCCATTCTCCTCCACGGATAGATTCTGTTGATTACCCCAAATGGATAGTGTCTGTCCGTCGCCCTCCACGGATAGTGTCTGTCCATTCTACTCCACTGATAGAGTCTGTCCGTCACCCTCCACGGATAGTGTCAGTCCATTCTCCTCCACGGATAGTGACTGTTGATTACCCACCATGGAAAGTGTCTGTCCATCATCCTCCACGGATAGTGTCTGTCCGTCACCCTCCACGGATTGTGTCTGTCCATTATCCTCCACGGATAGTGTCTGTCCATTCTCCGTCACCCTCCACGGATAGCGTCTGTCCATTATCCTCCACGGATAGCGTCTGTCCGTCACTCTCCACGGATGGTGTCTGTCCATTGTCCTCCATGGATAGTGTCTGTCCATTCTCCTCCACGGATAGTGTCTGTCCATATAGTGTCTGTCCGTCACCCTCCACGGATAGTGTCTGTCCGTCACCCTCCACGGATAGTGTCTGTCCGTTCTCCTCCACGGATAGTGTCTGTCCATTCTCCTCCACGGATAGTGTCTGTCCGTCACCCTCCACGAATGGTGTCTGTCCATTATCCTCCATGGATAGTGTCTGTTCATTCTCCTCTACAGATAGTGTCTGTCCATTCTCCTCCATGGAAAGTGTCTGTCCATTATCCTCCACGGATAGTGTCTGTCCATATAGTGTCTGTCCGTCACCCTCCACGGATAGTGTCTGTCCGTCACCCTCCACGGATAGTGTCTGTCCATTCTCCGTCACCCTCCACGGATAGAGTCTGTCCATTCTCCTCTACAGATAGTGTCTGTCGATTACCCTCCATTGATATTGTCTGTCCGTTCTCCTCCACGGATAGTGTCTGTCCATCATCCTCCATGGATAGTGTCTGTCCATTCTCCTCCACGGATAGTGTCTGTCCGTCACCCTCCACGGATAGTGTCAGTCCATTCTCCTCCACGGATAGATTCTGTTGATTACCCTCCATGGATAGTGTCTGACCGTCACCCTCTACGGATAGTGTCTGTCCATTCTACTCCACGGATAGAGTCTGTCCGTCACCCTCCACGGATAGTGTCAGTCCATTCTCCTCCACGGATAGTGACTGTTGATTACCCACCACGGAAAGTGTCTGTCCATCATCCTCCACGGATAGTGTCTGTCCGTCACCCTCCACGGATAGTGTCTGTCCATTATCCTCCACGGATAGTGTCTGTCCATTCTCCGTCACCCTCCACGGATAGCGTCTGTCCATTATCCTCCACGGATAGCGTCTGTCCGTCACTCTCCACGGATGGTGTCTGTCCATTATCCTCCATGGATAGTGTCTGTTCATTCTCCACTACAGATATTGTCTGTCCATTCTCCGTCACCCTCCACGGATAGTGTCTGTCCATTCTCCTCCATGGAAAGTGTCTGTCCATTATCCTCCACGGATAGTGTCTGTCCATATAGTGTCTGTCCGTCACCCTCCACGGATAGTGTCTGTCCGTCACCCTCCACGGATAGTGTCTGTCCATTCTCCGTCACCCTCCACGGATAGAGTCTGTCCATTCTCCTCTACAGATAGTGTCTGTCGATTACCCTCCATGGATAGTGTCTGTCCATCATCCTCCACGGATAGTGTCTGTTGATTACCCTCCATTGATAGTGTCTTTCCATTCTCCTCTACAGATAGTGTCTGGCCATTCTCCGTCACCCTCCACGGATAGAGTCTGTCCATTCTCCTCTACAGATAGTGTCTGTCGATTACCCTCCACGGATAGTGTCTGTCCATTATCCTCCACGGATACTGTCTGTTGATTACCCTCCACGGATAGTGTCTGTCCAATATCCTCCACGGATGGTGTCTGTCCATTCTCCTCCACGGATAGTGTCTGTCCGTCACCCTCCACGGGTAGTGTCTGTCCGTCACCCTCCACGGATAGTGTCTGTCCATTCTCCTCCACGGTTAGTGTCTGTCCATTATCCTCCACGTATAGTGTCTGTTCATTCTCCTCTACAGATAGTGACTGTCCATTCTCCGTCATCCTCCATGGATTGTGTCTGTCCGTCACCCTCCACGGATAGTGTCAGTCCAATCTCCCCCACGGATAGAGTCCGTTGATTACCCTCCATGGATAGTGTCTGTCCATCACCCTCCTCGGATAGTGTCTGTCTATTCTCCTCCACGAATAGAGTCTATTGATTACCCTCCACGGATAGTGTCTGTCAATTCTCCTCTACGGATAGTGTCTGTTCATTCTCCTCCACGGATAGTGTCTGTCCGTTCTCCTCCACGGATAGTGTCTGTCCATTATCCTCCTCAGATAGTGTCTGTTCATTCTCCTCTACAGATAGTGTCTTGTCCATTCTCCGTCACCCTCCATGGATAGTGTCTGTCCATCATCCTCCATGGATAGTGTCTGTCCATTCTCCTCCACGGATAGTGTCTGTCCGTCACCCTCCACGGATAGTGTCAGTCCATTCTCCTCCACGGATAGATTCTGTTGATTACCCTCCATGGATAGTGTCTGTCCGTCACCCTCCACGGATAGTGTCTGTCCATTCTACTCCACGGATAGAGTCTGTCCGTCACCCTCCACGGATAGTGTCAGTCCATTCTCCTCCACGGATAGTGACTGTTGATTACCCACCATGGAAAGTGTCTGTCCATCATCCTCCACGGATAGTGTCTGTCCGTCACCCTCCACGGATAGTGTCTGTCCATTATCCTCCACAGATAGTGTCTGTCCATTCTCCGTCACCCTCCACGGATAGCGACTGTCCATTATCCTCCACGAATAGCGTCTGTCCGTCACTCTCCACGGATGGTGTCTGTCCATTATCCTCCATGGATAGTGTCTGTTCATTCTCCTCTACAGATATTGTCTGTCCATTCTCCGTCACCCTCCACAGATAGTGTCTGTCCATTCTCCTCCATGGAAAGTGTCTGTCCATTATCCTCCACGGTTAGTGTCTGTCCATATAGTGTCTGTCCGTCACCCTCCACGGATAGTGTCTGTCCGTCACCCTCCACGGATAGTGTCTGTCCATTCTCCGTCACCCTCCACGGATAGAGTCTGTCCATTCTCCTCTACGGATAGTGTCTGTACATTCTCCTCCATTGATAGTGTCTGTCCATTCTCCGTCACCCTCCACGGATAGCGACTGTCCATTATCCTCCACGAATAGCGTCTGTCCGTCACTCTCCACGGATGGTGTCTGTCCATTATCCTCCATGGATAGTGTCTGTTCATTCTCCTCTACAGATATTGTCTGTCCATTCTCCGTCACCCTCCACAGATAGTGTCTGTCCATTCTCCTCCATGGAAAGTGTCTGTCCATTATCCTCCACGGATAGTGTCTGTCCATATAGTGTCTGTCCGTCACCCTCCACGGATAGTGTCTGTTCGTCACCCTCCACGGATAGTGTCTGTCCATTCTCCGTCACCCTCCACGGATAGAGTCTGTCCATTCTCCTCTACGGATAGTGTCTGTCGATTACCCTCCACGGATAGTGTCTGTCCATTCTCCTCTACGGATAGTGTCTGTACATTCTCCTCCATTGATAGTGTCTGTCCATTCTCCGTCACCCTCCACTGATAGAGTCTGTCCATTCTCCTCTGCAGATAGTGTCTGTGCATTATCCTCCACGGATAGTGTCTGTCCGTCACCCTCCACGGATAGTGTCTGTCCATTCTCCTCCATGGATACTGTCTGTCCGTCACCCTCCACGGATAGTGTCTGTCCATTCTCCTCCACGGATAGTGTCTGTCCGTCACCCTCCACGGATAGTGTCTGTCTGTCACCCTCCACGGATAGTGTCTGTCCGTTCTCCTCCACGGATAGTGTCTGTCCATTATCCTCCTCGGATAGTGTCGGTTCATTCTCCTCTACAGATAGTGTCTTGTCCATTCTCCGTCACCCTCCATGGATAGTGTCTGTCCATCATCCTCCATGGATAGTGTCTGTCCATTCTCCTCCACGGATAGTGTCTGTCCGTCACCCTCCACGGATAGTGTCACTCCATTCTCCTCCACGGATAGATTCTGTTGATTACCCCAAATGGATAGTGTCTGTCCGTCGCCCTCCACGGATAGTGTCTGTCCATTCTACTCCACTGATAGAGTCTGTCCGTCACCCTCCACGGATAGTGTCAGTCCATTCTCCTCCACGGATAGTGACTGTTGATTACCCACCATGGAAAGTGTCTGTCCATCATCCTCCACGGATAGTGTCTGTCCGTCACCCTCCACGGATTGTGTCTGTCCATTATCCTCCACGGATAGTGTCTGTCCATTCTCCGTCACCCTCCACGGATAGCGTCTGTCCATTATCCTCCACGGATTGCGTCTGTCCGTCACTCTCCACGGATGGTGTCTGTCCATTGTCCTCCATGGATAGTGTCTGTCCATTCTCCTCCACGGATAGTGTCTGTCCATATAGTGTCTGTCCGTCACCCTCCACGGATAGTGTCTGTCCGTCACCCTCCACGGATAGTGTCTGTCCGTTCTCCTCCACGGATAGTGTCTGTCCATTCTCCTCCACGGATAGTGTCTGTCCGTCACCCTCCACGGATGGTGTCTGTCCATTATCCTCCATGGATAGTGTCTGTTCATTCTCCTCTACAGATATTGTCTGTCCATTCTCCGTCACCCTCCACGGATAGTGTCTGTCCATTCTCCTCCATGGAAAGTGTCTGTCCATTATCCTCCACGGATAGTGTCTGTCCATATAGTGTCTGTCCGTCACCCTCCACGGATAGTGTCTGTCCGTCACCCTCCACGGATAGTGTCTGTCCATTCTCCGTCACCCTCCACGGATAGAGTCTGTCCATTCTCCTCTACAGATAGTGTCTGTCGATTACCCTCCATTGATATTGTCTGTCCGTTCTCCTCCACGGATAGTGTCTGTCCATCATCCTCCATGGATAGTGTCTGTCCATTCTCCTCCACGGATAGTGTCTGTCCGTCACCCTCCACGGATAGTGTCAGTCCATTCTCCTCCACGGATAGATTCTGTTGATTACCCTCCATGGATAGTGTCTGACCGTCACCCTCTACGGATAGTGTCTGTCCATTCTACTCCACGGATAGAGTCTGTCCGTCACCCTCCACGGATAGTGTCAGTCCATTCTCCTCCACGGATAGTGACTGTTGATTACCCACCATGGAAAGTGTCTGTCCATCATCCTCCACGGATAGTGTCTGTCCGTCACCCTCCACGGATAGTGTCTGTCCATTATCCTCCATGGATAGTGTCTGTCCATTCTCCGTCACCCTCCACGGATAGCGTCTGTCCATTATCCTCCACGGATAGCGTCTGTCCGTCACTCTCCACGGATGGTGTCTGTCCATTATCCTCCATGGATAGTGTCTGTTCATTCTCCACTACAGATATTGTCTGTCCATTCTCCGTCACCCTCCACGGATAGTGTCTGTCCATTCTCCTCCATGGAAAGTGTCTGTCCATTATCCTCCACGGATAGTGTCTGTCCATATAGTGTCTGTCCGTCACCCTCCACGGATAGTGTCTGTCCGTCACCCTCCACGGATAGTGTCTGTCCATTCTCCGTCACCCTCCACGGATAGAGTCTGTCCATTCTCCTCTACAGATAGTGTCTGTCGATTACCCTCCATGGATAGTGTCTGTCCATCATCCTCCACGGATAGTGTCTGTTGATTACCCTCCATTGATAGTGTCTTTCCATTCTCCTCTACAGATAGTGTCTGGCCATTCTCCGTCACCCTCCACGGATAGAGTCTGTCCATTCTCCTCTACAGATAGTGTCTGTCGATTACCCTCCACGGATAGTGTCTGTCCATTATCCTCCACGGATACTGTCTGTTGATTACCCTCCACGGATAGTGTCTGTCCAATATCCTCCACGGATGGTGTCTGTCCATTCTCCTCCACGGATAGTGTCTGTCCGTCACCCTCCACGGGTAGTGTCTGTCCGTCACCCTCCACGGATAGTGTCTGTCCATTCTCCTCCACGGTTAGTGTCTGTCCATTATCCTCCACGTATAGTGTCTGTTCATTCTCCTCTACAGATAGTGACTGTCCATTCTCCGTCATCCTCCATGGATTGTGTCTGTCCGTCACCCTCCACGGATAGTGTCAGTCCAATCTCCCCCACGGATAGAGTCCGTTGATTACCCTCCATGGATAGTGTCTGTCCATCACCCTCCTCGGATAGTGTCTGTCTATTCTCCTCCACGAATAGAGTCTATTGATTACCCTCCATGGATAGTGTCTGTCCATCATCCTCCACGGATAGTGTCTGTTGATTACCCTCCATTGATAGTGTCTTTCCATTCTCCTCTACAGATAGTGTCTGGCCATTCTCCGTCACCCTCCACGGAGAGTGTCTGTCCATTCTCCTCTACAGATAGTGTCTGTCCATTCTCTGTCACCTTCCACGGATATTGTCTGTCCATTGTCCATCACCCTCCACGGATAGTGTCTGTCCGTCACCCTCCACGGATAGTGTCTGTCCATTCTCCTCCATGGATACTGTCTGTCCGTCACCCTCCACGGATAGTTTCTGTCTGTCACCCTCCACGGATAGTGTCTGTCCGTTCTCCTCCACGGATAGTGTCTGTCCACTATCCTGCTCTGATAGTGTCTGTTCATTCTCCTCTACAGATAGTGTCTTGTCCATTCTCCGTCACCCTCCATGGATAGTGTCTGTCCATCATCCTCCATGGATAGTGTCTGTCCATTCTCCTCCACGGATAGTGTCTGTCCGTCACCCTCCACGGATAGTGTCAGTCCATTCTCCTCCACGGATAGATTCTGTTGATTACCCTCCATGGATAGTGTCTGTCCGTCACCCTCCACGGATAGTGTCTGTCCATTCTACTCCACGGATAGAGTCTGTCCGTCACCCTCCACGGATAGTGTCAGTCCATTCTCCTCCACGGATAGTGACTGTTGATTACCCACCATGGAAAGTGTCTGTCCATCATCCTCCACGGATAGTGTCTGTCCGTCACCCTCCACGGATAGTGTCTGTCCATTATCCTCCACAGATAGTGTCTGTCCATTCTCCGTCACCCTCCACGGATAGCGTCTGTCCATTATCCTCCACGAATAGCGTCTGTCCGTCACTCTCCACGGATGGTGTCTGTCCATTATCCTCCATGGATAGTGTCTGTTCATTCTCCTCTACAGATATTGTCTGTCCATTCTCCGTCACCCTCCACAGATAGTGTCTGTCCATTCTCCTCCATGGAAAGTGTCTGTCCATTATCCTCCACGGATAGTGTCTGTCCGTCACCCTCCACGGATAGTGTCTGTCCGTCACCCTCCACGGATAGTGTCTGTCCATTCTCCGTCACCCTCCACGGATAGAGTCTGTCCATTCTCCTCTACAGATAGTGTCTGTCGATTACCCTCCACGGATAGTGTCTGTCCATTCTCCTCTACGGATAGTGTCTGTACATTCTCCTCCATTGATAGTGTCTGTCCATTCTCCGTCACCCTCCACTGATAGAGTCTGTCCATTCTCCTCTGCAGATAGTGTCTGTGCATTATCCTCCACGGATAGTGTCTGTCCGTCACCCTCCACGGATAGTGTCTGTCCATTCTCCTCCATGGATACTGTCTGTCCGTCACCCTCCACGGATAGTGTCTGTCCATTCTCCTCCACGGATAGTGTCTGTCCGTCACCCTCCACGGATAGTGTCTGTCTGTCACCCTCCACGGATAGTGTCTGTCCGTTCTCCTCCACGGATAGTGTCTGTCCATTATCCTCCTCGGATAGTGTCGGTTCATTCTCCTCTACAGATAGTGTCTTGTCCATTCTCCGTCACCCTCCATGGATAGTGTCTGTCCATCATCCTCCATGGATAGTGTCTGTCCATTCTCCTCCACGGATAGTGTCTGTCCGTCACCCTCCACTGATAGCGTCTGTCCATTATCCTCCACGGATAGCGTCTGTCCGTCACTCTCCACGGATGGTGTCTGTCCATTATCCTCCATGGATAGTGTCTGTCCATTCTCCTCCACGGATAGTGTCTGTCCATATAGTGTCTGTCCGTCACCCTCCACGGATAGTGTCTATCCGTCACCCTCCACGGATAGTGTCTGTCCATTCTCCGTCACCCTCCACGGATAGAGTCTGTCCATTCTCCTCTACAGATAGTGTCTGTCGATTACCCTCCACGGATAGTGTCTGTCAATTCTCCTCTACGGATAGTGTCTGTTCATTCTCCTCCACGGATAGTGTCTGTCCATTATCCTCTACGGATAGTGTCTGTACATTCTCCTCCATTGATAGTGTCTGTCCATTCTCCGTCACCCTCCACTGATAGAGTCTGTCCATTCTCCTCCGCAGATAGTGTCTGTCCATTATCCTCCACGGATAGTGTCTGTCCATTATCATCCACGGTTAGTGTCTGTCCATTATCCTCCACGAATAGTGTCTGTTGATTACCCTCCATGGATGGTGTCTGTGCATTATCCTCCACGGATAGTGTCTGTTGATTACCCTCCACGGATAGTGTCTGTCCATTCTCCTCTACGGATAGTGTCTGTCCATTATCCTCCACGGATAGTGTCTGTCCATTATCATCCACGGTTAGTGTCTGTCAATTATCCTCCACGAATACTGTCTGTTGATTACCCTCCATGGATGGTGTCTGTCCATTATCCTCCACGGATAGTGTCTGTTGATTACCCTCCACGGATAGTGTCTGTCCATTCTCCTCTACGGATAGTGTCTGTCCATTATCCTCCACGGATAGTGTCTGTCCATTATCATCCACGGTTAGTGTCTGTCCATTATCCTCCACGAATACTGTCTGTTGATTACCCTCCATGGATGGTGTCTGTCCATTATCCTCCACGGATAGTGTCTGTTGATTACCCTCCACGGATAGTGTCTGTCCATTCTACTCTACGGATAGTGTCTGTCCATTATCCTCCACGGATAGTGTCTGTCCATTATCATCCACGGTTGGTGTCTGTCCATTATCCTCCACGAATAGTGTCTGTTGATTACCCTCCATGGATAGTGTCTGTCCATTATCCTCCACGGATAGTGTCTGTTGATGACCCTCCACGGATAGTGTCTGTCCATTATCCTCCACGGATAGTGTCTGTTGATTACCCTCCATGGATAGTGTGTGTCCATTATCCTCCACGGATACTGTCTGTTGATTACCCTCCACGGATAGTGTCTGTCCATTCTCCTCCACGGTTAGTGTCTGTCCATTATCCTCCACGTATAGTGTCTGTTCATTCTCCTCTACAGATAGTGACTGTCCATTCTCCGTCATCCTCCATGGATTGTGTCTGTCCGTCACCCTCCACGGATAGTGTCAGTCCATTCTCCCCCACGAATAGAGTCCGTTGATTACCCTCCATGGATAGTGTCTTTCCATTCTCCTCTACAGATAGTGTCTGGACATTCTCCGTCACCCTCCACGGAGAGTGTCTGTCCATTCTCCTCTACAGATAGTGTCTGTCCATTCTCTGTCACCCTCCACGGATATTGTCTGTCCATTGTCCATCACCCTCCACGGATAGTGTCTGTCCGTCACCCTCCACGGATAGTGTCTGTCCATTCTCCTCCATGGATACTGTCTGTCCGTCACCCTCCACGGATAGTGTCTGTCCATTCTCCTCCACGGATAGTGTCTGTCCGTCACCCTCCACGGATAGTGTCTGTCTGTCACCCTCCACGGATAGTGTCTGTCCGTTCTCCTCCACGGATAGTGTCTGTCCATTATCCTCCTCGGATAGTGTCTGTTCATTCTCCTCTACAGATAGTGTCTTGTCCATTCTCCGTCACCCTCCATGGATAGTGTCTGTCCATTCTCCTCCACGGATAGTGTCTGTACGTCACCCTCCACGGATAGTGTCAGTCCATTCTCCTCCACGGATAGATTATGTTGATTACCCTCCATGGATAGTGTCTGTCCGTCACCCTCCACGGATAGTGTCTGTCCATTCTACTCCACTGATAGAGTCTGTCCGTCACCCTCCACGGATAGTGTCAGTCCATTCTCCTCCACGGATAGTGACTGTTGATTACCCACCATGGAAAGTGTCTGTCCATCATCCTCCACGGATAGTGTCTGTCCGTCACCCTCCACGGATAGTGTCTGTCCATTATCCTCCACGGATAGTGTCTGTCCATTCTCCGTCACCCTCCACGGATAGCGTCTGTCCATTATCCTCCACGGATAGCGTCTGTCCGTCACTCTCCACGGATGCTGTCTGTCCATTATCCTTCATGGATAGTGTCTGTTCATTCTCCTCTACAGATATTGTCTGTCCATTCTCCGTCACTCTCCACGGATGCTGTCTGTCCATTCTCCTCCATGGAAAGTGTCTGTCCATTATCCTCCACGGATAGTGTCTGTCCATATAGTGTCTGTCCGTCACCCTCCACGGATAGTGTCTGTCCGTCACCCTCCACGGATAGTGTCTGTCCATTCTCCGTCACCCTCCACGGATAGAGTCTGTCCATTCTCCTCTACAGATAGTGTCTGTCGATTACCCTCCACGGATAGTGTCTGTCCATTCTCCTCTACGGATAGTATCTGTTCATTCTCCTCCACGGATAGTGTCTGTCCATTATCCTCTATGGATAGTGTCTGTACATTCTCCTCCATTGATAGTGTCTGTCCATTCTCCGTCACCCTCCACTGATAGAGTCTGTCCATTCTCCTCTGCAGATAGTGTCTGTCCATTATCCTCCACGGATAGTGTCTGTCCATTATCATCCACGGTTAGTGTCTGTCCATTATCCTCCACGAATAGTGTCTGTTGATTACCCTCCATGGATGGTGTCTGTGCATTATCCTCCACGGATAGTGTCTGTTGATTACCCTCCACGGATAGTGTCTGTCCATTCTCCTCTACGGATAGTGTCTGTCCATTATCCTCCACGGATAGTGTCTGTCCATTATCATCCACGGTTGGTGTCTGTCCATTATCCTCCACGAATACTGTCTGTTGATTACCCTCCATGGATGGTGTCTGTCCATTATCCCCACGGATAGTGTCTGTTGATTACCCTCCACGGATAGTGTCTGTCCATTCTCCTCTACGGATAGTGTCTGTCCATTATCCTCCACGGATAGTGTCTGTCCATTATCATCCACGGTTAGTGTCTGTCCATTATCCTCCACGAATAGTGTCTGTTGATTACCCTCCATGGATAGTGTGTGTCCATTATCCTCCACGGATACTGTCTGTTGATTACCCTCCACGGATAGTGTCTGTCCGTTCTCATCCACGGATAGTGTCTGTCCATTCTCCTCCACGGATAGTGTCTGTCCGTCACCCTCCACGGATGGTGTCTGTCCATTATCCTTCATGGATAGTGTCTGTTCATTCTCCTCTACAGATATTGTCTGTCCATTCTCCGTCACCCTCCACGGATAGTGTCTGTCCATTCTCCTCCATGGAAAGTGTCTGTCCATTATCCTCCACGGATAGTGTCTGTCCATATAGTGTCTGTCCGTCACCCTCCACGGATAGTGTCTGTCCATTCTCCGTCACCCTCCACGGATAGAGTCTGTCCATTCTCCTCTACAGATAGTGTCTGTCGATTACCCTCCACGGATAGTGTCTGTCCGTTCTCCTTCACGGATAGTGTCTGTCCATTCTCCTCCACGGATAGTGTCTGTCCGTCACCCTCCACGGATGGTGTCTGTCCATTATCCTCCATGGATAGTGTCTGTTCATTCTCCTCTACAGATATTGTCTGTCCATTCTCCGTCACCCTCCACGGATAGTGTCTGTCCATTCTCCTCCATGGAAAGTGTCTGTCCATTATCCTCCACGGATAGTGTCTGTCCATATAGTGTCTGTCCGTCACCCTCCACGGATAGTGTCTGTCCGTCACCCTCCACGGATAGTGTCTGTCCATTCTCCGTCGCCCTCCACGGATAGAGTCTGTCCATTCTCCTCTACAGATAGTGTCTGTCGATTACCCTCCACGGATAGTGTCTGTCCGTTCTCCTCCACGGATAGTGTCTGTCCATTATCCTCCTCGGATAGTGTCTGTTCATTCTCCTCTACAGATAGTGTCTTGTCCATTCTCCGTCACCCTCCATGGATAGTGTCTGTCCATCATCCTCCATGGATAGTGTCTGTCCATTCTCCTCCACGGATAGTGTCTGTCCGTCACCCTCCACGGATAGTGTCAGTCCATTCTCCTCCACGGATAGATTCTGTTGATTACCCTCCATGGATAGTGTCTGTCCATTCTACTCCACGGATAGTGTCTGTCCGTCACCCTCCACGGATGGTGTCTGTCCATTATCCTCTACGGATAGTGTCTGTACATTCTCCTCCATTGATAGTGTCTGTCCATTCTCCGTCACCCTCCACTGATAGAGTCTGTCCATTCTCCTCTGCAGATAGTGTCTGTCCATTATCCTCCACGGATAGTGTCTGTCCATTATCATCCACGGTTAGTGTCTGTCCATTATCCTCCACGAATAGTGTCTGTTGATTACCCTCCATGGATGGTGTCTGTGCATTATCCTCCACGGATAGTGTCTGTTGATTACCCTCCACGGATAGTGTCTGTCCATTCTCCTCTACGGATAGTGTCTGTCCATTATCCTCCACGGATAGTGTCTGTCCATTATCATCCACGGTTGGTGTCTGTCCATTATCCTCCACGAATACTGTCTGTTGATTACCCTCCATGGATGGTGTCTGTCCATTATCCCCACGGATAGTGTCTGTTGATTACCCTCCACGGATAGTGTCTGTCCATTCTCCTCTACGGATAGTGTCTGTCCATTATCCTCCACGGATAGTGTCTGTCCATTATCATCCACGGTTAGTTTCTGTCCATTATCCTCCACGAATAGTGTCTGTTGATTACCCTCCATGGATAGTGTCTGTCCATTATCCTCCACGGATAGTGTCTGTTGATTACCCTCCACGGATAGTGTCTGTCCATTATCCTCCACGGATAGTGTCTGTCCATTATCCTCCACGGATAGTGTCTGTTGATTACCCTCCATGGATAGTGTGTGTCCATTATTCTCCACGGATACTGTCTGTTGATTACCCTCCACGGATAGTGTCTGTCCAATATCCTCCACGGATAGTGTCTGTCCATTCTCCTCCACGGATAGTGTCTGTCCGTCACCCTCCACGGATGGTGTCTGTCCATTATCCTCCATGGATAGTGTCTGTTCATTCTCCTCTACAGATATTGTCTGTCCATTTTCCGTCACCCTCCACGGATAGTGTCTGTCCATTCTCCTCCATGGAAAGTGTCTGTCCATTATCCTCCACGGATAGTGTCTGTCCATATAGTGTCTGTCCGTCACCCTCCACGGATAGTGTCTGTCCATTCTCCGTCACCCTCCACGGATAGAGTCTGTCCATTCTCCTCTACAGATAGTGTCTGTCGATTACCCTCCACGGATAGTGTCTGTCCGTTCTCCTCCACGGATAGTGTCTGTCCATTCTCCTCCACGGATTGTGTCTGTCCGTCACCCTCCACGGATGGTGTCTGTCCATTATCCTCCATGGATAGTGTCTGTTCATTCTCCTCTACAGATATTGTCTGTCCATTCTCCGTCACCCTCCACGGATAGTGTCTGTCCATTCTCCTCCATGGAAAGTGTCTGTCCATTATCCTCCACGGATAGTGTCTGTCCATATAGTGTCTGTCCGTCACCCTCCACGGATAGTGTCTGTCCGTCACCCTCCACGGATAGTGTCTGTCCATTCTCCGTCGCCCTCCACGGATAGAGTCTGTCCATTCTCCTCTACAGATAGTGTCTGTCGATTACCCTCCACGGATAGTGTCTGTCCGTTCTCCTCCACGGATAGTGTCTGTCCATTATCCTCCTCGGATAGTGTCTGTTCATTCTCCTCTACAGATAGTGTCTTGTCCATTCTCCGTCACCCTCCATGGATAGTGTCTGTCCATCATCCTCCATGGATAGTGTCTGTCCATTCTCCTCCACGGATAGTGTCTGTCCGTCACCCTCCACGGATAGTGTCAGTCCATTCTCCTCCACGGATAGATTCTGTTGATTACCCTCCATGGATAGTGTCTGTCCGTCACCCTCCACGGATAGTGTCTGTCCATTCTACTCCACGGATAGAGTCTGTCCGTCACCCTCCACGGATAGTGTCAGTCCATTCTCCTCCACGGATAGTGACTGTTGATTACCCACTATGGAAAGTGTCTGTCCATCATCCTCCACGGATAGTGTCTGTCCGTCACCCTCCACGGATAGTGTCTGTCCATTATCCTCCACGGATAGTGTCTGTCCATTCTCCGTCACCCTCCACGGATAGCGTCTGTCCATTATCCTCCACGGATAGCGTCTGTCCGTCACTCTCCACGGATGGTGTCTGTCCATTATCCTCCATGGGTAGTGTCTGTTCATTCTCCACTACAGATATTGTCTGTCCATTCTCCGTCACCCTCCACGGATAGTGTCTGTCCATTCTCCTCCATGGAAAGTGTCTGTCCATTATCCTCCACGGATAGTGTCTGTCCATATAGTGTCTGTCCGTCACCCTCCACGGATAGTGTCTGTCCGTCACCCTCCACGGATAGTGTCTGTCCATTCTCCGTCACCCTCCACGGATAGAGTCTGTCCATTCTCCTCTACAGATAGTGTCTGTCGATTACCCTCCATGGATAGTGTCTGTCCATCATCCTCCACGGATAGTGTCTGTTGATTACCCTCCATTGATAGTGTCTTTCCATTCTCCTCTACAGATAGTGTCTGGCCATTCTCCGTCACCCTCCACGGATAGAGTCTGTCCATTCTCCTCTACAGATAGTGTCTGTCGATTACCCTCCACGGATAGTGTCTGTCCATTATCCTCCACGGATACTGTCTGTTGATTACCCTCCTCGGATAGTGTCTGTCCAATATCCTCCACGGATAGTGTCTGTCCATTCTCCTCCACGGATAGTGTCTGTCCATCACCCTCCACGGGTAGTGTCTGTCCGTCACCCTCCACGGATAGTGTCTGTCCATTCTCCTCCACGGTTAGTGTCTGTCCATTATCCTCCACGTATAGTGACTGTTCATTCTCCTCTACAGATAGTGACTGTCCATTCTCCGTCATCCTCCATGGATTGTGTCTGTCCGTCACCCTCCACGGATAGTGTCTGTCCAATCTCCGTCACCCTCCACGGATAGCGTCTGTCCATTATCCTCCACGTATAGCGTCTGTCCGTCACTCTCCACGGATGCTGTCTGTCCATTATCCTCCATGGATAGTGTCTGTTCATTCTCCTCTACAGATATTGTCTGTCCATTCTCCGTCACCCTCCACGGATAGTGTCTGTCCATATAGTGTCTGTCCGTCACGCTCCACGGATAGTGTCTGTCCGTCACCCTCCACGGATAGTGTCTGTCCATATAGTGTCTGTCCGTCACCCTCCACGGATAGTGTCTGTCCGTCACCCTCCACAGATAGTGTCTGTCCATTCTCCTCCACGGATAGTGTCTCTCCATTATCCTCCATGGATAGTGTCTGACCGTCACCCTCCGCAGATAGTGTCGGACCGTCTCTCTCCGCAGATAGTGTCGGTCCGTCACCCTCCACGGATAGTGTCTGTCCATTCTGCATCACGCTCCATAGCTAGTGTCTGTCCGTCACCCTCCACGGATAGAGTCTGTCCATTCTCCTCTACAGATAGTGTCTGTCGATTACCCTCCATGGATAGTGTCTGTCCTTCATCCTCCACGGATAGTGTCTGTTGATTACCCTCCATTGATAGTGTCTTTCCATTCTCCGTCACCCTCCACTGATAGAGTCTGTCCATTCTCCTCTGCAGATAGTGTCTGTCCATTATCCTCCACGGATAGTGTCTGTCCATTATCATCCACGGTTAGTGTCTGTCCATTATCCTCCACGAATAGTGTCTGTTGATTACCCTCCATGGATGGTGTCTGTGCATTATCCTCCACGGATAGTGTCTGTTGATTACCCTCCACGGATAGTGTCTGTCCATTCTCCTCTACGGATAGTGTCTGTCCATTATCCTCCACGGATAGTGTCTGTCCATTATCATCCACGGTTGGTGTCTGTCCATTATCCTCCACGAATACTGTCTGTTGATTACCCTCTATGGATGGTGTCTGTCCATTATCCCCACGGATAGTGTCTGTTGATTACCCTCCACGGATAGTGTCTGTCCATTCTCCTCTACGGATAGTGTCTGTCCATTATCCTCCACGGATAGTGTCTGTCCATTATCATCCACGGTTAGTGTCTGTCCATTATCCTCCACGAATAGTGTCTGTCCGTCACCCTCCACGGATGGTGTCTGTCCATTATCCTCCATGGATAGTGTCTGTTCATTCTCCTCTACAGATATTGTCTGTCCATTCTCCGTCACCCTCCACGGATAGTGTCTGTCCATTCTCCTCCATGGAAAGTGTCTGTCCATTATCCTCCACGGATAGTGTCTGTCCATATAGTGTCTGTCCGTCACCCTCCACGGATAGTGTCTGTCCGTCACCCTCCACGGATAGTGTCTGTCCATTCTCCGTCGCCCTCCACGGATAGAGTCTGTCCATTCTCCTCTACAGATAGTGTCTGTCGATTACCCTCCACGGATAGTGTCTGTCCGTTCTCCTCCACGGATAGTGTCTGTCCATTATCCTCCTCGGATAGTGTCTGTTCATTCTCCTCTACAGATAGTGTCTTGTCCATTCTCCGTCACCCTCCATGGATAGTGTCTGTCCATCATCCTCCATGGATAGTGTCTGTCCATTCTCCTCCACGGATAGTGTCTGTCCGTCACCCTCCACGGATAGTGTCAGTCCATTCTCCTCCACGGATAGATTCTGTTGATTACCCTCCATGGATAGTGTCTGTCCATTCTACTCCACGGATAGTGTCTGTCCGTCACCCTCCACGGATGGTGTCTGTCCATTATCCTCTACGGATAGTGTCTGTACATTCTCCTCCATTGATAGTGTCTGTCCATTCTCCGTCACCCTCCACTGATAGAGTCTGTCCATTCTCCTCTGCAGATAGTGTCTGTCCATTATCCTCCACGGATAGTGTCTGTCCATTATCATCCACGGTTAGTGTCTGTCCATTATCCTCCACGAATAGTGTCTGTTGATTACCCTCCATGGATGGTGTCTGTGCATTATCCTCCACGGATAGTGTCTGTTGATTACCCTCCACGGATAGTGTCTGTCCATTCTCCTCTACGGATAGTGTCTGTCCATTATCCTCCACGGATAGTGTCTGTCCATTATCATCCACGGTTGGTGTCTGTCCATTATCCTCCACGAATACTGTCTGTTGATTACCCTCCATGGATGGTGTCTGTCCATTATCCCCACGGATAGTGTCTGTTGATTACCCTCCACGGATAGTGTCTGTCCATTCTCCTCTACGGATAGTGTCTGTCCATTATCCTCCACGGATAGTGTCTGTCCATTATCATCCACGGTTAGTTTCTGTCCATTATCCTCCACGAATAGTGTCTGTTGATTACCCTCCATGGATAGTGTCTGTCCATTATCCTCCACGGATAGTGTCTGTTGATTACCCTCCACGGATAGTGTCTGTCCATTATCCTCCACGGATAGTGTCTGTCCATTATCCTCCACGGATAGTGTCTGTTGATTACCCTCCATGGATAGTGTGTGTCCATTATTCTCCACGGATACTGTCTGTTGATTACCCTCCACGGATAGTGTCTGTCCAATATCCTCCACGGATAGTGTCTGTCCATTCTCCTCCACGGATAGTGTCTGTCCGTCACCCTCCACGGATGGTGTCTGTCCATTATCCTCCATGGATAGTGTCTGTTCATTCTCCTCTACAGATATTGTCTGTCCATTTTCCGTCACCCTCCACGGATAGTGTCTGTCCATTCTCCTCCATGGAAAGTGTCTGTCCATTATCCTCCACGGATAGTGTCTGTCCATATAGTGTCTGTCCGTCACCCTCCACGGATAGTGTCTGTCCATTCTCCGTCACCCTCCACGGATAGAGTCTGTCCATTCTCCTCTACAGATAGTGTCTGTCGATTACCCTCCACGGATAGTGTCTGTCCGTTCTCCTCCACGGATAGTGTCTGTCCATTCTCCTCCACGGATAGTGTCTGTCCGTCACCCTCCACGGATGGTGTCTGTCCATTATCCTCCATGGATAGTGTCTGTTCATTCTCCTCTACAGATATTGTCTGTCCATTCTCCGTCACCCTCCACGGATAGTGTCTGTCCATTCTCCTCCATGGAAAGTGTCTGTCCATTATCCTCCACGGATAGTGTCTGTCCATATAGTGTCTGTCCGTCACCCTCCACGGATAGTGTCTGTCCGTCACCCTCCACGGATAGTGTCTGTCCATTCTCCGTCGCCCTCCTCGGATAGAGTCTGTCCATTCTCCTCTACAGATAGTGTCTGTCGATTACCCTCCACGGATAGTGTCTGTCCGTTCTCCTCCACGGATAGTGTCTGTCCATTATCCTCCTCGGATAGTGTCTGTTCATTCTCCTCTACAGATAGTGTCTTGTCCATTCTCCGTCACCCTCCATGGATAGTGTCTGTCCATCATCCTCCATGGATAGTGTCTGTCCATTCTCCTCCACGGATAGTGTCTGTCCGTCACCCTCCACGGATAGTGTCAGTCCATTCTCCTCCACGGATAGATTCTGTTGATTACCCTCCATGGATAGTGTCTGTCCGTCACCCTCCACGGATAGTGTCTGTCCATTCTACTCCACGGATAGAGTCTGTCCGTCACCCTCCACGGATAGTGTCAGTCCATTCTCCTCCACGGATAGTGACTGTTGATTACCCACCATGGAAAGTGTCTGTCCATCATCCTCCACGGATAGTGTCTGTCCGTCACCCTCCACGGATAGTGTCTGTCCATTATCCTCCACGGATAGTGTCTGTCCATTCTCCGTCACCCTCCACGGATAGCGTCTGTCCATTATCCTCCACGGATAGCGTCTGTCCGTCACTCTCCACGGATGGTGTCTGTCCATTATCCTCCATGGGTAGTGTCTGTTCATTCTCCACTACAGATATTGTCTGTCCATTCTCCGTCACCCTCCACGGATAGTGTCTGTCCATTCTCCTCCATGGAAAGTGTCTGTCCATTATCCTCCACGGATAGTGTCTGTCCATATAGTGTCTGTCCGTCACCCTCCACGGATAGTGTCTGTCCGTCACCCTCCACGGATAGTGTCTGTCCATTCTCCGTCACCCTCCACGGATAGAGTCTGTCCATTCTCCTCTACAGATAGTGTCTGTCGATTACCCTCCATGGATAGTGTCTGTCCATCATCCTCCACGGATAGTGTCTGTTGATTACCCTCCATTGATAGTGTCTTTCCATTCTCCTCTACAGATAGTGTCTGGCCATTCTCCGTCACCCTCCACGGATAGAGTCTGTCCATTCTCCTCTACAGATAGTGTCTGTCGATTACCCTCCACGGATAGTGTCTGTCCATTATCCTCCACGGATACTGTCTGTTGATTACCCTCCTCGGATAGTGTCTGTCCAATATCCTCCACGGATAGTGTCTGTCCATTCTCCTCCACGGATAGTGTCTGTCCATCACCCTCCACGGGTAGTGTCTGTCCGTCACCCTCCACGGATAGTGTCTGTCCATTCTCCTCCACGGTTAGTGTCTGTCCATTATCCTCCACGTATAGTGTCTGTTCATTCTCCTCTACAGATAGTGACTGTCCATTCTCCGTCATCCTCCATGGATTGTGTCTGTCCGTCACCCTCCACGGATAGTGTCTGTCCAATCTCCGTCACCCTCCACGGATAGCGTCTGTCCATTATCCTCCACGTATAGCGTCTGTCCGTCACTCTCCACGGATGCTGTCTGTCCATTATCCTCCATGGATAGTGTCTGTTCATTCTCCTCTACAGATATTGTCTGTCCATTCTCCGTCACCCTCCACGGATAGTGTCTGTCCATATAGTGTCTGTCCGTCACGCTCCACGGATAGTGTCTGTCCGTCACCCTCCACGGATAGTGTCTGTCCATATAGTGTCTGTCCGTCACCCTCCACGGATAGTGTCTGTCCGTCACCCTCCACAGATAGTGTCTGTCCATTCTCCTCCACGGATAGTGTCTCTCCATTATCCTCCATGGATAGTGTCTGACCGTCACCCTCCGCAGATAGTGTCGGACCGTCTCTCTCCGCAGATAGTGTCGGTCCGTCACCCTCCACGGATTGTGTCTGTCCATTCTGCATCACCCTCCATAGCTAGTGTCTGTCCGTCACCCTCCACGGATAGAGTCTGTCCATTCTCCTCTACAGATAGTGTCTGTCGATTACCCTCCATGGATAGTGTCTGTCCATCATCCTCCACGGATAGTGTCTGTTGATTACCCTCCATTGATAGTGTCTTTCCATTCTCCGTCACCCTCCACTGATAGAGTCTGTCCATTCTCCTCTGCAGATAGTGTCTGTCCATTATCCTCCACGGATAGTGTCTGTCCATTATCATCCACGGTTAGTGTCTGTCCATTATCCTCCACGAATAGTGTCTGTTGATTACCCTCCATGGATGGTGTCTGTGCATTATCCTCCACGGATAGTGTCTGTTGATTACCCTCCACGGATAGTGTCTGTCCATTCTCCTCTACGGATAGTGTCTGTCCATTATCCTCCACGGATAGTGTCTGTCCATTATCATCCACGGTTGGTGTCTGTCCATTATCCTCCACGAATACTGTCTGTTGATTACCCTCTATGGATGGTGTCTGTCCATTATCCCCACGGATAGTGTCTGTTGATTACCCTCCACGGATAGTGTCTGTCCATTCTCCTCTACGGATAGTGTCTGTCCATTATCCTCCACGGATAGTGTCTGTCCATTATCATCCACGGTTAGTGTCTGTCCATTATCCTCCACGAATAGTGTCTGTTGATTACCCTCCATGGATAGTGTCTGTCCATTATCCTCCACGGATAGTGTCTGTTGATTACCCTCCACGGATAGTGTCTGTCCATTATCCTCCACGGATAGTGTCTGTCCATTATCCTCCACGGATAGTGTCTGTTGATTACCCTCCATGGATAGTGTGTGTCCATTATTCTCCACGGATACTGTCTGTTGATTACCCTCCACGGATAGTGTCTGTCCAATATCCTCCACGGATAGTGTCTGTCCATTCTCCTCCACGGATAGTGTCTGTCCGTCACCCTCCACGGATGGTGTCTGTCCATTATCCTCCATGGATAGTGTCTGTTCATTCTCCTCTACAGATATTGTCTGTCCATTCTCTGTCACCCTCCACGGATAGTGTCTGTCCATTCTCCTCCATGGAAAGTGTCTGTCCATTATCCTCCACGGATAGTGTCTGTCCATATAGTGTCTGTCCGTCACCCTCCACGGATAGTGTCTGTCCATTCTCCGTCACCCTCCACGGATAGAGTCTGTCCATTCTCCTCTACAGATAGTGTCTGTCGATTACCCTCCACGGATAGTGTCTGTCCGTTCTCCTCCACGGATAGTGTCTGTCCATTCTCCTCCACGGATAGTGTCTGTCCGTCACCCTCCACGGATGGTGTCTGTCCATTATCCTCCATGGATAGTGTCTGTTCATTCTCCTCTACAGATATTGTCTGTCCATTCTCCGTCACCCTCCACGGATAGTGTCTGTCCATTCTCCTCCATGGAAAGTGTCTGTCCATTATCCTCCACGGATAGTGTCTGTCCATATAGTGTCTGTCCGTCACCCTCCACGGATAGTGTCTGTCCGTCACCCTCCACGGATAGTGTCTGTCCATTCTCCGTCGCCCTCCACGGATAGAGTCTGTCCATTCTCCTCTACAGATAGTGTCTGTCGATTACCCTCCACGGATAGTGTCTGTCCGTTCTCCTCCACGGATAGTGTCTGTCCATTATCCTCCTCGGATAGTGTCTGTTCATTCTCCTCTACAGATAGTGTCTTGTCCATTCTCCGTCACCCTCCATGGATAGTGTCTGTCCATCATCCTCCATGGATAGTGTCTGTCCATTCTCCTCCACGGATAGTGTCTGTCCGTCACCCTCCACGGATAGTGTCAGTCCATTCTCCTCCACGGATAGATTCTGTTGATTACCCTCCATGGATAGTGTCTGTCCGTCACCCTCCACGGATAGTGTCTGTCCATTCTACTCCACGGATAGAGTCTGTCCGTCACCCTCCACGGATAGTGTCAGTCCATTCTCCTCCACGGATAGTGACTGTTGATTACCCACCATGGAAAGTGTCTGTCCATCATCCTCCACGGATAGTGTCTGTCCGTCACCCTCCACGGATAGTGTCTGTCCATTATCCTCCACGGATAGTGTCTGTCCATTCTCCGTCACCCTCCACGGATAGCGTCTGTCCATTATCCTCCACGGATAGCGTCTGTCCGTCACTCTCCACGGATGGTGTCTGTCCATTATCCTCCATGGATAGTGTCTGTTCATTCTCCACTACAGATATTGTCTGTCCATTCTCCGTCACCCTCCACGGATAGTGTCTGTCCATTCTCCTCCATGGAAAGTGTCTGTCCATTATCCTCCACGGATAGTGTCTGTCCATATAGTGTCTGTCCGTCACCCTCCACGGATAGTGTCTGTCCGTCACCCTCCACGGATAGTGTCTGTCCATTCTCCGTCACCCTCCACGGATAGAGTCTGTCCATTCTCCTCTACAGATAGTGTCTGTCGATTACCCTCCATGGATAGTGTCTGTCCATCATCCTCCACGGATAGTGTCTGTTGATTACCCTCCATTGATAGTGTCTTTCCATTCTCCTCTACAGATAGTGTCTGGCCATTCTCCGTCACCCTCCACGGATAGAGTCTGTCCATTCTCCTCTACAGATAGTGTCTGTCGATTACCCTCCACGGATAGTGTCTGTCCATTATCCTCCACGGATACTGTCTGTTGATTACCCTCCTCGGATAGTGTCTGTCCAATATCCTCCACGGATAGTGTCTGTCCATTCTCCTCCACGGATAGTGTCTGTCCATCACCCTCCACGGGTAGTGTCTGTCCGTCACCCTCCACGGATAGTGTCTGTCCATTCTCCTCCACGGTTAGTGTCTGTTCATTCTCCTCTACAGATAGTGACTGTCCATTCTCCGTCATCCTCCATGGATTGTGTCTGTCCGTCACCCTCCACGGATAGTGTCTGTCCAATCTCCGTCACCCTCCACGGATAGCGTCTGTCCATTATCCTCCACGTATAGCGTCTGTCCGTCACTCTCCACGGATGCTGTCTGTCCATTATCCTCCATGGATATTGTCTGTCCATTCTCCGTCACCCTCCACGGATAGTGTCTGTCCATATAGTGTCTGTCCGTCACGCTCCACGGATAGTGTCTGTCCGTCACCCTCCACGGATAGTGTCTGTCCATATAGTGTCTGTCCGTCACCCTCCACGGATAGTGTCTGTCCGTCACCCTCCACAGATAGTGTCTGTCCATTCTCCTCCACGGATAGTGTCTCTCCATTATCCTCCATGGATAGTGTCTGACCGTCACCCTCCGCAGATAGTGTCGGACCGTCTCTCTCCGCAGATAGTGTCGGTCCGTCACCCTCCACGGATAGTGTCTGTCCATTCTGCATCACCCTCCATAGCTAGTGTCTGTCCGTCACCCTCCACGGATAGAGTCTGTCCATTCTCCTCTACAGATAGTGTCTGTCGATTACCCTCCATGGATAGTGTCTGTCCATCATCCTCCACGGATAGTGTCTGTTGATTACCCTCCATTGATAGTGTCTTTCCATTCTCCTCTACAGATAGTGTCTGGCCATTCTCCGTCACCCTCCACGGATAGAGTCTGTCCATTCTCCTCTACAGATAGTGTCTGTCGATTACCCTCCACGGATAGTGTCTGTCCATTATCCTCCACGGATACTGTCTGTTGATTACCCTCCACGGATAGTGTCTGTCCAATATCCTCCACGGATAGTGTCTGTCCATTCTCCTCCACGGATAGTGTCTGTCCGTCACCCTCCACGGGTAGTGTCTGTCCGTCACCCTCCACGGATAGTGTCTGTCCATTCTCCTCCACGGTTAGTGTCTGTCCATTATCCTCCACGTATAGTGTCTGTTCATTCTCCTCTACAGATAGTGACTGTCCATTCTCCGTCATCCTCCATGGATTGTGTCTGTCCGTCACCCTCCACGGATAGTGTCAGTCCAATCTCCCCCACGGATAGCGTCCGTTGATTACCCTCCATGGATAGTGTCTGTCCATCACCCTGCTCGGATAGTGTCTGTCTATTCTCCTCCACGAATAGAGTCTATTGATTACCCTCCATGGATAGTGTCTGTCCATCATCCTCCACGGATAGTGTCTGTTGATTACCCTCCATTGATAGTGTCTTTCCATTCTCCTCTACAGATAGTGTCTGGCCATTCTCCGTCACCCTCCACGGAGAGTGTCTGTCCATTCTCCTCTACAGATAGTGTCTGTCCATTCTCTGTCACCCTCCACGGATATTGTCTGTCCATTGTCCATCACCCTCCACGGATAGTGTCTGTCCGTCACCCTCCACGGATAGTGTCTGTCCATTCTCCTCCATGGATACTGTCTGTCCGTCACCCTCCACGGATAGTGTCTGTCCTTTCTCCTCCACGGATAGTGTCTGTCCGTCACCCTCCACGGATAGTGTCTGTCTGTCACCCTCCACGGATAGTGTCTGTCCGTTCTCCTCCACGGATAGTGTCTGTCCATTATCCTCCTCAGATAGTGTCTGTTCATTCTCCTCTACAGATAGTGTCTTGTCCATTCTCCGTCACCCTCCATGGATAGTGTCTGTCCATCATCCTCCATGGATAGTGTCTGTCCATTCTCCTCCACGGATAGTGTCTGTCCGTCACCCTCCACGGATAGTGTCAGTCCATTCTCCTCCACGGATAGATTCTGTTGATTACCCTCCATGGATAGTGTCTGTCCGTCACCCTCCACGGATAGTGTCTGTCCATTCTACTCCACGGATAGAGTCTGTCCGTCACCCTCCACGGATAGTGTCAGTCCATTCTCCTCCACGGATAGTGACTGTTGATTACCCACCATGGAAAATGTCTGTCCATCATCCTCCACGGATAGTGTCTGTCCGTCACCCTCCACGGATAGTGTCTGTCCATTATCCTCCACAGATAGTGTCTGTCCATTCTCCGTCACCCTCCACGGATAGCGTCTGTCCATTATCCTCCACGAATAGCGTCTGTCCGTCACTCTCCACGGATGCTGTCTGTCCATTATCCTCCATGGATAGTGTCTGTTCATTCTCCTCTACAGATATTGTCTGTCCATTCTCCGTCACCCTCCACAGATAGTGTCTGTCCATTCTCCTCCATGGAAAGTGTCTGTCCATTATCCTCCACGGATAGTGTCTGTCCATATAGTGTCTGTCCGTCACCCTCCACGGATAGTGTCAGTCCGTCACCCTCCACGGATAGTGTCTGTCCATTCTCCGTCACCCTCCACGGATAGAGTCTGTCCAGTCTCCTCTACAGATAGTGTCTGTCGATTACCCTCCACGGATAGTGTCTGTCCATTCTCCTCTACGGATAGTGTCTGTACATTCTCCTCCATTGATAGTGTCTGTCCATTCTCCGTCACCCTCCACTGATAGAGTCTGTCCATTCTCCTCTGCAGATAGTGTCTGTGCATTATCCTCCACGGACAGTGTCTGTCCATTATCATCCACGGTTAGTGTCTGTCCATTATCCTCCACGAATAGTGTCTGTTGATTACCCTCCATGGATGGTGTCTGTGCATTATCCTCCACGGATAGTGTCTGTTGATTACCCTCCACGGATAGTGTCTGTCCATTCTCCTCTACGGATAGTGTCTGTCCATTATCCTCCACGGATAGTGTCTGTCCATTATCCTCCACGGATAGTGTCTGTCCATTATCATCCACGGTTAGTGTCTGTCCATTATCCTCCACGAATAGTGTCTGTTGATTACCCTCCATGGATAGTGTCTGTCCATTATCCTCCACGGATAGTGTCTGTTGATTACCCTCCATGGATAGTGTGTGTCCATTATCCTCCACGGATACTGTCTGTTGATTACCCTCCACGGATAGTGTCTGTCCAATATCCTCCACGGATAGTGTCTGTCCATTCTCCTCCACAGATAGTGTCTGTCCGTCACCCTCCACGGGTAGTGTCTGTCCGTCACCCTCCACGGATAGTGTCTGTCCATTCTCCTCCACGGTTAGTGTCTGTCCATTATCCTCCACGTATAGTGTCTGTTCATTCTCCTCTACAGATAGTGACTGTCCATTCTCCGTCATCCTCCATGGATTGTGTCTGTCCGTCACCCTCCACGGATAGTGTCAGTCCATTCTCCCCTACGGATAGAGTCCGTTGATTACCCTCCATGGATAGTGTCTGTCCATCACCCTCTTCGGATAGTGTCTGTCTATTCTCCTCCACGAATAGAGTCTATTGATTACCCTCCATGGATAGTGTCTGTCCATCATCCTCCACGGATAGTGTCTGTTGATTACCCTCCATTGATAGTGTCTTTCCATTCTCCTCTACAGATAGTGTCTGGCCATTCTCCGTCACCCTCCACGGAGAGTGTCTGTCCTTCACCCTCCACGGATAGTGTCTGTCCGTCACCCTCCACGGATAGTGTCTGTCCATTCTCCTCCACGGATAGTGTCTGTCCGTCACCCTCCACGGATAGTGTCTGTCCATTCTCCTCCACGGATAGTGTCTGTCCGTCACCCTCCACGGATAGTGTCTGTCCATTCTCCTCCACGGATAGTGTCTGTCCGTCACCCTCCACGGATAGTGTCTGTCCATTCTCCTCCATGGATACTGTCTGTCCGTCACCCTCCACGGATAGTGTCTGTCCATTCTCCTCCACGGATAGTGTCTGTCCGTCACCCTCCACGGATAGTGTCTGTCCATCATCCTCCATGGATAGTGTCTGTCCATTCTCCTCCACGGATAGTGTCTGTCCGTCACCCTCCACGGATAGTGTTAGTCCATTCTCCTCCACGGATAGATTCTGTTGATTACCCTCCATGGATAGTGTCTGTCCGTCACCCTCCACGGATAGTGTCTGTCCATTCTCCTCCACGGATAGAGTCTGTCCGTCACCCTCCACGGATAGTGTCAGTCCATTCTCCTCCACGGATAGTGACTGTTGATTACCCACCATGGAAAGTGTCTGTCCATCATCCTCCACGGATAGTGTCTGTCCGTCACCCTCCACGGATAGTGTATGTCCGTCACCCTCCACGGATAGTGTCTGTCCATTCTCCGTCACCCTCCACGGATAGCGTCTGTCCATTATCCTCCACGGATAGCGTCTGTCCGTCACTCTCCACGGATGCTGTCTGTCCATTATCCTCCATGGATAGTGTCTGTTCATTCTCCTCTACAGATATTGTCTGTCCATTCTCCGTCACCCTCCACGGATAGTGTCTGTCCATATAGTGTCTGTCCATCACCCTCCACGGATAGTGTCTGTCCGTCACCCTCCACGGATAGTGTCTGTCCATATAGTGTCAGTCCGTCACCCTCCACGGATAGTGTCTGTCCGTCACCCTCCACGGATAGTGTCTGTCCATTCTCCTCCACGGATAGTGTCTCTCCATTATCCTCCATGGATAGTGTCTGACCGTCACCCTCCGCAGATAGTGTCGGACCGTCTCTCTCCGCAGATAGTGTCGGTCCGTCACCCTCCACGGATAGTGTCTGTGCATTCTGCATCACCCTCCATAGCTAGTGTCTGTCCGTCACCCTCCACGGATAGTGTCTGTCCATTATCCTCCACGGATAGTGTCTGTCCATTATCCTCCACGGATAGTGTCTGTCCATTCTCCGTCACCCTCTACGGATAGTGTCTGTCCATTATCCTCCACGGATAGTGTCTGTCCGTTCTCCATCACCCTCCACGGATAGTGTCTGTCCATTCTCCGTCACCCTCCACGGATAGTGTCTGTCCATATAGTGTCTGTCCGTCACCCTCCACGGATAGTGTCTGTCCGTCACCCTCCACGGATATTGTCTGTCCATTCTCCTCCACGGATAGTGTCTCTCCATTATCCTCCACGGATAGTGTCTGACCGTCACCCTCCGCAGATAGTGTCGGACCGTCACCCTCCGCAGATAGTGTCGGTCCGTCACCCTCCACGGATAGTGTCTGTCCATTCTCCTCCACGGATAGTGTCTGTCCGTCACCCTCCACAGATATTGTCTGTCCGTCACCCTCCACGGATAGTGTCTGTCCATTCTCCATCACCCTCCACGGATAGTGTCTGCCGTCACCCTCCACGGATAGTGTCTGTCCATTATCCTCCACGGATAGTGTCTGTCCATTCTCCGTCACCCTCCACGGATAGTGTCTGTCCATTCTCCTCCACGTATTGTGTCTGTCCGTCACCCTCCACGGATAGTGTCTGTCCATTATCCTCCACGGATAGTGTCTGTCCATTCTCCATCACCCTCCACGGATAGTGTCTGTCCATTATCCTCCACGGATAGTGTCTGTCCATTCTCCGTCACCCTCCACGGATAGTGTCTGTCCATTATCCTCCATGTATAGTGTCTGTCCATTCTCCATCACCCTCCACGGATAGTGTCTGTCCATTATCCTCCACGGATAGTGTCTGTCCATTCTCCGTCACCCTCCACGGATTGTGTCTGTCCATTATGCTCCACGGATAGTGTCTGTCCATTCTCCTGCACGGACAGTGTCTGTCCGTCACCCTCCCTAGATAGTGTCTGTCCGTCACTCTCCACGGATAGTGTCTCTCCATTACTGTCTGTCCATTGCCCTCCATAGATGGTGTCTATCCATTACCTTCCACAGATCTTATCTCTCCGTTATCCTCCAGAGATACTGTCTGTATATTACCCTCAACAGATCGTATCTGTCTGTGATGCTCCATGGATAATGTTTTTGCAGTCCCTCCATGCATAGTGTCTAACTGTTATCCTCCAGAGATAGTGTCTGTGTATTACCCTACACAGATAGCGTCTATCCATTACCCTCTCGAGATACTGTGTCTCTATAGTAACTGTCCTTGACCCTGCACAGATAATGTCTCTCCGTGACCCTCCACAGATAGAGTCTGTCATTTGCCCTCCAGAGATAGTGTCTGTCCGATATCCTCAACTGATTGTGACTCTCCGTTACCCTCCACAAATAGTGTCTGTCTGTTACCCTTCACAGATATTGTCTGTCTCTTACCCTTCACAGATAGCGTGTGTTGATTACCTCCACGGAGAGTGTCTCTTTGTTCCCCTCCAGAGATAGTGTCTGTCCGTTAGCCTCTACAGGTATTGTCTGTCTGTTACTCTCCACGGACAGTGTGTGACATCACTGGGTGCCTCTAACAGTATATTTTTAAATACTAGATATTTGCTAATTTTGTGTTGAACATAGGAATAGCATATCATTGAAGAGTCACCTTTGACCCATCATCTGCATTGCAGTAGGTCCCAGTTCTCATTGCCATCAGTTACAATTTCCCCTCTTGCAATGTCTAAGAATTGCCTCTTTAAATCTACAGTTGAATCTCCTTCTCTCCCTCTGCCCATAAGTCCCAACCAGCAGTTGCATAAGCAACTTTCCTAATTTTTCCTTTGGTTCTTCTGCCTTAAATCATTGACTTTGGTTTATTGGCACTTCCTCACCCTTGCTCTATATCCATCTAATGTAGACCTGGTAGGTCTTTGTCTTAAGGACAAGAGGTTCTGTAAATGCCGGTAATCTAGAGCAACATTCAGAAATGCTGGAGGAACTCAGTAAGTCAGGCACCCTTCATCAGGATGGATCTTGGCCCGAAACTTTGACTGTTTATTCCTCTCCATAAGTGCTTCCAGGTTGTTTTGTCCTACTCTGTTTTACTTTTGTCTTAATTTCTTACTTTGTTGAATCGTGTTATTATTTTAAGCACTTGAATCACCTTCGGCTCCATTTTTTTAACTTAAAGGAACAGGTTAATTTAAACAGTCTTCATACTTTACCCACTTTGGTCCTGAGATCAATCATATCAATGTGCTTTAATGATGATGAATCCTTTCCGAGGTGCCCAGACTGAATGCCCTGTTCCATAGGTGGCCTTGGCAGAGAGAGTCTCTACTGCTGCTCCTTTTGTCTCTTGAAGGTTAAATTTTCAATCTTTTTGATTGTCTTGCACACCAAGAATGGCCTTTGATAGGTGAGGAGAGCATGACGTGACAGATACTCCAGATGGAAGTAAAAGTCATGAAAATGCTCAGCAGGCCAGGCAGCATCTGTGAAGAAGCAATGGAGTTAGCTTCAGATAGATGAAAAGATCATCTGAAAGTTTTATTTTATTATTTTATTTAAAATAGTCCTTCAAAACTCAAACAGATATAGTTGGAAATCACCTTTCACATTAAAAAGATGTGGTTCTAATCCAAATTCTTCGATATACAGAAGCCCACACCAGTTATGTAACATCAAGTTGCCTTTCACTTTTTGAAGGGGTTTGGTGGTGAATAGTCACTGGGGAGTGGGGAGAGCATTATTTGGGCTTACCTGAAACACCTTAATTGCTTTCGTGCACAACCATTGTCACTCAGTCACCAGTGACTGTATAATCCACTAAAATTGGTGGCAAAGGAAATTGGCAATTAATTGATATTATTATTTTCATATGTACAGTGAAAATTTTGTTTTGCATGTCATCCATTGCTGATCATTTAGTGACATCAGTGCATTGAGGTAGTACAAAGGAAAATAACAGATCGCAGAATCTAGTGCTACAGTTACAGGCAGACAATAAGGTGCAAGGCCACTACGAGGATTGTGATGTTTCCAGGAGGTGGAAAGGTCACCAGAGCTGTATGTAGGTTTAAAAGAACATTGTTAGTAACTCTTAGAGTCATAGAATTTAGATTTAAAGAGTAGAACAATTATGATAGAGGTAATGGGTAGATCTTCAGAGAGCATCTTGCAACTAGTTGCTGTGCTCCATTGCCATCTTACATACGTAAATTCCAGAATATAATTCCAAAGATTTGATGAGTGTTGGTACTTTTCAGTTGGATTTTACATTGTTGCAGAAATTCATGGGACATTATCAGTGAACAGAGTGTGAGGATTTTGTGCATTATTTTTAACTAGGCAGGGAACACCTGCGTTAACATGTTCCAGGCCTCCTATTGATGCACCATCAATAACTCTCGGAGACGTGAGTCAAGATAGGCTTTTATTGGCTGGAAGAAAGCACCGTCAGCAGCAAGCGACTACCACACAACATCAATTATTTTTTGCTTGTTTACAAATCAAAAGTTGGAGGATACACCAATGCAGTAAATTTTGTGTGGAACTCCTAACACAATCAAATGCCTGCAATAATCCGGGAATTACCTGATTGAAACTAACTGCTTCATGCCATTGCAAACACTGCTTTCACTTTTTTCAAGTAAAACCATTTAATAAAGCAATTTTTTTTCATCAGGAGTGGCGACAAACCGTATCATCTTTTGAGAAGCTTTAAAACAAACTTTGGAGGTTTTTTCCTCCCCCAGAGGCTGCCATTTCATTAAGCAAACTTTGTTTTTGAAATCTAGTACAGCTTAATGATGTTCTATGGAAACACCAGACCAAGATTACAGTGACACCTCTCGGAATCATTCGTTTCCATTTGTGGCCTCTCTTCCAATGTTATCAATGCTCCTGTTTGGCTCTGGATAGGAAGTAGTGTTACTCACCAGAGAAGAACACTTGACTGAAGAAGTTTGGTCTCTCCTGCTCTCCAACTAAATCTAAAGGGTTTTAGTGCCATTCATTCATCCTACTCCCAATCACTCAGAAGATTTTCCCTCACTCTTTCAGTTGGTTATCTGTTGGGACCTATCCGATGGCTGTACAAGTACGTAAGTTTTTAATAAGTCGGAAAATGAATGTTCAACAATGTCACATAGTGGCGGTGGATGCAATTACATCTCAACAGCAATCAAAACCTAAGGAAAATGTTACCACAAAAGCATAATAAATTTTTTCAAGAACAGAACCTGCATGCCCTCCTCATCTCTGTTTAACTATATTTAGATATGATTATTAGAAATAATTTAATCATCATAATATGTTAATATGCATTTTCAGAGGTCTATTAAGATATTTTTAATCTTCTATAACAATCACAGTTGAAAGAGCCTCAGCCAGTCCAAGTGGGTCAGTGGTACTTTAGTGAAAATTTAATTCCCTCAGTGTAGTTTATTACATGAAGAATCAACTTGTAGTTTTAATGTGCATCTTTCATGTTGTCGAGCAAACCTCGGCTAATTTTTTTTAGTTCAAGTGGTTGCCAAAATAGATAAATGAATTTAAAAAAAACACCCACATTTTTCTCCAAGTATATTTTTTTACCTAATTTGGGGATAATATACATTAGATAGTATGTGAAAAGACTGTTTAAAACAATTGTAAATTAAAATGTTGGGACAGGCTCTGATCTTTAAATCAGCTGTTTTGCCTTTTGTTTCACATTTTCTGACATAGTCCATTAACGAAAAATGGAAGTGAAGTTAAGACAACAACTCAAAAATCATTCTCATTGGTTGATGAGATGGTAACAATAAGGGGAAAAATAATGACAGGAATGTCTAAGCGTAGGTTGGAAGGTATTTCAAGGTAAAGGTTGGTTAAAGCTTAATTGTAGTAATTGTTAGAAAATTACAAATGTTAAAAGATATGAAAATGTGAGTGAGGAATTAGATGGATGGGTTAGTAAGAGCTATGGGGAGTGAATTGGCAAATGCTTTTAGTCTATTGGGATGTCAAAAACTTTGGAGGAGGGGATTGGGATCAGACTGGGTGAGTTGTTAAAGGGTATAATGGGATTAGATTTGATGTGATTTTCGAGGGAATGCACATTGAGCAGAGAACAGCATGTGATTGGGATGAATATTACTGGGAATAGAGGATATATTAGAATAGGGTGGATAATGGGATTAGTTGGAGTACTATGTGTGAAGAATGTGTAGAATATGTATAGGTAATCAATGTGAAGAAAAACATGATGTAAACATGCAACACACACAAAATGCTGGAGGAATTCAGCAGGCTAAGCAGCATCTATGGAAAAGAGTACAGTCGACGTATTGGGCTGAAACCCGTCAGCAGGACGGCCAAAGGGTTTTGGCCCGAAACGTTGACTGAACTCTTTTCCAGAGATGCTGCCTGGCCTGCTGAGTTCCTCCAGCATTTTGTGTGAGTTGCTCAGATTTCCAACATCTGCAGATTTTCTCTTGTTTGTGATGACATAGACATGGTAGATTGGAGCACCAAACTTCTAGAGGAACTCAATGGATTGAGAAGTGGAAAGGAGAGGTCAACATTTTGTGTCAAACCCCTGTATCTGATTCCTGATGCAGAGCTTCAACCCAAAAGCTTCACAATTCCTTTCCTTCCACAGATGCTGCTTGACCTGCTGAGTTTCTCTTGCAGATTGTTTATTGTTATATCAATGGACTCTTTGATCTGAACTTTCAAATCATAATTAATTTGCTTGGGGGTTTCTGGAATTGTTAATCTAATAACATGGCAGTGGAGGTATCTGCAATCTCATGACCATCATGTCCAATAACTAATCTCCTTAATCAATACATCCAATGATAGGGATTGAGGTAAGGAGATCAGAATTATAAGAGTTTCAGAAAGAAAAAGAAAGGTTGGATTATGAAAAAAAAATCAGAGATAGAAATAAAGGACAAAAAAACCAAGATAAAATTTTTAAAATTAAAAATTATTTACTCCATAGTGAGTAGATATGAACATTCTTTGTTTCCATTAAAAGGCTACCAAAAGAGTGACAGTAATTCATGCCTTTAACTGAGTTCTTATGATGTAAAATATATAAATGCCTATGGCTAATTCCCTCATAATAACAGTTTAAATGCATCAGTTTTATAGCAGTGAGAGAACTGGCACAAATTATATGGTTACTGTTTATCATGAAGCTGAATGAAATTGGAGCTCAGTTCCCACCTGCTCAAAAGGGCAACAATCATACCAGTGCTCAAGGAGAGCAGGGTGAGCTGCCTTAACAACTACCATTCAATAGGACTCACATCTATGGTGATGAAGTGCTTTGAGAGGTTGGTTATGGCTAGAATCAACTCCTGTCTCAGCAAGAACCTGGACCCACTGCAATTTGCCTATCACCACAACAGGTCTACAGCGGATGCAATCTCATTGGCTCTTCATGGAGCCTTGAATCACCTGGAGAATACTCATACTTACAGCTGACTACAGCTCAGCGTTTAACACAATCATTCCTACAGTTCTGATCAAAAAGCTCCAAAACCTGGACCTCTGTACCTCCCTCTACAACTGGATCATTAACTTCCTCACTGGAAGACAACAGTCAAAATCAGAATCAGGTTTAATATCACCTGCATAAGTCGTGAAATTTGTTAACTGTGGACCGGAAATAACATCTCCACCTGATAATCAACACTGGCGCAACTCAAGGATGTATCTTAGCTCACTGCTCTACTCTCTCTACACCCATGACTGTGTATGCTCAAATACCATTCATAAATTTGCTGACGACACAATTATTGTTCACAGACTTTCAGATGGTGATGAGAAGGCATACTGGAGTGAGATTGATCAGCTGGTTGAGAGGTGTCACAGCAACAACCTTGCACTCAACGTCAGTAAGACCAAAGAATTGATTGTGGACTTCATAAAGCACAAGTTGAAGGAACACACACCAGTCCTCATCATAGGATCAGAAGTGGAAGGAGTGAGCAATTTCAATTTCCTAGGTGTCAGCATTTCTGAGGATCTATCCTCAACCCAACATATCGATGCAGTTACAAAGAAGGAATGTTATATTTCATTAGGAGCTTGAGGAGATTCGGTTTGTCACCAAAGACACTTGAAAGCTTCTACAGATGTACTATGGAAAGCATTCTGAGAGTCTGCATCACTGTAAGGTATGGGGTGGGGGGAGAAGTGTGTAAACTCCGTCAGTTGTATCGTAGGCACTAGCCTCCTCAGTATTAGCATCCAGGACATCTTCAAGAAGTAATGGGTGAAGGTGCAGAGATGGAGATGTGAATGGAGAAAACTGGTATTTAGGGAAGATAAAATCCATAGTCCAATTGGATTACATTGATGGTATTTTTAAAAAAATATATTGATCCATCTCACAGACTACACCCTTCTTAAATTAAAAAGGCAGCATCCATCATTAAGGAGTCCCATCACCCAGGACATGCCCTCTTCTCATCAATCCTATCAAGGAGGAGCTACAGGAGCCTAAAGGCACACACTCAACAATTCAGGAACAGCTTCCTCCTCTCTGACATCAGATTTCTGAATGGACATTGAACCCATGAACACTACCTCACTACTTTTTTCTCATTTTGAACTACTTATTTAATTTAACTTAAATAAAATGTATATACTTACTGTTATTTACAGAGTTTATTATTATGTATTGCAATGTACTGCTGCTGCATAACAACAAATGTCATGACATATGCTGGTGATATTAAACCTGATTCTGATTCTGAATGTGTGGTTATTTTAGATTCTGCTTTCTATTTTTCTCAGCATTGTGTATAACAACAATCCATTCAGTCCAGTTGGCCAAGAAAAAATCTGAAACTAAATCAAAAGATGGTCCTCAATTTCCTCTGCGGTGATCATAATTCGCCATCAGCCTGTAAACCTAAGCCAAGTTGACCGTATGGGTCAAGCACTACCCCTTCAGAAAGAAAGATGAGCCAAAGCCACAGCCTCTGTCAGGTGCACTTTAAAGATCCCAGAGCAGGGATTGGAGAAAGATATCCTGGCCATTGTTTTATGTCAACCTGAACAGTTTCATGGGTGTTTTGCTTCATTTGCAACAGCATCTCAAAAGAATTTCATAATTTCCAGCTAAATACTTTGGGGATCTTCTAAGCATGTGAAAGGTATGATTTAAACCTGTTTCTTCTATCAAATGGCACAATTCTCTTTCAACTGAATGAATATAATAGCTCTTTGGACCCTGCTGAAAGGGGGTTGTAAAATGAGAGAGTACTACTTGGTATAGGCAATCTCAAACAGAAACTTCAACTTGCACACATTGTACATTGGTCATTTGTTTGATTTACCTCTACTTGTTCCTATATTTATCCAGAAGATGAGAACTGATGAACAGAGACTCAGCAAGTCAGTGATGAGGGGTCTCAAACTGAAGCACGACTGTTCATTCCCTTCCATAGACGTTGCCTGATTTGCTGAGTTCCTCCAGCACTTTATGTGTTTTGCTCTGGATTTCCAGCATCTGCAGAATCTCTTGTGTTTTTGAAGAGCAGAGAAATTGATCTTTAACTAAGTACAAGGCATATTTTAGAAATTTTCTATTTAGTTTGAGAAGGATGTAGTTTATAACATGGATCAATATATTTAAAATTCACCATCAATGTAATCCATTTGGACTATGGTTTCCTTAATTAATTATCCATTTTCTCCATCCCCTACTCTGTCTCTGCATCTTCTCCCAATGTTCCCTCAAGAATATTTTAATTTCTTCTAATTTTGTTAGTCATCCAAAAAATATAGAGGCAAAATGATTATATTGTATTTCTGCAACTCATCTGACTTATTGTGTATCTTAGTGACTCCATCCCTATTCAATTTTCTTTGTGTTTAATGTATCAGTAGAATAATTTGTTCTTTCAATATACATTCATTGACTTTTTTTGCATTTATTATCACTTTTCTATATATTTTGGCCTCCTGTCTTCTGTTCTTCATGTCCTTAGTGATGCATTTTAAAATTTAAATGTTATCTTATATTTTTTATTTATACCTCGGATGTTATTGGAGCCTGGAATCTTTTCTTTAATGTAATTTCTCTGACTAATTTTCACAGTTGTTCTATTTATTTACTTCTTAGTACTTTAGTTTTGTTTGTTTCCCTGTTTGTAAACCTATTCTCTTAAAATCATTTTCCTCCATGTATTACTCTGATCATTGCTTTCCTCATGCCTTTATATCGTTTGGTTTGTTGTGCTGAGATCGCTATTGACTGGAAGGTCCCCATCCTGTCTCATTTTTCTGGTTAAATTTCATATTGTTAGATCCTGTGCTAAACTCTCCTTACTGATGTATTTGGAAATGCATGAATTCAATGTACAAATTCCATTCTTTATAACTCCCTCCACTTCCTCTTCCTGACAGTTTACGTGCTTGTGGTCAAAATCTCCCTACATTGTAATTCTATATTCTTCACTCATTTCACAATTTTACACACAAGATTTCTTCCTCCAGCTCATTTCCAATGTTGTGTGTTCTATAGTACATGTCATAGGCATAATTTACAGTATACTCCTTGCATTTTATTTGAATGCATATACCTTTTGCTTATAAGTCACCATTTGTCTTGTTCCTTATTGTAGTTCCTTTTCTTTAGCCAGCATGTGGGGAATCTGTGGAATTTGTTGTCAAGGGCAGCTGTGAAGGCCAAGTCATTGGGTATATTTAAGGCAGAGGTTGATAGATTCTTGATTAGTCAGGGTGTGAAGGGATACTGGGAGAAGGCAGGAGATTGGGGCTGAGAAGGAAAATGGATCAGCCGTGATGAAATGGTGGAGCAGGCTCAATGGGCCAAATGGCCTAATTCTTCTCCTGTATCTTAAGGTCTTATGTATGATCTGTACAGTTATCCTATCTCCTTTTGGATTATGTTATAGCCACAGTGATTTGGTGTTAGCACAGTTTTTTTAATGTAGACATTTGGTTGGGTAAGTGATGTAGAGATAGATGGATAGATTGATAAACTGATGGAAAATTGTGGATCAATGGACAATTAGGAAGTGTGATGAATGACAAATCGTGAAGTGATCCACAGATAGGTTGCATACAAAGGGATAATAGTCACTCGGCAGATGGATAGATAGGTGATTGAAAAGGTGATTAGATGGAGATTGCTGGAGAGGCAAATGCGCATGGAATAAATCGTCAATTGTAATGGGGTGGGGGGAGTCAAAAAATCAACTGCTTTTGGGTAGTAAGGGAGCGGTCGACAGATTTGTAATAGACAGGAGGAAAACATCGTCTCTGAGTGGATGGGGATGTATAAAAATAGTGGTGAGATAGGCAATAATTGCGTGCACTGCAAAAAGATAGACAGTGGAGAGAGAGGTACGCACACAAGTGGACAGAGAGATAGATGAACGTGGAAAGATGCTTGTATGAATAAATGGACAGATATGATCTTTGACAGCATATGGAGGAGACTGGGATGACAAATCAACAAATGTTGGGTGCTATACAGGCAGATATATGAATAAGTAGATGGGCGAATGATATATGGGTTAATTACAAGTTGGATAGCCACTCAAATTAGTTTTTGGTAGCTCGATAGATTCATAATGAACATTTGATAAGGGCAGCTGGACAGGATGGGTGGAAAATATCTGTGAAGATGGGCAAATGCGTGGACATCAATGGAAGAGCAGATAGCTATCTTTCAGAGAATTAATGCACAATTTACAGTATAAATAAATACAAGGAAAGGTGATGGATCCATGGATAGATAGGATGGGTTGGGAGATGATCAATAGAATGATCATTACAGGATGGCGATTAGTTGATATATGAATAGACAGCTAGGTGGAAGATTGGATAGATGTTGGATGCATATACAGAAAGATTGTATGATGAACAGACACTTTGGGTAGGGTGCAGAATAAGTGAGTGGACAGACAAATTGTTTTTTGGACCTTTGTGGGTAGTGAGCAGACAGTTAATTGGTGAATGGGTGGACAGTAAGATATGATGATTCATTGGAGCATTTATAGATTGTACATCAATGGAAAGATAGATGGAGGTAAGGATGGATGGAGAAGTAATGGCTGGATGCAGAGATATATAAATAGTCCTCTAGATGCTACATGATGGGCAGGAGGCTGCAGATTACATGACAATAGGCAATAGTCACCATATGGGTTGATGCATGGTTGCTGGAGAATAGCTGAATGGAGATTGATGGATGGATTAATTGCTAGATGGTGGGTGGTTGAATGGTTAATGCAATCAGTTAGGTGGATAGTTAAATGGAAAGATGAATGGGCAGATGGCAGATATTATTATTTGAAGCTCTCAAATCAGTGATTCTGAACTTTTGTTTAGACTCTGTTAGTAAACTGCTATACTTTTTAGGCAAGCAAAATGCAGAATTTCCATTTGAAGAATTGACATAATGTAACTAATAAAGACTGCAGATTAGATATTCAGAGTAAAAACTGAATATTTTAATGCAAGAAATGGAAACATTTGCTTTCATCATTAATTACTTATTGGGTTAAGTGATACCATGGACCAGACCCTGCCCTTATATCTGTTTCCTAGAACAATCCACTTTTGTTATGGTTTCTTACACACACACACACACACACACACACACACACACACACACACACACACACACACACACACACACACACACACACACACACACACACACACACACACACACACACACACACACACACACACACACACACACACACACACACACACACACACCTACCTACCTACCTGTAGGTTTGAAATAACCAGTAAATCTTCGTAAATGTTGAGTGTTATTGAAAATATAGAGCAGCTGATGCATGGCCTTTGTGTATTGTGTGTTATCTGAAGTGAATTCACATTTCTTTGGGTTGTTATCCAGACTTGGAGATTAGACTAAAGACACAGGTATGTAAGGTGTAAATTAAAATCATTATTAAACATCCAGAGTTAGATTTATGTAGATTATAGGCCAAATACACAGGAACATTGGCTATAAATTAAAGAGTAATATCATCATCAAAAATATTGAGTGATTCGTAAGGCTCTGGGAAAGAACTTGGTGAATATTAGTTTTATCAATGTATAGCCTCATTACAGTGACATTGCCATATGCTTGGGTGTGTTTTATACCATTGGACATATAAACAGGTCAAGGAAAAAATGAAAGCTAGGTGAAAAGCCAGCAAAGAAAATTGTGCATCCCAAAAATGTAGGGCAACATCTTCAGAAGTGGAATGATTCTCTGGAATACTGGCCTGGCTGAATTTTAGAGTTGGTCTACATCAAGAGGCACACTGATTCTCACTGCAAGTATGAAATAGTGTCTGTCGAGGAGTCTGATTAAATACATTAACCAATTCTCTTTGCTGGATAAGCTGTGTCAGTTTTATTTTTGATTGTTGTGCTATTGCAATGTCAGATTAAGAGAGCTGTCACAGGGAAAAGTGTTTGAAAGCACACTCTCACACAGAATAAACAGTTATACTTCAGGAAATGATTTGCACAGGAAATTAGGAAAATTTTTACAAGAAGTAAGATACTGAAGAAAGTCTTTCACACATTTAAGTAAAATCCTTGGTTTCCTGAAGACCTGAGGACATGTTTACACTCTACTTTTTATAATCCAAAGTTTTGCTTTCCCCACTTTATTACAGTGGAATCAATATCTCTACTGTAACATCTCCATGTGTGATGAAAAGTCTCTATCACCTTGCCCTCAACATGTCTTTGATGAATACATTTGTAAATTTACATTGATGTGTTTTGGTGGTTCCATTCGATGAATTACAGTATAAGTTGCATCTAAATGAACACATGAATTTAGCAGTTTTCTATGCAAAATTACTGTACACAATGATCAAACCGAACTGAAACAAGGATTATGCATCTGTGTAGTTTATGCACCATACAAGAAAAGGAGCCCTGGCCCACTACCAGGGTTGGAAACCCTCTGCACCATTGCTTCTCCTGTAAAATACCATTTCACTTCTCTGGCACTGATCAAAATGTGCACTAGAACAATCTGTATATAATGGTCAGGCTCAAAGTTAGTGAGCCGATTCTTGTGTCAATGGAACTCCATAGCCTGCTGAACATCATTGTTAATAAAATGAATGCTACTGATATCATATGTCAACAGTTTTGTTTTAGAAAGATCTATTTTTGGAGCTTTTGAGATAGTTGTTCTTATGTACTCATATGTTTTATGTAAAAAAAAGCCAATAAATTGAGAGTGTTTGTAATAGGTGTTGCGTACTTTACATCTGTAACAGAGGGTAATGTAAAGATCCCTGACATTTTGTAGCTGAGTTCATGGAAAGGTGAAATTGGGGTAGAATTTACTGCACCCCAGGAGCATTTCAGAGACTCATATCAAATTCTGGATTTTCTGGAGATCAAAATTATTATATTTTATATGGCCTCATGGGAAGTGCCAAGAGTAAATGCCCTGAAATGTATACTCTGCTAATGGTATTTCCAGTGTAGAAGATGGTTTCATGGAGTCATACTGAACAGAAGCAGGCTCTTTGGCCCTCTATGTGGATGTTGATCGTTAAGGAACTGTCTATACTAATCCCATTTCCAGACATTTGGCCTTTAATGCCTGAACCATGCAGGTGCTCATTCAGATACATCTTAAGTGCTGTGAGAGTACCTGCCTCCAGCATCTTTTTCAATGTGTTGCAGATTGCAACCACTGTCTGGGTAAAAAAAATCTTTTTCCAGTTCCCCACTAACTCACAGCCATACAAATTGGCCCTTCAACTCAACCAAGATGCCTGTCTAAGCCAGTCCCATTTGCTCACATTTGACCCATTTCCCTCTATCCATGTACCTGTACAGAGGTTGTTTAAATGTTGTCATTGTACATGCCTCAACTTCCTTTGGCAGCTCATTCCATATACCCACCACCCTCTGCATAAAGGTCTTGGCCCTCAGGTTCCTGTGAAATCTCTTCCTTCTCACCTTAAAGCTGTTCCTTCAAGTTCTTAGGGGAAAAGAGTGTTTTCACCCTCAGGTTGCCCCATACTCCTCACTTCGCCTACGCCCTCTGTTTCAAGAATAATTATTGTTCTAAAACTCCTCTCCACCCTGCTTCTTAGTTGATCCCTTTCTTATTTCCAATCAGACTCTTAGAACGTGAGTAACCCAGACACCAATGCCCAGCAATTGTTAACTGGAATTAATATTGATCTCTAGCTTTGAAGTGTTGCAGCCCTTTCCCTAATGGTGGTTATTGTTCCTTCCTGCAACAGCTTGTTTTAGCATAACTAGTGAAAGTTTTAGAACTGGCTATTAAGAGTGGAGATGGAGTCTTGATTCAGACCAAGTGGAAGTGGATGGTCCCTTTATAAAACAGTGAGATTTTATTATTATAGTTCAATTTACATGGATGCTTTCTATTGCTCATCAGACTGAACCAAAACAGAAAATGTCAGGAAAACCCAGCTGTGGAACGGGAAATGATCAATGTTTTAGATTTACCAACTGAGAGATGCATGTAGATTTTCAACTTGCCAGATTTATTGAATTAGGTTCGTGCTTTGCTGGAGGACATTAACTCTATTCCTTAACAAACTTTGTGGAAAAAACTTGAGTTGTTTCTCTGGAGTAAATACCTTTGAAAGAAGACCTGATAGGATAAAATTATGAGAGGCGGAGATAAAGTAGACAGCCAGAAACTTTTTCCCAGGTAAGAAATGTCAAGTACAGTAGACTATGTATTTGAGGTGATAGAGGAAAAGTTTAAAGAAATTATGCAAAGAAAATTTTTCACACAGAAAGAATGAGCTGCCAAGGATTCTGTAACTACCTCAATTCAACAGGACCTTGCGCACTATACTCTCCACACTTTACCTCCTACCTTTATTTTATCCAATATCCCCAAAGTTTTCTTTTCTTGCTCTTCAGTACCAGAGATACTTTTTGTTCTGCTTGACATCCAATACATCATGCTGTTAGACCAAAAATCCCATTTTGCCTGAGATTTTATTACCCTGACCTCTCCATCAGGTTACCAATGTTCACAGATTCACTGTAGATGTCTCCATCAGGTTACCATCCTATCTGGTTGCTTTGCAGCGGGGGTAGCGACCACTCTGCCCAAGGGCATGAGAAATGGCACAGAACTATGGATGTGGCAGATCACAGAATGTAAACCAGGCTCCCCTGCATTGACTCTGTTTATATTTCCTGCTGTCTTAGGGAAGCAGCCAACATAATCAGAGACCACTCCCTCCCCCCCCCAGTATTCTTTCTTCATCCTCCCCCCCCCCCACCCTGTGGGGCTAAAGAACAAAAGCCTGCAAATACAAACCACCAGACTCAAGGACAGCTTCTATTCCACTGTTACCAGGCTCCTGAATAGAGCTTTCGTAAGCAAAATGATGAACTCCCGATATCCCAATTTACCTCACTGTGACCTCTGCACTTCGTCTAGCTGCAATGCACTTTTCCTGTAATTGCAACTTCAGTTTGTAGATGAACTCTGTACAAATGGGTCTTTATGAAGCAAGTTAATTTGCATGATAAAAGAACATGCTATCTAAATCAAGGTTTGATCTATCCTCCCAAAAGATTATCCTTTCAACAACGGGATAAGAGGAGACCCAATCTGAAACTTTACTTGTAACCATAATTGAGGTCTATTTCTCTTTTTGCTATCTTGGTGTACTTGTGTATGAAATCATTTGACAGCACAGCAAGGACACAAAAATCTTTCATTGTATCTCACTACATGTGACAATAATAAACTGTTACCAATAAACCTAGAACTTGGGGAGAAACCAATCAGCTCTCACCAGATACACATATCCCACTGGATGTCAATGCAGCAGTTCAGAGATTGGAACCTGTATTATGGTCACTGGATTCATTGAGAATGAGGCTGAAGGCTGTAATCTTCTGTCTTAAGGATTGCATTGGTTTGATCTCCTTTGGGGTCACCAATAAATCTCCAGATGACGACACCTCCAGGGCAGTTATGCACTTTTGGTAGAAGTTATATTGGAGCACACAGGGACATAACAGTCACAGATTCACACAGAAGCTGACAAAAGTGAGCAGTGCTATCTGTGTGGAGTTTATAGATTCTTTCTGTAACTGTGTGGGATGCCCCTGGATTCTTCAAAATCTCATTGACATGCTAATTGGTATGTTAATTGCCTAATGTGCAGATGAGTGGTAGAACCTTGGGGGGAGGTGATGGAAATGTGGGGAGAATAGGCCATAGGAATATTAGTGGGGTTGCTAATAGTGCTAAATGATGTTAAATGGTGGGAATTGCTTTGCTGGCTAGAATAGTCTTGATGGCATTGGTTTACTGTACAAAATTACTGTACTGAAACAGTGTAAAGCTTTTGTTTTGCATAGAGCTAACAAGAGAAACCAGAGTACAGAATATATTGTTACAGTTACAGAAAAGGTGCATTACAGAGAGGAAAATAAATGCAGGGCCACCTCGAGGTAGACTGGGAAACTATAAGTTTATCTATTTGTGTATGATTCGCTCCCTACACGACTCCCTTGTCCACTCGTCCCCCCCATCCCTTCTCACCGATCTCCCTCCTGGCACTTATCCTTATAAGCAGAACAAGTGCTACACTGCCCTTACACTTCCTCCCTCACCACCATTCAGGGCCCCAGACAGTCCTTCCAGGTGAGGCAACACTTCACCTGTGAGTCGGCTGGTGTGGTATACTGCGTCCGGTGCTCCCGGTGTGGCCTTTTATATATTGGTGAGACCCGACGCAGACTGGGAGACCGTTTCACTGAACACCTATGCTCGGTCCGCCAGAAAAAGCAGGATCTCCCGTGGCCACACATTTTAATTCCACGTCCCATTCCCATTCTGATATGTCTATCCATGGCCTCCTCTACTGTCAAAATGAATCCAAACTCAGGTTGGAGGAACAACACCTTATATACCGGCTGGGTAGCCTCCAACCTGATGGCATGAACATTGACTTCTCTAACTTCCGTTAATACCCCTCCTCCCCTTCTTAGCCCATCCCTGACATATTTAGTTGTTTTGCCTGTTCTCCATCTCCATCTGGTGTTCCGCTCCCCTCCTTTCTTTCTCCCGAGGCCTCCCATCCCATGATCCTTTCCCTTCTTCAGCTCTGTATCACTTTCGCTTGGCTTTCCAGCTCTTAGCTTCATCCCACCCCCTTCAGTCTTCTCCTATCATTTCGCATTTCCCCCTCCCCCCACTACTTTCAAATCTCTTACTATCTTTCCTTTTGGTTAATCCTGACGAAGGGTCTCGGCCCGAAACGTCGACAGAGCTTCTCCCTATAGATGCTGCCTGACCTGCTGTGTTCCACCAGCATTTTGTGTGTGTTGTTGTTTGAATTTCCAGCATCTGCAGATTTCCTCGTGTCAGCTGTGCGGGAATTTGGTCTGTGGCTGCATTTTTGATTTGTAATCTGTCCAGGTTACAAACAGGAATGGAATGCTGCTGTAACTGGGGTAGGACCTATACTCTAAATGACCACTTTCATGAACAATACAGAGAGGTGTTCACTGCTCTGGAACCCAACCTAAAAGAGCAAAGAGAAAGTCATGAGAAATGAGCGAGTGAGAGTCATCAGTAACAATTGATGTTTTTACTGAACTTGTCACTTCTGTGCATACAGGTAAAACTGAAGCAACAGTTTGGGTTTAGTCAGTTGACAATGCTGGTTTTTGTTATCTGTGGCTGAGCTGATTGATTCTCTGCAGCCCCTGGCGGTTGTTGATGGTCTTGTGCACGGTGATGAGGAACGGGAAGGCTGATGGGAGCTCCACACGGCTGCTGAGGTTCTGGTGCCCCCAGTGCAAACACTGCAGCTTATCCGCCAGGTCTCTCCGTCCAGCCCGCTCCAGAGCCACCTGCAGCCGCTTAGTTTTATTCTCTTGGTCCTTTGACTTTTCATACCTGAAACAATTTTTCAGAAGTGTGAGGTACAAACACAGCAGAGCCCTGGTAGCAAGTAGAGCTGCTGCCTCAACTCCCAAGACACACATTCAATCCTGACTTCAGGTGCTGTCTGCGTGGGGTTTGCACGTTCTCCTTGTGACCAGGTTCATTTCTCTCAGGTGTTCTAGTTTTTCCCACATCCCAAAGACACACAAGGTGAAAGTTAACATTGAACACAGACTGTACAGCACAGGAACAGGCCTTTCAATCCGTGATGTTGTGCCAAACAAAATCAGCTAAAGATTCCTAACTAATTCAAAGCCTTCTGCTTGCACATGGTCCATATCCCTCCATATTTATGTGCCTATTTAAGAGCCTCTTAAACTCCTCTATGCTGCCCTAAACAGCAGCGGAGTTACAGGTAGTAACTAAACACCTCGATGATATCTGCCTCCACCATCACTCCAGGCACTCACATGCTTTTAAGGTGAGAGGAGAGAAGTTCAAAGGAGATGTGTGAGAGTGCTGGGTGTATAGAATGCACTGTCAGGGGTGATGGTGGAGGCAGATACAAGGCATTTAAGAGGCTCTTAGATAGCTACATATTTGCATTGAATGAAGGGATGTGTAGGCAAAAGGGATAGTTTACTTAGGTATTAACGTAGTTTTGGACAGCATTGTGGGCTGAATGGCCTGTACCTGTGCTGTACTGTTCTGTTATATGTTCAGTTTTTAAAAAAACTTTCCACACACATCTCTTTCCCATTCTCAGCTGAAATGTGTCCTCTAATATTAGACATTTGACTCTGAGATCGTCCTTGATGCCTACCCTATCCACGTCTTTCATAATCATCGTTTTCTACCAGGTCTCCCCCTCAGCTTCACCACCCCAGAGAAAACAACCCAAGTTTGTCCAATCTCTCCTTATAGCTCATGCCCTCTAATCCAGGCAGCATCTTGGTGAGGCTCTTCTGCACCCTCCCCAAAGTCTCGACATCCTTCCTATAACGGGAATGCATTTCTCCACATGCAACCTAATCAGAGTTTCATAAAAATAAGTCACATAACTACTGCTTATGGTCAGTGTGTGATGCAATTAGTAGTTTTTCTCTCTCTGAGATTGCCAAGTCCCATTCACCCGCTCTAGTTTCCCTGTAAACTAATGGCTGTCCATTAATTCCTCCCTAATTCTCCTACTCCTACTGCATACCGGGACAATTTACAGTGGATGATTAACCAAACAAGCAGTTTACCTTTGGGATGTGGGAGAGAACCAGATTACCCAGAGGAAACCCACGCAATCACAGGGAGAACGTGCTGACTCCAGTGGAGGTTCAGGTTGTGGTACCAGCTTTGTGCCCCTGTGCTGACTTGCTTCATTGTCTGATAATGGTGTCGCACTTCTTCTGTCCACTCCTATCCAGCGGCCTACCTTTGGGAGACCAGACCTTTAGACTGCAGGCTTGGAGAGGTGTACACAAAATCAGAATACTAAACAGATCAGTAGTGCTAACTGGGAAACAGTAAGAGTTAATATGAGTTTGCAACATCTTAAAACTACTGATGAAACCCTTGACTCACCAGCTTTCCAACATTTTCTTGGCTTGCACATATTTCTGCATGGAGGCTGCTTGAAACCGACCAATGTCTGCCCTGGAGAATCCCAGCTCGAAAGCCACAAGGGTCCATTGAAAGCCAAGGTCTTTTGCAAGTTCTTGGATAAACTTCACATTGATCACAGCATCCTTGGGGCAGGACAACAGCTCTCTGTAAATAACACTCATGGAGTGCCAGTTTCAGACTGACAAGTCTTTATCAAGCAGAACTGCAGACAGATTAGGAGAATATGAAGGGAAATGCCATCAAGATGTTATTATTGTTAGCCAAGGTATGCAAGAGGGTTATTAGGATGGAGATGAACAGAAACATGGGACAGCTGGTGTTAATTTCAATGTACAGTATGTTAATCTAAGTTTATATTAACGTATGTTTGTCATGTTTTTGATGCATTTCAAGTATGAATGCCCATGACAGTAAACTTGAACTTGCTACCTCACTGCTCTGCCAGTACAGCCTGTGTGGCATTTGCGCAATCTCTCTGTGACCCCGCGGCAGCTTAATTTGCTGCTAAAAGTTACCCCCAGTGTGTAAGTGAAGTCTGGAGGGAAATAAAATGGGAAAAGTGTAGTGTTACTATGAACGGGTGGTTGATGGTTGATGCAAATATGGTAGGCTGAAGGGCCTGTTCACCAGCAGAGTTAGTTACCTTAATGAAACCACTGAGAGATGAGTTCCCATCTTCCCATCACTCTCCTTACCATTTATTAATAATCTAAGGGACAGGAAACAAAGTTTATGGTGACCTGTTGTGTCTTGGGTTAAGGGAAGTAACTCCCAGGACTTGGTTCTGAAGCTCTGTCATTTTACCCATATATTAATAACATTAATGGGAAGACACAAGATGCAAGGTCAAGGCTGGCAGATGACATTAAAACGTGTAACTATGGTAAATACTGACATCTCAGGAGGACAGACTGGTAAAGTGGGGCAGGAGAAACTACCACATTCATTTGTCTATGTTCTTTTGTCCAACTTCTCACTCTCTACCTGCACCCTTTCACTCACTGACAATAGACAGTAGGTGCAGGAGTAGGCCATTCGGCCCTTTGAGCCAGAATCGCCATTCAATGTGATCATGGCTTATCATACACAATCAGTACCCCGTTCCTGCCCTCTCCCCATATCCCTTGACTCCACCATCTCTAAGAGCTCTATCTCTTTCTTGAAAGCATCCAGAGAATTGGCCTTCACTGCCTTCTGAGGCAGAGCATTCCATAGATCCACAACTCTCTGGGTGAAAAAGTTTTTCCTCAACTCTGTTCTAAATTGCCTATCCCTTATTCTTAACCCTCATTGATAGAGTTTCACCCCATCAGAGACATCCACACTCCCTGCTGCTTCTTTTATCCCCTTCCCATCTCTCACCGAGGGTGTTTGATCTCAAAATATTAATTGTTCTCATTCCGTAGATGTGGCTTGACCTGCTGAGTATTTCCAACATGTTCTTTTTGTATTTCAATTTGCAACATCTGATGATATTTTTAATTTTCATGTAACAATCAAGGTATACCAATGTAAATTTTGGGTTCCTTTCTGGACATCGTAGTTTCACCAGAAGAATAAAGCATTATGGACTGTACTATATGGAGGGATTTGTAGCTAGCAGAGAGCTCTTCCCATTAACAGATCGCTCAGGGACTGGGGAAGGTGAACAGCTTTAAATTTTTGGTCACGAGATACAAAGGGCACGTGAAGAAAACACAAAATGCAGCGATGAGCTAGAATTCACAACATATAATAACATTGGAAGCAAGGTCAATTGGGATCTTCCAAAAGGAAATTGATGCACACTGGGGAGGTGACGATTTGGTTTATTACTGTCACATGTACCAAGACACAGTGCATAAGGTTTGTCTGTGTGCCTTCCAGACAGATCATTCCAAACACAAGAACATTGTGGTGGTAAAAAGGAAAGCAAAACAGAATGCAGAATATAGGGTTACAGTTACAGAGAAAGGTGGCACAGTAACGTAGTGGTTAGCGCAATGCTTTACAGTATCAGCGACCTGCGTTCAGTTTCTGCCACTGCCTGTAAGGAGCCTGTATGTTCTCCCCATAATTGTGTTGGTTTCCTCCCAGTTCTCTGGATTCCTCCCACAGTCCAAAGGTTGGTAGGTTAATCAGTCATTGGAAATTGCCCATGATTAGGCTAGGATTAATTGGGGGTAAACATGAGGAAATCTGCTGATGTTGGAAATTCAAACAACACACACAAAATGCTGGTGGAACACAGCAGGCCAGGCAGCATCCATAAGGAGAAGCACTGTCGACGTTTCAGGCCAAGACCCTTCGTCAGGACTAACTGAAAGGAAGGATACTAAGAGATTTGAAAGTAGTAGGGGGAGGGGGAAATGTGAAATGATAGGAGAAGACCGGAGGGGGTGGGATGAAGCTAAGAGCTGGAAAGGTGATTGGCAAAAGTGATACAGAGCTGGAGAAGAGAAAGGGTCATGGGACGGGAGCCTCGGGTGAAAGAAAGGGGGAGGGGGGAGCACCAGAGGGAGATGGAGAACAGGCAGAGTGATGGGCAGAGAGAGAGAAAAAAACAAACAACTAAATATTGTCAGGGATGGAGTAAGAAGGGTAGGAGGGGCATTAACAGAAGTTAGAGAAGTCAGTGTTCATGCCATCAGGTTGGAGGCTCCCCAGCCGGTATATAAGGTATTGTTCCTCCAACCTGAGTGTGGCTTCATCTTGACAGTAGGGGAGGCCATGGATAGACATATCAGAATGGGAATGGGACGTGGAATTAAAATGTGTGGCCACTGGGAGAACCTGCTTTCTCTGGCGGACCGAGCGTAGGTGTTCAGCGAAACGGTCTTCCAGTCTTCGTCGGGTCTCACCAATATATAAAAGGCCACACCGGGAGCACCGGACGCAGTATACCACACCAGCCAACAACGTATAATTCTGCATAACTTCCGCCACCTCCAATGGGATCCCACTACCAAGAACATCTTTCCCTCACCCTCTTTCTGCTTTCCGCAGGGATTGCTCCCTACGCGACTCCCTTGTCCACTCGTTCCTGCCCCCCATCCCTTCCCACCAATCTCCCTCTTGGCACTTATCCTTGCAAGTGGAACAAGTGCTACACCTGCCCTTACACTTCCTCCCTCACCACCATTCAGGGCCCCAGACAGTCCTTCCAGGTGAGGCGACACTTCACCTGTGAGTCGGCTGGTGTGGTATACTGCGTCCGGTGCTCCCAGTGTGGCCTTTAATATATTGGTGAGACCCGACACAGACTGGGAGACCGTTTTGCTGAACACCTACGCTCGGTCCGCCAGAGAAAGCAGGTTCTCCCGGTGGCCACACATTTTAATTCCACGTCCCATTCCCATTCTGATATGTCTATCCATGGCCTCCTCTACTGTCAAGATGAAGCCACACTCAGGTTGGAGGAACAACACCTTATATACCGGCTGGGTAGCCTCCAACCTGATGGCATGAACATTGACTTCTCTAACTTCTGTTAATGCCCCTCCTCCCCTTCTTAGCCCATCCCTGACAAATTTAGTTGTTTGTTTTTTTCGGTCTCCTCTGCCCATCACTCTGCCTGTTCTCCATCTCCCTCTGGTGCTCCTCCCTCCCCCTTTCTTTCACCCGAGGCTCCCGTCCCATGATCCTTTCCCTTCTCCAGCTCTGTATCACTTTTGCCAATCACCTTTCCAGCTCTTAGCTTCAACCCACCCCTTCCGGGTTTCTCCTATCATTTCGCATTTCACCCTCCCCCCACTACTTTCAAATCTCTTAGTATCTTTCCTTTCAGTTAGTCCTGATGAAGGGTCTCAGCCCGAAACATCGACTGTGCTTCTCCTTATAGATGCTGCCTGGCCTGCTGTGTTCCACCAGCATTTTGTGTGTGTTAAGGCCTATTCTGTACTATATCTCCATAAATAAATAGTGCCGTGTAGGTAGACAAATAAAGAGCAGGAGTGTGGTGAGATAGACTGAGATCTTTATTGTATTGAGGTCTGGTAGCGGTGGGATAGAAGCTGTGCACTTCCTTTCAGGCTTTTGTATCTTCTGCCTGAGAGACAAGAAGAGAAAATGACCGGGGTAGGAGGGTCCTTGATTATTCTGGCTGCTATACCGAGGTTGTGGGAAGTATTGTGGAGTGGATGGAGGGCAGCTGATTGATGATTTGTGTAACGAACTGAAGTGTTTTCAGAACTTTCTGCAGTCACAGACAGAAGAGTTGCCAAACCAAGCTGTGATACATCAGCATAGGATGTTTTCTATGGGGCATCAGTGAAAAAATTCAGGGTTTTTTGAAGAGAGAAGGGGAAAGGGACTCAGAAGATTGCTCCTACTAAACTTAGCATAGATGTGATGGACCCAATGGTCTCCTTCTAAGCTGTAACTATTCGATGATTGCAAAAAATAGATGAAGATTTTCTGCAGGGATGAAGAATGTAAAATTGGAAGGGATAGATTTAAGGCAAGAGGGGAAAGAGTCAAAGAGGGACAAGAGTTTACACAGAGGGTAAAGGCTATATAGAATGAGCTGACAGGGGAGGTAGTAAAAGCAGGAACAGTTGTATCATTTAAAAGATATTTGGTCAGGCATGGATAAGAAAGGTTTAGAGCAATGGTTCACAAAGTGGGTAATATTGCCCCCAACCCAGCAGTGGTGGAAGTTTCTCAAAGGGCAATAAAGTTAAACGGGTGGTGAGGGACGCTCAGTAGCAAGGACGGCAGCTGAAGGTTTTATTTAAGAAATGAATTACTTATTAAAAGCATTTGATGTTCAGTGCCTCATAATTGATTACAATGATACTAAGGGAATGATCTTGCTAACCCACCATTCTCTTAGACTTTGCTCAAAGCACGTTATAGTTGTTGAAAAACAATATGACATCTATGTGGACTGAAGAAATCGCGTTATTTCCAGGCCCAGCTGCACATTGTGTTCAATACTGTAGCACAGTGTTAGCTCGTATGAATCCCATACTCTAATCATGCAGCAGTTCAGTTCCTGTGAATTAGGGTTTGGCATTCAATGAGGTAAAGTTCAGAATCTGCCCTTTCAAATGGTCTTGACCACACTTCTTTAACCCACAGCATAACCGAGATATCACTACTCCACTTTCAGTACCTTCCGACGATGAGTGAGGTTTTATCTGGACATCATAACTTTCTGCTTTATGGATCACAGCGCTTGAGGTTGGACTTAAACAGTAGGTGATTGACCGTGGTTGTTAATCCATAACGAACATGGCAGAAGCAGACCAAATGAAAAAGAAGTCTAGATCGTATAGTGTGGAGTATCTGTAATATGGATTTAAGCCAGCACCAAGCAACTTACAGCAGCTAATGTGTCCGTTGAGTGAAACAGATTTTTTCAAGTGAGGCAATGAAACTGTCTGGGCTCCTTGGACGTTTGAAGAGAATACACTCTGATAAAACAAGCAAGAACTGACCTTATTTTCAGTCACTTTGTGAATACTTTCAGAAACGGAAAACATGTTTGCCAGCACTTCACAAAAAAAACAGTGATGGTTTGCTAGCTTCATATAATATTGCATTGTTCATTGCTAAATCTGGAAAGAACCATACAATTGGAGAAGAACTGATTCTGCTGGCAATAAGGGAAGTTCTAAGTACAGTTTTGCATAAGTCACCAGAACAAATAATTAAAGTGATTCTCGAGACAACTCGGTTCAAAGATGAATAGATGAAATGTCTGAGAACGTGAAAGACACATTGTGCAACATACTTCGGAAAAAAAAGTTGCTCTGCAGTTAGATGAGTCAACTTTGCCGGGCAATTAATCTTTGCTTCTTGGTTATGTTTGCTTCATAAAAGATGGAAGTGTGGTTCAAGAGTTGTTATTGCAAGTGGACTAGAAAGAGATATGAAGGAGTTAGTATTTCAGGTTGTTGAGCATTTTTTCAAAGAGAAGGACATTCTGCTCACCAACGTTCTTGCTTGTGGAACAGATGGGGCATCATCAATGACAGGATACCAGCGTGGGGTTATTATTTCCTAAAAAAAAGCTGTACCTAATTTACAATTCACAGACAACATCTTTTCACAAAAAAACTTAAGCAATTGATTGCACGAATCATCAAGTGCTGTTATCACAGTGCTAAATAAAATCAAGTCCCATGCTCTTAATTCTCGACTATTTTCAGAGCTTTGTATTGAGAATGATAAACAGTTTGAATGCTGACGGCTCTCAAAAGGTAAATGACTGAGACATTCTTATGCCATTTTTGAAACTGTGATAAAATTCTTTGAAGATTCAAATACTTCATTCTGTAGTCAACTCAAGAATACTAGGCATCACATTGCTTATTTGTCAGAATCATTCACAAATTTTAATGAAATCAACCTTCAGTTGCAAGTAAATAATGTCAATCTTATCAGTCAAATCAGTTGTCTCCACATTTCTGTCCATGTAAATCCTATTTAAGTGTAACATTGGCTATTGTAACATTTTCCAATTCCTGAGCCTCTCTGAGCTGGCAAAGGAAGAAAGAACACCAGATGATTATCTTCAAGTATAGTGTATCAACCTGCGTGAGCTATATAAAGACATGTCAGAGAGATTTCAGGATCTTCTCTTGAACCAAATTTCAGATTGGATAATAAATCTATTTCTGAACACTGGTAATGAAGAAATAACAGGAACAATGGAGGAAGAACTGATGTCACTACAAAATGACATTTACCTGAGGCCAGGGTTGAAAAAATTATATTAAGACTTGGTTGCAGAAAGAAATTTCTGAACACTATCCTGCACTGTGGAAAAAAGTCAATATGTTCTTTATTGCCTTCCTAACATCATATTTAGTGGAGCACGATTTCAGAACAATTACCCAACTACTTTCAAAGCAACAAAACAGACTGCAAATTACTGAACATGGGGATCTGAGACGCCTTCTGAATGTTATTTAGCCTGATATCACTGCACCAAGTCCATCCATCTAACTGAAAGGTGAAAGAGTAATGAAATAATTCATAGCTGGACTACTAATGTACGCTCCGAAATTGTGGATGAAAATTGTTTTTGCAGTAATTAAATAATTTTATTTGTAGCTTTAAATAGATTTTTTTGCAATTATTTGTTACTGCTTTGAATTTTCAATTCCCATCTTCTTTCACTAAGCATTGTAAATCAAAATTCTTTATAGGTTTATGTAATGTCCAGAAAGGGAAGAGAGGGCACTGGGGATGTGGTCTGGAAGCCAAGGGGGTAGTAACACAAAAAGTTTGGGAACCACTGCTTTAGAGGGACATGCACCAAATGTAGGCAAACGGGGCTAGCTCAGATAGACAGGTTGTTCAGCTTGGACGAGTTGAACCAAATGGTCTATTTCCATGCTTTTTAACATTTTGACTTTAAAACATGTTTAGCACAACCAAATGGTAATTTTGCTTAAGCAGGTTTACTTGCCTCCTGAGTTCTGTTAGCCATGGGGATCTGTAACAATATATCACACTTCACAGGGATCCTGGTTATTCTTGGTTCTGATGAATATTAGAATAAGAGCAAATGACACAATGACAGAACAACCAACCACACAATTCAGCTTTAAATTACCACAAAAATAAAACACAAAGATTAGCTAACATACCTGTTTGCCTTGAACAATACCTTGAGGATTAATTCAGAAATACTTGAAAGTCAGGGAGAAATGGACTGTTGCTATGTTGTAACTAAAAACACAACTATCCTGACCACTTTATTGACTACTGAGTTAAAAATTAAGTAAGTTGTGTTATACTTCACAAGGCAGTTAACCTTGGATAGCCGTGTAAATTAATTGTGCATTATCCCTGAAACAGTCTTCAGCCAAACTCGTTCACACTGGCCAAAGAGCCTACCTGAGCCAAATTACACTAAACCTTTCCTATCCATGTACATATCCAAAAGTCTTTTAAATGTTGTAATTGTACCTGCATCAACCACTTCCTCTGGAGGCTTGTTCCATATACAGACTACCCTCTGAAAATCTTACCCCTCTCACTTTACACCTATGCAGTCTCATTTTAGATTTCTCCACCCTGAGAAAAAGACTGTGAACATCCACCTTATCCACACCCATCATGATTCTATAAACCTCTGAAGAGATCCCCTCAGCCTCATTCCTCCAGGATTATACAAGCCGTTCAAAAGTATTGACCTCCCTTGGAAGTTTTCATGTTTTATTATGTTACAACATTGAATCGCAGTGGATTTAATTTGACTTTTTTCACACTGATCAACATAAAAAGACTCTTTTTCTAAGTGAAAACAGATCTCTACAAAGTTATCTAAATTAATTACAAATATAAAACACAAAATAATTGATTGCATAAGTATTCACCCCCTTTAATATGACACACCAAATCATCCCTGGTGCAGCCAATTGGTTTTAAAAGTCACATACTGTAGTTAGTTGAATGGAGATCACCTGTGTGCAATCAAGGTGTTTCAATTGATTGTAGTAAAAGTACATCTGGATCTGAAGGTCCAGCTGCTGGAGAGTCAGTATACTGGCAAAACCATGGAGTCAAAAGAACACTCCACAAAAAGGGTATTGAAGAGCACAATTCAGGAGATGTATACAAGAAAATTTTCAAGTCACTGAATATCCCAGTTAAGTCAGTCATCAAGAAATGGAAAGAATGTGGCATCACTGTAAATCTGTCTAGAGTAAGCTGTCCTCAAAAACTGAATGACTGTGCAAGGGGACTAGTGAGGGAGGCCACCAAGAGACCAATGACAACTCTGGAGGAGCTGCAAGCTTCAGTGATTGAGATGGGAGAGACTGCGCATACAACTGTTGCCCGGGTGCTTCACCAGTCACAGCTTTATGGGAGAGTGACAAAGAGAAAGCCACTGTTGAAAAACACTCACATGAAATCTCAGCTAAAGTTTGCCAGAAGGTATGTGGGAGACTCTGAAGTTGACCGGAAAACGCCAAACACCACACATCATCAAAAACACACCATCCCTACCGTGAAGTACGGGAATGTGGGGATGCTTCACTGCAGCAGGCCCTGTAAGGCTTGTGAAGATAGAGGGTAAAATGAATGGAGCAAAATACAGGGAAATCCTGGAAGAAAACCTGATGTAGTCTGCAAGAGAAATGCAACTTGGGAGAAGATTAGTTTTCCAGCAAGACAATAACACCAAGCATAAAGCCAAAGCTACAGAGGAATGGCTTTAAAATAACAAAGTTCATGTCCTGGAATGGCCAAGTCAGAGTCCAGACCTCAATCCAATTGAGAATTGTGGTTGGACTTGAAAAGGGCTGTTCACTCATGATCCCCATGCAATCTAACAGAGCTTTAGCAGTTTTGTAAAGAAGAATGGGGGAAATTTGCAGTGTCCAGATATACAAAGCTGCTAGAGACCTATCCACACAGACTCAAAGCTGTAATTGCTGCCAAAGGTGCATCTAATGAATACTAAAGGGGGTGAATAAATACACAATCAATTATTTTGTTTTTAATATCACCAAGACCAAGGAGATGGTGGTGGACTTTAGGAGATCTAGGCCTCATATGGAGCCAGTGATCATTAATGGAGAATGTGTGGAGCAGGTTAAGACCTACAAGTATCTGGGAGTACAGTTAGACGAGAAGCTAGACTGGACTGCCAACACAGATGCCTTGTGCAGGAAGGCACAGAGTCGACTGTACTTCCTAAGAAGGTTGGCGTCATTCAATGTCTGTAGTGAGATGCTGAAGATGTTCTATAAGTCAGTTGTGGAGAGCGCCCTCTTCTTTGTGGTGGCGTGTTGGGGAGGAAGCATTAAGAAGAGGTACGCCTCACGTCTAATAAGCTGGTAAGGAAGGCGGGCTCTGTCGTGGGCAAAGTACTGGAGAGTTTAACATCGGTAGCTGAACAAAGGGCGCTGAGTAGGCTACGGTCAATTATGGATAACTCTGAACATCCTCTACATAGCACCATCCAGAGACAGAGAAGCAGTTTCAGCGACAGGTTACTATCGATGCAATGCTCCTCAGACAGGATGAAGAGGTCAATACTCCCCAATGCCATTAGGCTTTACAATTCTACCGCCAGGACTTAAGAACTTTTTAAAAGCTATTATTAATGCTTTTTGAGATAGTGATTTAGATGCATATCATATTTTTTACTGAGTTAAGTATTGTATGTAATTAGTTTTGCTACAACAAGTGTATGGGACATTGGAAAAAAAGTTGAATTTCCCCATGGGGATGAATAAAGTATCTATCTATCTATCTATCTATCTAGATCACTTTGTAAAGATCTGTTTTCACTTTGACACAAAAGGTTTCTGTTGATCAGTATCAAAAAAAAGCAAATTAGAAACATAGAAAACCTACAGCACAGTACAGGCCCTTCAGCCCACAATGCTGTGCTAAACATGTATTTACTTAGAAATTACCTAAGGTTACCCATAGCCCTCTATTTTTCTAAACTCCATGTACCTATCCAGGAGTCTTTTAAAAGACCCTATCATATCCACCTCCACAACTGTCACCGGCCGCTCGTTCCACGCACTCATCACTCTCTGCGTAAAAAAAACTTACCCCTGACATCTCCTCTGTACCTACTTCCAAGCACCTTAAAACTGTGACCGCTTGTATTAGCCATTTCAGCCCTGGGAAAAAGCCTCTGACTATCCACATGATCAATGCCTCTCATCATCTTACAAAACCTCTATCAGGTCACCTCTCATTCTCTGCCGCTCCAAGGAGAAAAGGCCGAGTTCACTCAACCTGTTCTCATAAGGCATGCTCCCCAGTCCAGGCAACATCCTTGTAAATCTCCTCTGCACCCTTTCTATAACTTCCACATCCTTCCTGTAATGAGGTGACCAGAACTAAGCAGTACTCCAAGTGGGGTCTGACTAGGGTCCTATATAGCTGTTACATTACCCCTCGGCTCTTAAACTCAATCCCACGATTGATGAAGGCCAATGCACTGTATGCCTTCTCAACTACAGAGTCAAACTGCATAGCAGCTTTGAGTGTCCTATGGACTCAGACCCCAAGATCCCTCTGATCCTCCACACTGCCAAGAGTCTTACCATTAACACTATATTCTGCCATCATATTTGACCTACCAAAATGAACCATGTCACACTTGTCTGGGTTGAACTTCATCTGCCACTTCTCAGCCCAGTTTTGTATCCTATCAATGTCCCGCTGTAACCTCTGACAGCCCTCCACACTATCCACAACACCCCCAATCTTTGTGTCATCAGCAAATTTACTAATCTATCCCTCCACTTCCTCATCCAGGCCATTTATAAAGTAATGGTGGTGAAGTTTGGAGGGGTTGATATGCATAATTTTTTTTAGAGAGTTATTTCTTTTACATAAATACTTTTGAAAAATTGCCCATCTATCTCCCACTATGTCACAATACCACTTCCTGCTCTATATGTTCCTCTGTTGTTAATAAGGGTTTACCAGTAATTTTCTATCACCTTCTGATTATACTGGGATTCTCCCTCTAAGTAAACCTCACCCAGAGTGCACTTATCCTGTTACCAAAATGATGTTGCAAAATGGACAAGTAATGAGGACAATGATATTACTTCAAAGAACAGAGGGACAAGCATGTCCAACCTACCTCAATATTACACAGTACTGGTGTTGGTTAATCAGGGTGAACTAACAATTTGCACAGGTTTCCAAACTCAGGGTCCCTGTCTCTGTGGTCCCAGGTCTACCACTGAAATAGCTCAAGACTTCTGTTTATATTCCCTTTCCAGCCTTTTGTATTCAATCAAGCTTGCAGGCTCTCGTGTTAAGAATATATGGCGTTATTCACGGTCAAACACATCTATCAGTCTTTGATGTTCTTTTTGCAAATTCTTCAGGTATCTTCTTCAAATCCTGAATTGTTGGAGAATCATAGAGTTATACAGAATGGAAATAGGCATTTGGCCCAAGTGGTCTATACCAACCAAAATGATCATCTAAGCCAGAAGCTCCCAACCATAGACCCCTGCCATTAATTGAGGGGTCTGTGAACCCCAGGTTGGGAATTCTTGATCTACGCTGATCCCATATGCCCATGCCTGGCCAATATCTCGCCAAACTTCTCCTAACTATCTACCAATCAGAATCAGGTTTATTATCACCAACATGTGTCATGAAATTTGTTAACTTAGCAGCAGTTCAATGCAATACATAATATAGCAGAAGAAATTTAAAAAATTATAAAAGTAACTAAGTAATTCAATTACTATATATATTGATTAAAAATCATGCAAAAATCAAAAATAATATATATTAAAAAATGAGGTAGTGTTCATGGGTTCAATGTCCATTTAGGAATCGATGGCAGACCGGAAGAAGTTTGTTCCTGAATCGCTGAGTGTGTGCCTTCAGGCTTCTGTATCTCCTACTTGAAGGTAACAGTGAGAAAAGGGCATGCCCTGGGTGCTGGAGGTCCTTAATAATGGACACTGCCTTTCTGAGACAACACTCCTTGAAGATGTTTGGGTTCTTTGTAGGCTAGTACCCAAGACGGAGCTGACTAGATTTACAACCCTCTGCAGTAGCCCCCACCCACCCCCCCCCCATAACAGACAGTGATGCAGCCTGTCAGAATGCTTTCCAAGTGTCTTTTAAATGCTGTTCTTGTTCCTGCCTCAACTACTTCCTTCGGCAGCTTGTTCCATATATAGTCCACCCTTTGTGTGTTAAAAAAACATCTGCCCCTGAACATCCTATTAAATCTTTTCCCTCTCTCCTTAAACCCATGTCCTCTTGATTTTGATTCCCCCAACCCTGTGAAAAAGATTGAGTACACCCTATCTATGCACCTCATGATTTTATACACTTCTATAAGATCACTCTTCAATCTCTCATGCTCGAAGGAATAAAGTCCTGGCCTGTTCAGTCACTCTCTATAACTCAAGCCCTCAAGTCCTGTCAACATTCTTGAAAATTTTCTTTGCACTCTTTCCAGCGTAATGATGTCCTTCCTGTATCAAGATTACCAACACTGTACACAATAGTGCAAGAGTGTCCTCACCAATGTCTTGTACAACTGTAATACATGGTATTAATCAGGTTATACCCATATTTGTAAACCTTTTTTAAAAATTCTTCAGGCACTCCTAAACTATAGGACCCTTCCCTCCTTCTTATAATAATAACTAATTCATAATTAATCACCTGTCTAACCAGACTTTGGGTTCCCATTGATACTGACTTTCCTGCCAATCTTTACTCTACCATGATTAGCCTTAAGATATTTCCCAAAGTTCTAACCTTACTAATGCTTCAGATGTTATTTGTGGCCATCTGTACAACCTGCCTTCTATACCTCCTTTGAGTGCAATGAAATTCCCTGCTCACACGGTAAACAGTATATCTGATTAAAATAAGTACAGTGATGAACACATAATAGCAGAATAGTAAAAAGACAGTAACTCCATCTGTAATTTCTAATTAGTTAAATCAAGTTTAACATTCCTTCCTGCCCTACTTGATCAACAAAGTTTGCACACAATTCAAAGTGTCATAGACCATGGAAACAGGCCTTTTAGCCCAACTGGTCCTTGCAATCCAAGATGCCCATCCAAGCTAGGCCCATTTAGCCAACAACTTTGTAAACCTTTCCTATGCATTTATCCATCCAGCCGTCTTTTAAAAGTTGCTACAAAGGCCCCAGTTTTCCACAAAGGGTAGGGTATTTAGGAATGAAACGTGGAAAAATTTATTTCTCAAAGTGTCCTGAACCTGAGGAATACACCAGCTCAGAAGACAGTTGAGGCCAAATTATTCATGAAGCGGGGGAGGTAATAGGGATAATCCTTGGATTTTTAGATCAGTGAGCCTTAACTTAGCGTTGAGCAAGCTATTAGAAAGGATTCTTAAGGGCAGAATTTGAGTATTTGGAGAAGCATGGTCTTATTAGGGATAGTCAGCATGGCTTTGTGAGAGCCACTCAAGCCTAACTGAGATTTTCCAGGAGGAATAAACGACAAGCTAAAACATACAAGTACTCTTTTGACTTCAACCACTTTCCACGCTCTTGTCTACAGCTGCACATCCAGATTGGACTCCCACTGCAAACATACCCACCAAGTTCACGGCCCTAGTTTTCCCAAACCTCACTCCAGCTCCATTCAATATGCCGAGATCCTACCAAGCAGGACAGTAGGGCAGTCACATTTACTGTAGATACAAAGTGTATGGGGGGCGGGGGGATTGTATCAGGCAGCAAAGTCGGGAAGGCACAGGATTACGGATGATGGAGCACTCTTCACAGACCTCACCCCACTTCATCTTCCCTGGAAGCAATAGCCAACACCAAATGCCAGCTCTATTCATAATTCCCTCCAAGTCAACGGTAAGAAGATGCCTGACGACATCATCGCGTATTGGAAATGGTCGGTTGTAGCGATGTGCTACACACAGCACTGAAATAACGACACGCAGTCGGTAAGTCGTTTCGAGACTAGTTTATTCAAACTTCGCGGTGCTGGTATTTAAATCCCTAGCGCCCGCCCTCTCCAGGCGGAAATGACGTCAGAGGTGCATTACCAAAGTCTCTCCCCGTGCGCTGGCTATTTGTGAGCCGGTTCGCCTGCACAGAAAGTGGGTCGCCACATAACCCCCCCCCCCCCCCCCCCCCCAGAACCGGCGATACACCCCCCAATGTCCTCAGTCTGGGTCGGACTCTGTTTGGGAGGTCTGCCTCTGCGCCGCAGTGCCTGAACCGCGACTGGCTGCGCCAAGTCCACATGGACTGGTTTGAGTCGGTCTACCGTGAAAACCTCCTCTTTCCCCCCAATGTCCAGAACGTACGTGGACCCGTTGTTGTTGATCACCCTGAACGGCTCCTCGTACGGCCGCTGTAGCAGTGCCCGGTGTCCGCCCCTTCGTACAAAGATAAACTTAGATAGATAGATAGATACTTTATTCATCCCCATGGGGAAATTCAACTTTTTTTCCAATGTCCCATACACTTGTTGTAGCAAAACTACTTACATACAATACTTAACTCAGTAAAAAAAATATGATATGCATCTAAATCACTATCTCAAAAAGCATTAATAATAGCTTTTAAAAAGTTCTTAAGTCCTGGCGGTAGAATTGTAAAGCCTAATGGCATTGGGGAGTATTGACCTCTTCATCCTGTCTGAGGAGCATTGCATCGATAGTAACCTGTCGCTGAAACTGCTTCTCTGTCTCTGGATGGTGCTATGTAGAGGATGTTCAGAGTTATCCATAATTGACCGTAGCCTACTCAGCGCCCTTCGCTCAGCTACCGATGTTAAACTCTCCAGTACTTTGCCCACGACAGAGCCCGCCTTCCTTACCAGCTTATTAAGACATGAGGCGTCCCTCTTCTTAATGCTTCCTCCCCAACACGCCACCACAAAGAAGAGGGCGCTCTCCACAAATGACCTATAGAACATCTTCAGCATCTCACTACAGACATTGAATGACGCCAACCTTCTTAGGAAGTACAGTCGACTCTGTGCCTTCCTGCACAAGGCATCTGTGTTGGCAGTCCAGTCTAGCTTCTTGTCTAACTGTACTCCCAGATACTTGTAGGTCTTAACCTGCTCCACACATTCTCCATTAATGATCACTGGCTCCATATGAGGCCTAGATCTCCTAAAGTCCACCACCATCTCCTTGGTCTTGGTGATATTGAGACGCAGGTAGTTTGAGTTGCACCATATCACAAAGTCCTGTATCAGTTTCCTATACTCCTCCTCCTGTCCATTCCTGACACACCCCACTATGGCCGTGTCATCAGCGAACTTCTGCACATGGCAGGACTCCGAGTTATATTGGAAGTCTGATGTGTACAGGGTGAACAGGACCGGAGAGAGTACGGTTCCCTGCGGCGCCCCTGTGCTGCTGACCACCGTGTCAGACCTACAGTCTCCCAACCGCACATACTGAGGTCTATCTGTCAAGTAGTCCACTATCCAATCCACCATGTGAGAGTCTACTCCCATCTCCGTTAGAACTTACAGTTCTTTGGATACATGGGTCGGCGTCCGTCCGTGCTGTGAAGTTGGCACGGGGGCCAGGTTGCCGAGCCTTTCGCATAGCCTGCCCAGGACTGCTGCGGGTTCTTCCTCTTGCCCCCTTGGGGCTGGTATGAACTCTCCCGGGACGGCCAGAGGTGCGCCGTATACCAACTCGGCCGACGAGGCGTGCAGATCCTCTTTGGACGCTGTGCGAATTCCAAGCAGGACCCAGGGAAGCTCGTCCACCCAGTTAGGTCCTCTCAGGCGGGCCATGAGAGCCGACTTCAAGTGACGGTGGAAGCGTTCCACTAGTCCGTTCGACTGTGGGTGGTAGGCAGTTGTGTGGTGCAGCTGCGTTCCCAACAGGCTGGCCACAGGCTGAAGGTGAACTGGGCGCCTCTGTCGGAGGTAATGTGGGCCGGTACCCCGAAGCGTGCTACCCAGGTTGCGATCAGTGCTCGGGCGCAGGAATCGGCAGATGTGTCGGTGAGCGGGACCGCCTCTGGCCACCTCGTGAACCGGTCTACCACCGTTAGTAGGTACCGTGCTCCTCGGGACACTGGTAGGGGGCCCACGATATCCACATGAATGTGATCAAACCTCCGGTGGGTGGGTTCGAACTGCTGCGGCGGGGCTTTAGTGTGCCGCTGCACCTTGGCTGTTTGGCACTGCGCGCACATTCTGGCCCATTCACTGACCTGCTTGCGAAGTCCATGCCACGCGAACTTGCTGGAGACCAGCCGGACGGTTGTCCTGATAGATGGGTGCGCCAAACCGTGTATGGAGTCGAAAACTCGCCGCCTCCAGGCTGCCAGGACGATGGGGCGAGGTTGGCCGGTAGCCACGTCGCACAGGAGGGTCCTCTCACCTGGGCCTACAAGAAAGTCTTACAGCTGCAAACCCGAGACTGCAGTCTTGTAGCTGGGCATCTCATCGTCTGCCTGCTGAGCCTCCACCAGTGCTGCATAGTCCACCCCCAGGGACAGGGCCTGGACAGCTGGTCTGGAGAGTGCGTCTGCCACGACGTTGTCCTTTCCCGAGACATGCTGGATGTCCGTCGTGTACTCAGAGATGTAGGACAGATGTCGCTGCTGGCAAGCCGACCAGGGATTGGACACCTTCGTGAACGCGAAGGTCAACGGTTTGTGGTCCGTGAACGCGGCGAACGGCCTGCCTTCTAAGAAGTACCTGAAATGCCGGATTGCCAGGTACAGCGCCAACAGTTCCCGGTCGAAAGCACTGTATTTGAGCTTCGGTGGTCGCAGGTGTTTGCTGAAAAACACCAGGGGTTGCCAGCGACCCTCGATGAGTTGTTCCAGCACCCCACCGACTGCCGTGTTAGATGCGTCCACTGTGAGGGCGGTAGGGACGTCCATTCTGGGGTGCACTAGCATCGCGGTGTTTGCCAAGGCTTCTTTCATTTTAATGAAAGCGGCGGCGGACTCCTCGTCCCAGGGAATGTCCTTGCCCTTACCCAACATCAGGGCAAACAGCTGCATGATTCGGGCAGCTGAAGGGAGGAAATGGTAGAAATTTACCATACCCACGAATTCCTGAAGGCCTTTGATTGTGTTGGGTCGGGGGAAATGGCGGATTGCGTCTACCTTAGCGGGCAGAGGGGTTGCCCCGTCTTTAGTAATCCTGTGGCCCAGGAAGTCGATGGTGTCGAGCCCGAACTGGCATTTGGCCGGGTTGATTGTCAGGCCGTATTCACTCAGTCGGGCGTAGAGTTGACGGAGGTGGGACAGATGCTCCTGACGACTGCTGCTGGCTATGAGGATGTCGTCCAAATAGATGAAAGTGAAGTCCAGGTCGCGTCCCACCGCGTCCATTAACCGCTGAAACGTCTGTGCGGCATTCTTTAGGCCGAACAGCATGCGGAGGAACTCGAAAAGGCCGAAAGGGGTGATGAGTGCCGTTTTGGGGACGTCGTCCGGATGCATCGGGATTTGATGGTATCCGCGGATGAGGTCTACCTTGGAGAAGATCCGTGCGCCATGCAGGTTTGCTGCAAAATCCTGAATGTGCGGCACAGGGTAGCGGTCTGGTGTCGTAGCCTCGTTCAGCCTGCGGTAGTCGCCGCATGGTCTCCAGCCCCCTGTTGCTTTGGGCACCATGTGCAGGGGGGAGGCCCATGGGCTGTTGGACCGCAGTATGATCCCCAATTCCTCCATTCTCTTGAACTCCTCCTTCGCCAGGCGGAGCTTTTCCGGGGGAAGCCTTCGTGCACGGGCGTGGAGGGGTGGTCCCTTGGTCGGGATGTGGTGCTGTACCCCGTGTCTGGGCATGGCTGCCGTGAACTGCGGTGTCAGAATCGATGGAAAGTCCGCCAGGATTCTGGTGAATTCGTTGTCCGACAGCGTGATGGAGTCCAGGTGTGGGGCCGGCAACTTGGCTTTACGCAGGGAGAACGTCTGGAAAGTCTCGGCATGTACCAGTCTTTTCCCTTGCAAGTCGACCAGCAGGCTGTGAGCTCGCAAGAAGTCCGCCCCCAGGAGTGGTTGGGCCACCGCGGCCAGTGTGAAGACCCACATGAACCGGCTGGCACCGAACTGCAGCTGCACTGTGCGGGTGCCGTAGGTCCGTATCGTGCTGCCGTTTGCGGCCCTCAGGGTGGGTCCTGGCTTCCTGTTGCTGGTGTCGTACCCCGTCGGGGGCAAACGCTGATCTCCGCTCCGGTGTCGACCAAGAAGCGGCGTCCCAACTGTTTGTCCCAGACGTACAAGAGGCTGTCCTGGTGGCCAGCCGCCACAGTCATTAGCGGCAGCTGGCCCTGGCAGGGCGGGTGACAACGGCAGGCTTTTGTGCCCCAACCGCTAGTGGTAGAAACACCACTGTTCACTGGCCTCTTCACTCCTGCCTCTGTGCTGTGTGCGCCCCCCTGCCGGGCCTGGTCTGGTCCGCTGCTGGGCACGTGGCCTGGTAATCTGACCGACAGACGCCACGCTCTCCCTCTTGGCTTTCCACAGCATGTCTGCCCGGGCCGCCACCTTCTGGGGGTCGCTGAAATCTGTGTCAGCCAGCAGCAGATGTATGTCCTCGGGCAGTTGCTCCAGGAACGCTTGCTCGAACATGAGACAGGGCTTGTGTCCGTCGGCCAGGGCCAGCATCTCGTTCATCAATGCTGACTGCAGTCTGTCTCCCAAACCGTCCAGGTGAAGCAGGCTCATGCCGTGAGAGGCCAAAGGTCCCAATGAGCATCGCCTTGAATGCTTCATATTTCCCTTCTTCCGGGGGCGACTGTATGAAATCCGCAACCTGGGCGGCTGTCTCCTGGTCAAGGGCGCTCATCACATGGTAGTAACGCTTGGAATCAGAGGATATCTGCCGAATCCGGAACTGGGCTTCTGCTTAGCTAAACCACACACGTGGTCGCAGCGTCCAGAAAGTCGGCAGTTTTAGCGAAACTGCGTGAACAGATGAAGAGTCGGTCATCTTTGGTCCAAATCCCGTTTGGACCGTCGGGGTCACCACTGTAGCGATGTGTTACACACAGCGCTGAAATAACGACACGCAGTCGGTAAGCCGTTTCGAGATTAGTTTATTCAAACTTCGCGGCGCTGGCATTTAATCCCTAGCGCCCGCCCTCTCCGGGCGGAAATGACGTCAGAGGTGCGTGACCAAAGCCTCTCCCCGCGCGCTGGCTCTTTGTGAGCCTGCGCAGAAAGTGGGTCACTTTCGCCTGTAGACGTCACCGGGAACGCCCCCAACCTGGGCGCGTACCCGGTGAGACCGGGAGCGCGCAGCCGGTAAGTAGCCGTCGGCCCGCCGGGTGCATGGTTTGACGGGGTAGAGTAGCAACGAGCCGAAACCTGCGCCATCACCTCCTCCGGGGGCTTCGGCTACGGTCTGGCCGGCCTGCCTGCCTGCCTGATGCCGTGAGTTTGGGAATGTGGGCAGAGTCTCTGGAGGAGAGATGGTGAGGGGAGGGTTGGGGCTCACCTCTTGTCAGAGCTGCACACTTCAGGTCGTAAAGTTGTCGGCAGGGGTACAGGCAGGCCATGCGGCCCATCGTGTCTGCCCCGCCACCCCATTCTCCTGCCTTCTTCCCGAACCTTTGACACACGTACTAATTAAGAACCGACCCCCCTCCCGATTTAAATATTGGCCTCACGGCCGTCTGACTAATTTCCTCCATATTGTACTCTGATCCGAGGCTGTCCCACTGTTGGAAATTTACTCTTCATGTCCACCCTATCTGGGGTCTAGGCCTTTCAATGTTCGATAGCTTTCCACGAAATGTCCCCGCCCCCCGTTCTTCGGGAGTACAGGTACAGAGCCATCAAACTCTCCTCGACATTAACCCTATCAATTCTAGGGCCAGTGAAAGTGGTTGCATGCCTATTAGGGGAAATATGCCTGGAATGTGATACTTGGCTGAATATAACTGCTGTAAATTAGCGACTTGTTATTGTCACATGAAGAAATTTTGTTGTGCATGCCATTCAGAGAGATAATTATGTACATAATTATTTCAAGGTAGCACAGGAAGGAATACAATGCACAATATTGTGCTACAGTTAGAGAAATTGCAGTGCAGGTAACCAAATATAGAACAAGGCATATGACAAGGTAGGCTGAGGAACAAGAGTTTATCATGTAAGAGATCTCAACAAGAGTTTGAACACAGCAGGAGAGAAGTTGTCCTTGAGCCTGGTGGTACATATTGGCAAGGTATTGTATCTTCTGCCTGATGGGAAGGAGGAGAAGGGGAACTGAGTAGGAGGGTTCAAAGTCAGCACAAAGTGTTGACAGAGTCAGTGGAGGTGAAGCTTGTTTTCCTGATAGATTCAGTACTCCAGCATTGTCAAAGACCATCCTTCCCACAATCTCTTTGACCTCTTGCCATCAAGCAGAAGGTACAGCAGCATTAAAAACCAGAACTGTCAGGCTGGGTAACAGCTTCTTCCGCAGCCTGTTAGACTTCTTAACATCCTACTACCCAGCAGACAGATACACCCTGTCATTTCAGTTCATCTTCCCCCCCCACCACCCCCCCAACTCACAGAAGACCCACATCCTGCCCTGGTCACTTTTCATCTTTTATTCTATTGGTATTATTTCAGATATTTATATACCTGCCTGTTTTATTATGATAACACCAGTAACATTACTAAACATGCAGCTTGCACTTAATGTCAACCTGTCAGTCTTCAGGTCATAACACTCAGGGACTTGTGCTAATATTTTGTAATTGTGTGTGCTGGATTATAACTATATCTGGTGTTTTGTATCTTGGCCCTAGAAGAATGATGTTTAATTTAACTGTTATACATGTTGACTGTTACACATGTTCAACTGGGTTGAATGACCATTAACTTGAACTACCTGACTGGAGTTCCCCCACTCTTCCTGACAACTCATTTATTAGTTCCAGGGGAAAATGTTTCATCAGCAGTCCCAAATTTGGGATTTTGTCTACTCATAAGCAGCTTGTGATAAGGAATGTGAAGGAGTACAGTTCCATATCGTACTGCCTTTTAACGGTGTGCTGGAAGCTTTGAATTAATGTAGTTGAACTGGGAAAGCAGTTACAAGAGACTACAGAGGTGGAATCTGGAATCTGGAAAAGCACCCTGAAAGGAAGGGGAAATGGAGCTAAAAGTGCTGGATAACAGATTGGAGGAATAAAGCACTAAGGTAAAAGGTGTAGAGGTATGATATCACGGAGACAATGAGGTGATCAAGACAAGGAAAGGAGTTGGTTTATGTGTTGCTGGTGAGTATTTTTGTATTTAAGTTATGTATATGTTTGCACAGTCAGTTAATCTAATATGGGTGTGATAGGGCATTACAGGTTTATGGAATGCACACTCTGTGCCACGTGGAAACTCCAGGTTGTACCTTGCTAAGAAGTGCTGTTAGAGGAGTCTTGAGCTTTGGGTTTTGGAGCTTCAGCAATAGCTGATACCTCTGTAGCCCATCTGTGAGCTAATGTATTGTGTGCCACCAAAAGCATGTTTCAGTAGATGGCCTTCTGCAGTTCAAGAGGGGAGGAAGAGAAAGACAAAATAATATTGCTTCCCTGATGTCAGGGCCAAGGATGTTCTTGAGTGCTGTAGAATATATGAGGTAGAGAGTGAAGAGTTGGAGCCTCAATAAGAGGATGAGGCCCTGCAGGCAGACTTTAAGGCAGGGGTTCCCAACCTTTTTTTTTAGGCTGTGGACCCCTACCATTAATTGAGAGTCCGTAGACCCCAGGTTGGGAACCCCTGCTTTAAGGAGGCAGTGATATGATTAAGCAGGATTTTAATGAGTAGTAATTTTCTGATATTAATTTTCACTATTAATATTGTGTACCATTTGATATAGATAGAAATGGGACGCCAGCACAGATGAATGCATGGCTGGAAATGCAGAGTAGAGAGGTGGTTTTAGATTCTTGTTGCATTTCCACTTTAGTATTTATTCCACATGTGTTTATTGTCCTCTTTTAGTTGCCTCTGAACAACAGCATTCAGTGTCTAGTGGGTGAAGCCTATACAAGCCAGATGGGATGCAACTCAACAGGATCGAAACTAGTGTCCTTGTGAACAGATTTACTTGTGCTGTTGGGAGGGTTTAACCAGATACATGGATGAAAGGGAAGCAGAGCAAGGATTCAGAAAGCAAATCTGGTAATAACGGGCCAAATATTTTTGAGTGTTTTGAAGCCACAACAAAAGGTTAGAAAAAGACAAAAAAATGTAAGTCTGTGCTTAATGGTATATCTCTAAATATAGGGAATTAAGTAGAAGGTACAAATGTGTGTGAGTGTGATGGTTAGCTCCATCTGAATCGCGGGTTAAAAAAGGAAAGATTGGTAACTTAATGTTCTTGGTTATCGGATGAGATGGGGGAGATTAAAAACAACAGATTATGAAATATCTAAAGACATGTTCACAGCTGTGTGAAGTATGATAGATCAGAAAAGTAATCAAATGAGGATGTGTGACTTGGATTAATGGGCGAATGGTGATCAAACTGATGGGAGTGTACTGTAGCAACACTCAAAATGCTGGAACTCAGCAAGTTGAGGGAAATAAACAATTTTCATCAGAACTAGAAAGGAATGGATCAAAGCCAGAATAAAATAGATCTCCGGACAATCCAAGGAAAGTTATATTTGTGGTCATAAAGTATTTCTCTTAAATGAAAAATCATGAAAAAATAGGGTGTGGGGGGCGTGGTGAAGGGGTGGTTCAACTTTCAAAAATCAGTGTATAGGATTATTCTGGTGAATCAAATAATAAGGGCTGCAATATGATGTTAGTCTTAGAAGTTAATAAGAAGGCTCTGGTGAGAGGATATTTTGACAAGTTGAGTAACGGTCACCTTACACCACTGTCAGTTACACTTTTGCCTCCCTGTAACAGTGTAGAGCAATAGAGTGTACAGTCGGCCCTCCATATCCGCGAATTCAGCAAATCGCGAAAACCTGGAAGTGCTCTTCTAACACTTCTTGTTCTAGCATGTGCACACTTTTTTTCTTGTCATTATTCCCTAAACAATGCAGTATAACAACCATTTTACATAGCATTTACATTGTATTAGGTATTATAAGTAATCTAGAGATGATTTAAAGTATACGGGAGGATGTGCGGGGGTTATCGTGGATCGAGATCGAAAAAAATCATAAGTTCTCTTACTAAGTCGGAACAGGTACATCCGGTATTATTTAGCATCAGTCAAATGTTTGTCTTAGTACTTAGTTTATATTTTACCTTCCTATGCATATAAAACACGTAAGAACGTATGTTTCAGTGCCGGGCTCGGGAACAGAAGTTTTCAGGACTTGGGACATACTGCTCCCGAGTGCGCTCTCCACTGTGCTGGGTTGATATGGAGGATCTAAAACCCAATAATTAAACCACTACGTTGCTTAGTAATAATTGTAGCTTTCATCGGGGCAGAGCCTTTCTCACTTTATCCTTTAAAATCGTTCCGATCGTTGACCAACGTAGCCTAACGCTTTTCCAATGACTGGTGGCGTTTCACCTCTTTCCGATCGCTTTATTATTTCCACTTTATTTTCAGTCGTGTTTGTGATTATTTTCCGAACAGAAACACTGTGGATTCAGATCTCTGCTGCCGGGTCCTAATGTCCACCGCACTGAGACAGGTTAAATAAGGTCTGGGGTTCTGCTGGGTCCTAAGGTCCAACGCATTGAGACGGATTGAATAAGGGACTTGAGCATCCACAAATTTTGGTATCCGCAAGGGGTCCCAGAACCAATCCCCCACGGATAAGGAGGGCCAACTATATTAGCACAAGCAAAGTGTGGAAGGGTCAGAGCGAGCAGAAACATGAGCATACCTCCAAAATGATTCAGAATAGGAAAGTATCATATGAAAGCTATGAAACATGTAGCATTTGTAAAAAGATAAACAAATTAAAAGTACAAATGGAAATAAATGGGTACAATTAACTATTACAGAGAAGTAGTTGCAGAGAGCGGTATTGGGAGTTACATATTCAAGAACACTAATGTTTTATGCGATTTCCAAATGGAAGTAGTCCCAGAAGAAAGATGGGATAGAAGCAGTGAAGAGAATGAATATTAGCATAGAAAATCAGAGTAGTATGCAAAGAAACAGCAGAAGACAGAAAATATTGCTACCCTTGTCCTGTTAGCTGGTGGAAATCATAGGTTTGAAAGCTGCTATCTAAGGCATCTTGTATGTTGTCAAACATCTGATTGATAATATCTGTCAATGTTGAAGTGTTTCATGGTTAAATAATTTAATCATAAATTTGTAAAGTACAGCATTACTTATGAATAACTACATGGTCTTGAAGTGGTTTAAATTGTTGTCATTCAAAGTTTTCAATCCCGTTTCTTTTTAGGCTGGTAAATGACCAGAAATGAAATTATTCATGCAGTGCCTCTGTGGCTGTGAATTTAGTAACACAAAATGAAGCAGATTAAATTTGAAATCATCTGGATTGTGTTTGCATTAGCTTACTTGTGTTCAGTGCAAGCTGCAGAACACATAGATATGGCCAAACATGTGATCAAATTGCACAGAGGGAGAGGGGCTGCAGTCACTAAAGGGAAGCTCTGGATTATGGACAATTGTAAGAGGCTGTCTGGAATGCTTCACCAAAAGAATGTAGTGATCAACAAAATGAAGAAAGCAATTGAAACAGTAGAGAAGGATTCCAGACTGTCTGTAGAAGAAAAGATCTTCCAGATTCACACCTTTGAGACTTTTCAAAAAGAGTTGAATGAAAGTGAGAAATCAGTGTTCCAGGCTGTCCGTGGGCTTGAGAGAGTTCTTCAGGGGGACTACAAAGATATAGTAAACATGAAAGAAAGCAGCAAACAACGCCTTGAAGCCTTAAGAGAAGCTGCTATAAAGGTCAGAGTTTTTGCTTTTATTACGTATTTTATGAATTATTAACTTTTTGCATCTGCTGACCACACATTGGGATGGGGTGATAAAAGCAGGAGGGATTGGTTTATAGGAATGATGTTGGCTGGAGCAGCCACAAAGAATTGTATTAAAAACCCGTGTCATCACTGGGACTGCCTCACAATACAAATACTTTATTGTCACCAAACAATTGATACTAGAGCGTACAGATACAGATACGGGTCAGGATCTGTTCAGCAGTCTTATCACAGTTGGAAAGAAGCTGTTCCCAACTCTGGCCGTACGTACAATCCTCAATGTTCCATTTTCTGCTGCTGTCTCCAGACCTTCTGCTGTTCATTCCTTCTCAATTCTACAGTTCTGGAATGAAATGGCTTTGCTTTTACTTTGCTTTATACATCACTGCCTCTGACCTTGTTTGACCAGATCTCATATGCTAATTATGAAAACAAATATGTATACTAGAAATCCGGTTTAAAAGTTGCTGGGTTGCTGCTTGGCCTCCTGAGAATTACCAGCAGTTTTATTGTTTTCTCTTGCTTCCTCTAGCGTCACCCATTCTTGTGGTGTTCAATATCTTTATTATGTGTGTAATTGCTTGTATGTCGATGAATTTTTAATTTATGTTGCCTATCTGATGCCTGACCTTCTCTGGATTCTCTGCATGCCTTGCATCAGCTGCTCTGTATATAGTTTACTGGCTTACACTCTCATTCTCTTGCTGTTTATGTTTTACTGCTCTTCTGTCTCAGTGCTGCTTGTTAACTTACTCCATTTCCAAATGTGCTTTCTCTTGCACTGTTACGACTGTCACCTAACTGGCATCGAATTAAATAAATATGTAATTGAGATTCTTCTGAGTGTATCCTGTACTATTCATCTCCAGAGATTTTAATGACTAATTTTATTAAATGATGCAGTGTCTGTTGTTAAGCATAAACAAAAGATGTTAAGATTACTCCATAGCTCAGACTGTATCTGAGAAGCAGTTAATGTTTGGGTCGAAGAGTGGTTGAAAAGCTCTGCTTCCAACAGCCTTCTGGGAAAAGCACCAAAGAGTTGCAGCAAAACCTTTACATGGATGGTCTTTCCTTCCCTTTCAGGATATCTCCACGTCCATCTCAGAAAATAGGTTAGCCACAAACATCCGTAATAATCCTACAGACTCCTGTTGCTTTATTGACAAGACTTTCTGCACAAGTGTCTGTGAAATAATATCTTTCTTTCTCTGTCTTAGTGGATATAGCCTTTGACCACATCTCATGTATTTCTGCACTAATGTCTTCATTTTCCTGGAGAAAGCAATTATAGAGTTCTCCTTATTTTTGCCTTCTACCTCTTACATTCAATGGATCATCCTTTGCCTTTTCCTGCAGATCCAACAGGGTTCCAGCACTAGACACACTTTCTCTTTCCCTTTTAGCTTTTCATGAGTCCCCTTATGATTCCTGGCCTGCTCTTCTGACCCCACCAACCACTCCTGCTTTACAACATCTTGTGAATAGACAATAGGTGCAGAAGTAGACCATTCGGCCCTTCAAGCCTGCACCGCCATTCTGAGATCATGGCTGATCATCTACTATCAATACCCGGTTCCTGCCTTGTCCCCATATCCCTTGATTCCCCTATCCATAAGATACCTATCTAGCTCCTTCTTGAAAGCATCCAGAGAATTGGCCTCCACTCTGTCCTAAATGACCTACCCCTTATTCTCAAACCATGCCCTCTGGTACTGGACTCTCCCAGCATCTGGAACATATTTCCTGCCTCTATCTTGTCCAATCCCTTAATAATCTTATATGTTGCAATCAGATCACCTCTCAATCTCCTTAATTCCAGCGTGTACAAGCCCAGTCTCTCTAACCTCTCTGCGTAAGACAGTCCGGACATCCCAAGAATTAACCTTGTGAATCTACGCTGCACTTCCTCTACAGCCAGGATGTCCTTCCTTAACCCTGGAGACCAAAACTGTACACAATACTCCAGGTGTGGTCTCACCAGGGCCCTGTACAAATGCAATAGGATTTCCTTGCTCTTGTTCCCAACCATTTTTTATGCCAGTGGCCAATACCATTAAGCAAGGGGTTTGTGGACCTCAGATTGGGAAACGCTGTTCCCATTAAACCAGAGGAGATGCAATAGTGTTCCATCATCCAGGGAGCCAAATGGTCTTTTCCAGATAAAAGCAGTGATTCACATGCATTTCTTTCAGTGTAGTGTACTGTACTCAATGCAGCCCTCAGGAGCTTTCTGCTTTCTGCCATTTTTATTCTCCATTCAGCTTGCTGTCTGCCTGTGGCCTCTTCCCTATTTGTACAGACTTGGACAACATCTTCTCTTTGAGGACATTGCAGCCTTTTCGGCTCAACATCAAATTTAACATCTTCAGGGAGCTTTCTGGCTCTCACTTGCTATTGTAGAATCATAGAGCACTACGGCACAGATTCATGCCCTTCATCCCATCTAGTCTGTACTGCAAATATTATTCTGCCTAGTCCCAGATTCCAATAGATGTAACTATCAGACCAGTGACTAATTGAATGAGTAAAACAGAAGTAGAAGAGGTGCAGTGTGAAAAATTGTTCAGTTCTCCTGTGACCTGAAAAATAATAGATTAAGCTATTTTCTAAATGGTGAAAGTTAGGAAATGTAAACACCACAGGGATTTATAAGTCCACTGTTATATACTACTGGGCATTGTTACAGCTCCACAGAGCCTTGACACTTGATCTGATTTTTTGAATTTGGTTTTGAAAAGGTACAATGCATATTCATCTGAGTAAGCCCAGTTGCATAGACAAACTTGCAGTCTCTTGAATATAGAAAAACTGATTTGATCCAGTTGGGCTTTTAAGATGACTTAAGGTTGTCTTAGAATTATTGGATTTTATTCTGATGCAAAACTTCAGAATAAGTTAATTGAAAATTAAAATTAGAACTTGGCATTTGAGGCTGCTGTTAAGAAGTGCTTCCTCATGCAGTGTCATGGAAGTCTCCTCTGGCCTACCCACTAGAAAACTAATCTGACCAGTTCTTAGCAGGGCATATGTGCATTTCTTTGCACGCTAACATTCTGCATGTATTAACCTCACTGTTAATGTATGAGTATTTATTTGATTACAGAAATAAGTAGACAGTGAAACAGGATGGAAGTACCCATATTGGCTCATTCATATGTAGATTTATAATCTTTCAGAACAAATTATGTTAAAGTACAGTATATGTGTAGTTTGAATCACCATGTGGTGATTCAGAAGTAGTCCTGTTACCATTGTTTCTAAGTTTGTATTTTCATTGCTGTTCGGAATCTACAGGAAGAAAAAGAATATGTTGAGTTATTGGCTGCCGAGAAACACCAAGCCGAGGTGCTTAAAAATACTCAGCATGCAAATAAAAGCTTATCAATCCTTGATGAAATTCTCGAGGATGTGAGGAAGGCTGCTGATCGTTTGGAGGAGGAGATTGACGATCATGTCTTTGACAACAACAAACTGGTGAGTTGCAGAATGCAATGTATGGTCCTGGGTTTGTTCAATCCTTTTATTGTAAGACTCATATTTAGTTGTGAGGCTGGTAGAATTTCTTTTTTGAGGTAATTGAATTCTGGAATGATCAAATACCCAGTAAAGAATTCAGTCCTTGTTCTCAAATAAAATGCTTTCTCAAAGGCTATTCAGCATTCCTGCTACACACATCTTGTCTCTTAAAGCTCGTTACTTGTTATTCTGCATAGATGTCTCAGTCTAATAATTAGAAACAGAGAAAAGTACACTATAAACTGTTGCAGTTAGCTCACAGAAGCAGATATTAGTCCCACTCCTTTGCTCTTCCCATCATCCAACAAAACTTTTAACGTGGATATTTATCCACTTGAAAGTTGGTTTTAAATCTGCTTTCACCATTCTTTCAAGTATGGCCTCTCCTCTAGGACTATGGATTGTGTTTGAAGTTTGTTCTTTTCAGTTTATGTTAAATATATGGAATCTTGGTTAATCCATAATTATATTTCAGTGGAGCACAAGAGAAGGTGCTGGAGGATCCCAGTGAGTCAGGCGGCATCTGAGGAGTGAAAGATTGAGACCCTGCATCAGGACAATTCTGGCCCTCTTGTTATGAAAAAGATACAGAATCAATGAAGATGCAAAAAGGGATGATGGCAGACTAAAGTGCTATAATATATTAGGATAGACTGTGCTGTTTTCCTCTTGAAAAGAATAGGCTGAGACTTGTTGCATTCCCTGATTTCATAAGAAATTGGGTTAACTGCAGTGCTCAGAATACACTATGAATTTTTGTTATGTCACAAAGATGGGAAACATCAAATCCATATTGATAATTTTGAAAAGATTGATATCTACAAATAAGTTTTTATGTACACAAAGTGGGGACAGAATTCAGTTTCATTGGATAAATTTAAGTTGTTATTACTAAATGTGTACTTTATTATTTTGCACAGTTTTGGTTACCAAGAGAAACAGACCCTGGTAAAATGAGAGGTTAGATTCCATATTAATGGTCGCAAATAGGCAGACCTAGCATAAGTGTGGGCCATGGTATTTAGAAAAGTTGACATTGGTGTAAAAACAAAAATGATGAAAGGAAATGCAAAACCTACAACTCTCCAGGATTGTGTTTTTGACTTTAGTAATCCTGTCCTTTATTTGGAGTCTGAAATATTTGAGCACCACTCCAGACAGAGCTAGCTTTCAGTTGACATTATTGTCTGGAGCCATCAGAAAGGTTGTTTTAAGTACTGTACTTCAACATTGAATCAGCCCCTGAGGAGAAAGTGTTCCAAAAATCTAAGCTGATGCACTAGATAAGTGGCTGAAAAATCCCAAGATAAAGCTTGAGCTTGCACTAAAACAAAATGTACTTATGTGATGGATGCTTCATATTGATCATCTGCAACTCCAAGAACTGTTGAAGGTGAAAATAATACTGAATGGAATGATCTGTACTTCCTGCAGAAATATCCAAGTGCTTTTAAATCCAGAGGTTTCTTCTTGTGTCAGTTTATCCAGGTATTTGCACTGAAGGAGAATGAATAATTGTTCAACTAGACGACTAGTGAGTTTTTATGCAATCGAAGATTTATTGAGTCTTGCCTGTAACGCAGCTGGCATTTAGGGTGGCAATGAAGGTCGTTCAGCTCTGTCCGTCCATACAATCCCACACAGATAAAAGAAGGATTCGTCATTGCTGTTTCCCTAACAATTTTTTTGACTGGTCGTTGTTGTTAGCTATGAGCTGAGCCCCCACACCTGGAGGATGAGGTCTGGCCTCTACCCTTTGACTGGTTTGGCATGGTGACCCTACCAAGAGCCAAAGCACGAGGTCCTGACTCCAGCCAACATAGTTCTCCAGGTCATTGAGGCATGCAAGCCTCCAAACCCTACGACCAGGTTGTGGTCCTCTTGGAGGGGAGATTTAGTGATCTCCTACAAATTTTGGCATTTCAGTGTCTTGTTTTTCAGATACACGGTGGAAATTTTGAAGCAGTCATCAGGGTTGAAGAGGTTGAAGAAGACCATAAACAGAACACTTCCATGCATGAGGTGCATGATGGTTTGGGGTTGAGCATGCTCATTGACTCTCAGAACAACCAGTATATACTGACAAAACCAAGGGACTCAACCATCCCCAGAGCTGATATCCATTTTATAAAGGTAACCAAGCTTTCATTTTATAACAGTAACCAGATGAAACAAAAACAAAACACACCAGAAATAATAAGGCAGGCAGCATCTATATACAGGATTAATGTTTCAGGTCAATAGTCTGTCATAAAAACTACAGGTAGTAGGAAAACAAAGCTGGTTTAAATTTCAGAGGTGCTGAGAGAGCCAAAGGAATGCCTCTGATGGGTGCAGAGTGAGAGTTATCTTGATGCTATTTAAGTTAGATAAATGAATGCGTATTTATTTTAGGAGTTTGAATAGAGAGGTGAAGGTGGGCATAAAGGAAGAAGGGGTCAAAACCAATTTGATGGTGGTGAAATTTATTTATTTCTCTTTCCACACCCATTTGATGTGCTGCTATTCCAACAAAGTCTGAGGAATAGCATATTCTAGCCAGGTAGATTGTAGGTTGATAATATTCTCAGCATAACAATTTCAAATAACCAATCTTTCCTGTTTGTGAGATTATTAGGTCATCTATTGTACCTGTATTATTAGCTCCCTCTTCAAAGATACTATTTGATCATAGAGCCATATAGCACAGAAACAGGTCATTTTCATTCTCTCCTCAAAGGTGAAATGCTCCGCCCAGGAATCATCCTGGTGAAACTCCCCTGAATCACATCCTTTTGTGTGGTAAGAAGAGCTATTTTGGGTAACATAATTGTAGGGAAATGTATATAATTCACAGCCACTGACATGAATTGGGGTTTCATTTGAAGAGGCTGGTCTGATGTGATAACATAATTATATAAAGGGTTTTTAGCATGCTTTGAGTTCACTTTTCTGGTGCTCAATAAATGAGTTGCTATGGTTTTCTGAAACATAAATAGCCTCTGTTATTTTATTTGCGGAAACCTATATTGGTGATCTTGATACTCTAGGATGGTTCCAGAGGTATTGAACATGTCTGCCAATGCAGTCGCTTTGAAACTGCTGGAGGTTTGGGAGCAAAGTGCTGTCACTTGGCTCATACAAACGAGGCTTAATTCGTGCTTGCAGAAACCTCCGCCGACAACACCAAATATTTCTATGTTGTAGTGTCACTCACACGCCATGCCTGTAAGAGTGGTGTGTCTACTAGAACATCTACCTGAACACTATAAATAACAATCACTTAAAAACTCACCTTTTATGGACTTTTGGACTGTCGGAGTCTAAACAGTTGCTCTTCTTGCCCGGCTTTGGCGATGGTAAGCCTTCAGAGCTAACGGACCATGTGCTGTCTCTCCTGCGAAATCACCATCTTTGTTTTATTTTTAAAGAATTCTTCACACAGCAAATGCCTGATCAAGTTCACATAGCCCTCGCTAACGCACCTGTGATGGACTCTTGGGAGTCTGCTAAAATGGCAGCCAGGCAGCAATGCTTCATTTCTCCTCCTTTCTCTACCTCAATAAGCCTCCAACACAAAGATGCCTGTGCCTGCGACAGATGACACCGGGTCTGTGCTTTTACCACGCTCGCTTTGGTAGGTACACGAGGAAGTGCTGACTGCCTTTGACAGTGCCAGTGCATCAGGACATCAGAGGTCTGTGATCACCATGGGTTCCAGCTACCAGGGATGTCGACTGTTCATTATGGACACACTTTCAGGGTGACTTTCTTCTGCGACACGAGTGCTCAAGTGAGTGTGCTGCCAGCATCCCATCTATCGATGAGAAGGCAAAGAATGATGAAACCTCGCTGGACACTGCCAACAGCAGCACGATCCAGACCTACAGGACAACGATGGGTGATACTCTGCTTCAGTGGGCGGCATCCCACGTGGGACTTTGTCCTGGCTAGATCTCTGATTGGTGCAGGTTTCCTGTGTGACTAAGGACTGTTGGTTGATCTTATAAAATATCGGCTTGTGGATATCAAGGACTTTGGGTCAGTATCCTGAATCCCCAGAAAGTTCCCCACAATGACTGTATCAAGCACATGCACTATTGAATGTGAGTTTGCTCGACTGCTGGGGGAATTCCCAAACCTCGCCAAGCTCAGGTTCTCTATGAGAGTCACAAAACATGGGGTTGAGTATCGCATTTCCACACAGGCTCACCAGTGCAATTCTGTACATGTAGACTGGACCCAGCAAAGCTGGCAACTGCGAAGGCTGAGTTTGCCAACCTGGAAAGACTTGGCATTGTACGCCGGTTGAATAGCCCTTGGACTTCACCCCTCAATGTGATCCCCAAATCTGATGGTAGTTGCCACCCATGCATTGATTACTGATGCCTTAATGTGGTCACCACCCTTGATTGCTACCGGGTCCCACACATCCAAGATGACTTTTCAGTGCGTTTAGCCGGAAAATCAGTTTTTTCCAAAATTGATCTAGTTGGGGCTAGGATGTTCCCAAAACAGCTGAGGTAACCCCATTTGGCCTTTTTGAGTTTCTGCGCATACCGTTTGGACTGAAACATGCAGCACAGATTTTCCAGTGGTTGATGGACTCTGTATTAAAAGGCTTAGATTTTTTTTGTTTTCCTGTATGGAAGGTTGCCAGTGCGTCCAAATCTGAACACGTATCCCATCTCCGCACACTGTTCGAACACTTAAGCCAACACAGGTTGATTAACCCTGCTAAATGCCAGTTTGGGTTGTCAGCCATTGACTTTCTCTGTCTTCGCATCACTGCAGGTAGTGTGAAACCATTGCTGCTGTTACGGATTTTCCTCTGCCGCACACTAAAAAACTCTACTAGAGGAGTTTAGGCATGGTAAATTTCTATCATTGCTTCATTCTGTGAGCTGCTGAACTTGTGCTTCCCCTGTATAGTGCGTTTAAAGTCAATACCACTAGTCACGTGCTTGACTGGTCAGTGGACATGAGCAGGACATTTGATGATAGCAAACAAGCTCTTTCTAATAAGACCCTGTTGACACACCTGCTCCCCAACCCACCCATAGCCATTACTGCTGACACTTCAGACTGTGCTGTGGCTGCTGAGCACAGACAGTTGGTCGGAGTCGCTTGCCTTCTTCAGGTGGCAGCGCCGTCCCCCTGAAAGGAGCTTCTTGGACTCTTATCTGGCTGTCTGCCATTTTTGTTTTCCTCTAGAGGGTTGCCATTTCACACTGTTTATTGACCACAAACCCCTTGTGCACATGATGGCTAAAATATCAGACAATCAAAATGGCAGCAACACCACCTGGTCTACATATCCAAGTTCACAATTGATATACAACATATCAAGGGGAAAAATAACGCTGTGGCTAATTGCCTCTCACGGCCAACCTTTGAGGCTAGAGGGGTTGACTATGCCAGCATGGCAGTCGACCAAGCTAGTAACCCAGAGAGAACAGTGCCCAGACTGCTTAAAGAACAGCAGTCACAAGCCTGCGGTTGGTTGACATTAAGTTCAGGGAAGCATGGGTTTCTCTACTGTATGATTTTTTCTAACTGATCATCCTCGCCATATTTTGCGCGCAAACTGGAGACGCACTGTTTTTGAATCCATACTTGGCCTTTTGCATCCGGACTGGAAGGCCTCACAGAAAGTGGTTGCACTAAAGTTTGTGTGGCACAGCCTTTGAAAGGATGGGCGTGATTGGAGTGCCAGTGGGAAAAAATTAACCGTCATGTTCAGGTGACGTTGGCACCTTTTGAGGTCCCTAAGTGACGGTTTGACCATGTCAATGTGGACTTCGGTCCTCTTCCCTCTCTCCCCCCATTCCCACGGTTTCATGCACCTCCTTACCATGGTGGACCATGCCACCAGTGGCCAGAGGTCGTTCCCCAGCATTGATGATGGCTGCAGACATGCCTCGGGCATTCAACAGCACCTGGTTACCTGATCATCATCTCATATTTCCTCTGACCGCAGTTCCTAATTCATATCGATCCTCTGGGCTGTGATGGCCCAGAAACAGAGAAATATAGAAAACATACAGGCCCTTCAGCCCACAATGCTGTGCTGAACATGTACTTATATTAGAAATTACATTAGAAATAGCCCTCTATTTTTCTAAGCTCAATGTACCTGTTCAGGAGTCTCTTAAAAGACCCTATCATATCCGCCTCAACCACCGTTGCTGATAGCCCATTCCACACACTCACTACTCTCTGCGTTTATATAAAAAAAAACCTACCCCTGATATCTGCTCTGTACCTACTTCCAAGCACCTTAAAATTGTGCCCCCTCGTGCTAGCTATTTCAGCCCTGGAGAAAAAGCCTCTGACTATCCACACGATCAATGCCTCTCATCATCTTATACACCTCTATCAGGTCACCTGTCATCCTCCTTTGCTGCAAGGAGAAAAGGCTGAGTTCACTCAATCTATTCTCATAAGGCATGCTCCCCAATCTAGGCAACATCCTTGTAAATCTCCACTGCACCCTTTCTATAGTTTCAACATCCTTCCTGTAGTGAGGTGACCAAAACTGAGCACAGTACTCCAAGTGGGGACTGATCAAGGTCCTATATAGCTGTAACATTACCTCTCAGCTCTTAAACTCAGTCCCATGGTTGATGAAGGGCAATGCACCGTATGCCTTCTCAACCACAGAGTCAACCTGGCGTTAAGCTCCATCACATCACGGCATATCACCCATAGTCCAATGGCCTATGCAATCGGTTTTACCACTTCTTAAAGGCTGCTCTGAGTCCTACCCTGACTGATGAGTGTTGGCATGATCGCCTCCTGTGGGTTCTAGGGCTCAGAACAGTTTCAAAAGAGGACCTGCATTCATACATGGCTGAGTTGATATACAGACAGCTGTTACGAGTGCCAGGAGATTTCATTCTTGATGGCAGGGCCACCTAATGGCCTCTCAACAGTGTTCCACCCTCCTCAGTAAATTCAATAGGTTTCAGTAGGTACATTTAATGTCGGAGAAATGTATACAATATACATCCTGAAATTCTTCTTCACAGACGTCCATGAAAACAGAGGAGTGCCCCAAAGAATGAATGACAGTTAAATGTTAGAACCCCAAAGCCCCCCAGCTCCCACACAAAAGCAGCAGTGAAGCAACGACGCCCCCACCAGCAAAAAAGCATCGGCACCCCCCCCCCCACCGAGCACACAAGTTTGCAGCAAAGCATCAGTAGACACAGATTTGCAGTACCCCAAAGACTACTTGTTCACCCAGTATTCAACATACCACAGGCTCTCTCCCTAATAAGGGAAAAAAGGTGTCCCAGTTTCACAGCGAGAGGGGAGACATAACAAAGCAACTTGCTGATTTATGGTGCTAAAAGTCTGTTGCATCGCTTCATCCGAGCTCTGTGCTCAAAGAACTGTTCCTTTTCCCCCATTTCTGCCTTCCATCATGGCATACAGAATTCTTGGGTTCCTGCTGACCTACATTCTGCCTATTTTGTTTTCATCCACCATGATGCACAACTAAGGCCCCCTTACAATGGCTTATTCTGGGTTTTGGAATGGGGAGAAAAGACTTTTATTATGGATAAGAGGAGTAAATCTGAACATATTTTGATAGATCACCTTAAGCCAGCCCACCAAGATTTGGAGGATTCCACTACCATGCCCCTGGTGTCACCACATGACCATGAGTGCCTCTGGACAAGCTAGAGGCACCTACTATTCCCCCACCCTTGGAACATAGGACCTGAACCTGGTCCAAGCTCCAGACAATCTCACAATGCCGGCTTTAATGAATTCTTGGGAGGCCTGTGTTAGGGTATCATAATTGGTAAAAATGTATGTAATGAACAGCCACCCAACATTAAATTGAGTTAAGGCTGGTGTGATGTGATGACATAATTAGAGTTTTTTGCGCACTTTAGTTTTTTGGTATTCAATAAATTAGTTGCTATGGCTTTCTTGAAACATAAAACGTCACTGTTATTTTATTTGTAAAGACCTACATCTTAACTACACCATAACATTCTGTGTCCTGGCTAACAAAAGCACTTATCTCATGTACCATCTTGTGTAGCTGTAGTATCACTTGCGAAGAACCTTGGGCTTTGTAGACTGAGATTATCTCTTCCTTAAGATTCTGCAGGGCATTGTCATTCATTATGTCTTGTCCTTTGGGCCTTTAGTCCTCCCAAAATGTTATCACTATCAGAATTAAACTTGATTTGCCAATGTTCAGTTAATCTTATCAATGATATCATCCTACTGCCCAAGGCTACTTTTCCCACTATCAAGAAGAATACCAATTCTTGCATCATCTACAAATTTCCTGATCACACCAACTCCAGTCACTTCCAAATCATTAATATATGTAACAGGCAGTTAAAGTGCCAGGCACTGATCCCCTCTGGTACGCCACTGACCGCTGGCTTTAGTCAATCACCTTGTATTAACAAGCCAGTTTTGGATTCATCTGCCAACTTGCTCTGAGTAAATTGGATCTAAGACCAATAACCTTGCTGAAGTCCATATAGACTACATCAATACAATTTGTTATCTCTCCAAAAACTCAAATCAAATTGCTCAGACAAGACATCATCCAAAAATTCAATGCAATCTGTCTGATTAATCCTGTGCCTTGGAACATTTCTCAATGACTTCTTCATCACTTATTTTAGACTCTCAAGCTTGAAAGTACTTGACTTATCCCTCTCACCCTTCTTGACTTTTAAGTGTTACGTTTAATTATTTTTGTCTACACAAGGTCAGGGGATGATGCCTTTTATCTATTGGTTAGTTGGGTGTCTTAGTTTAATAAAATTACAGTGGATTCAGGTTTTTAAATTATGTCTGTTGTGTTATGTTATCCATTTGGGCTGATGGCTGGTGATTCAAAAAGCAGTACAGACCATGCAGTTTATAATTGGTAGTTGGCAAGAGATATGCAGAACACAATTCTTGCTCACTGCGATTTCAAGCATTCAAGCTTGGAGATGCCAGAAACAGGCAAGAGTGAAAATGAAACAATTCTACTACAAGTTAGGAACTACAAAAAATTTGAAGGTATCAACAATCACCTTGAATGTTACAATGAAAATGAAGATTATCCATTACCTGCACTAGGTGTCTCTGCTGATTTTGTTCATTTAATCAAAAGAACACAGCAGCATACGCTGGATGAATTCCCCTATTGATAACTATTGGGAACTAATGCACAGTTTTATAGCACTGTAGTAGTAGTGGTTGTGTTCTAATTTGCTCTGTATTTCATTTACATACATAATTTGTTACTCTGTTAAATGATAATATGTCCTTCATTATACCTTTATAACTATGTATTTCCATAAAGCTTCAGTTAATTGGGGCAGCTGCTTAATTGGGCCAAGATGTACTGGTCTCGATGTGTTCTCATTAAACAGAATCCACTGCTTAACAAAAATTGGCTTTATGGTGCAGTTAGAAGAGCTGCCTTAGAGAACAAGAGACTAGGGTTCAATCCTAATCCTGGCTGCTTTCTGTGTGGAGTTTTCACTTTTTCCCTGGCTGCCCCATTTTCCATACACATTCCAAAGAGGTCAGGTTAGTTAGCCACTACAAGTTGTTCCTAGTGTGTAGGTGTGGGGCTTAATGTAGAAATAGTGTGAATGAATTATTGATAGCTGGCATGGAGTTGGTGGGCCGAAGAGCCTATTGCTCTGCTATATCTGTCCATGACTTTGTTCTTCACTGGTTGGAAGAGTGTGCCTAATAGTTTCCTCCAATGACTGATTCTTGAGGTCCCAATGTAGTACACAGAACTCCAATATTATCAGGAGTTACATTTGTTCTAAGAGGTCTACATCACAATTTTTCCTTAACATGGAGTTGTGTATTTGTACATGCATCAAGAAATGTGAGTCGAGAGCAAAATTTAGTTTTTCTTTCAAAAGTTCCATGAGAATGAATTTTATTGTTTACCTCAAATTTTCAGTAATTTGTGGATCCTGTTAGGGTGACTTTCTGTTACTCATAAGGCTGTGTTTCGAGGTTTGCTTGTATTGACAATCTGCAAATAATTTGACTGAGGAACCAAATGTAACATTTCTAAGTTTTCTAATAAAGGTGGCATGGTAGCGCAGCAGTTGGCGTAATGCCATTACAGTGCCAATGACTGGGTCCAGATAGGGTGGCACTGTAGCATAGTGGTTAGCACAATGCTTTACAGTGCAGGTGACACAAGTTCAATTCCTGTCGCTGCTTGTCAGGAGTTTTTATGTTCTCCCCGTGACTGTGTGTGTTTCCACCAGGTGTTCCAATTTCCTCCCACAGTCCAAAGATGTACGGTTAGTAGGTTAATTGGTCATTGTAAATTGTCCTGTGACTAGGTTTGGATTAAACTGGGAGTGTTGGTGGGCAGCATGGCTCAAAGGGGCAGAAGGGCCTGTTATTGTGCTTTATCCGTAAATAAAAGTTATCAGGTGATAAGTGATGATGAAGCAACAAAGTTCAAGAGGATACAGAGTGAAGAATAAGAGGGCAGATGCAGGAGCAGATACTAACAATGTGATTACCTGGTTTGGTAGACAAATATAGATCAGAGTCCTTTGTTACATAATGAGAGTTTGGGAAATGTTGATATTCAAGAAACTTGGGTATCCTTGTACACAACTTGTTAGGAAGGCAAGTAGTATGTTGGCCTTTGCTCTAAGAGCATTTGACCTTTAGAGTAAAGATATCTTCCTGCAATTACTTAGCATCTTGATGAGACCACTCCTGGAGTTTTAAATGACAAGTAAATATTTTCAGCTAACACTCATGTTAAGTGATCTGTTTAACTAAGTGGACCATCCTAGCATGGACAAGACAATATGAAAGCTAATATTCAATTTGTACATTTATGTAAAATATGTTATTTTTATTTAATAAGTTCTTAAGTATTTAATCATGTAATTTATTCTCAGGATATAATATCCATTGTAGTATTATCTCTGCCATGTGCCTGGATTTGTACTCTGATGGGGCTTCCTACGATGTTTGGTTATATCATTTGTGGAGTGCTGTTGGGTCCTTCAGGACTAAACCAGATCAAGGTACGATTAATTATTATCAGTCAGTGATGTAAACACCCCTGTTTGAGTTATTTTGGACAAGGGAATTGTATATTTTTGAAACAAACCTTATACATTAAGAAAAAGGCATATTCATCAGTGTGTTTAATCGTTTAGTGGAAGAGGGGAGGATCATTGTAAATGTTGGTATTTCATTTGTCATAGTGTCAAACAGCATGGAAACATGCCCTTTAATCCAACTCATCTGTGCCAACTATGGTGCCCATCAAGTTAGTCCCACTTGCTCTCATTTAACCCTTATCTATGCATGTATTTATCCAAATGATTTTTGAATCTTGTTACCTGTCTCATACTAGAACTGAACACATTATTCCAAATGTGGTCTCACCAATGTCTTGCACAACTGCAACATAACATCCCAACATCTAAACTCAATGCCTGATTGACAAAGGCCATCTTGCTAAAAACTGTCTTCACTATCATGTCTACACTGTCAGGAACATCACCTGTTTTGGTGTTGTCTGCAAACTTACTAACAATGCTAACATGCACAAAGTACTGGAGGAACTTACACTCATTTAAATTGGTGCTATAGATGGTAAATAGCAACGGGCCTATCAATAACCTCTAAGAGCACCGCTTGTCATGGGTCTCCAGTCCGAAAAAGCCTTTTACTATCACCCTCTGCTTCCTATTATCAAGTTAATTCTGATACTCTCCCTGGATCTCATGTGATCTAACTTTGCATAGCAGCCTACTACACAGAACCTTATCAAAGGCCTTACTGAAGTCCTTATAGATCACATTTGCTGCCCTGCCCTTGTCAACCTCCTTAGTTTATTCTTCAAAAAACTCAATCAAGTTCATGAGACATGATCTTCCACACACAAAGCCGTACTGCCTATCCTTAATCAACTTGTAAATTTCCAAATGCTTGTACATCTTGTCCTTCAGTATCCCTTCAGTAACTTAGCTACCACAGATGTTAGGCTTACCTGTCTTTCGTTCCCAGGTTCTTTGTAGTCCTTAAATAAAGGCACAATATGATTCACCCTTCAGTCTTCTGGCACTTCACCCCTTCCTAATGATGTATATATTTTAGCCAGGGCTCCTGCAATTTCTTCTGCAGCTTCCCACAGTGTTCTTGGTTGTACCTAATCAGTCTCTGGTGATTTATCTATCACCGTACATTTTAAGGTATATTGTCCCCAGAACCTCCCCATTAACTTATCTTATGGTCTAAAGTCTTCACGTATTTCTTCATAATAAAAACAGGAGAAATACTCATTGAAGACCATACCCATCTCCTGCAGTACCACACAGAGATAATTGCTTTTGTCTTTGGGGATCCTAGTCTTTCCATGATTAGTATATTTTCCTTAATATACAGTACATAAAATACCTTTGGATTTTCCTTGATCTTCTATGCCAAAGTTATCTCATGTCCCCTTTCTTTGCCTTTCTTATTTCCTTCTTGAGTATAGTCCTCCAACCCCTATACTCCCCCTGGGATTCAGTTGATCCCAGCTATCTGTACCTGATCTGTGGCACCTTTTTCCTGACCAGAACAGAGCCTCAAAATCTCCTATCATCCAGGGTTTCCCATTCTTTGCTGTTCATCCTTAATAGGAATGTGCAGATCTTCAATTATCTTACTTTTTAAAGCCTCTCACTTGCAGATGTTCTGTTGCCTGGACACTGTCTACTTTAATTACCTTTCAAGTTTCTGTCTATAATGTTGTCAAAATTTGCCTTGTCCTGATTTAGAACTTTAATTTGTGGACAGGTCTTCTCCTTTCAGTAAAAAAAATTAAAGCTAATAGAACCATGATCATTGGACATCCTCACCAGACAATCCCTTGGCAGTTTTATTTTAATCAGAAATGCAGCCTCCTCTCCTCTCTTTTCTCTACCTCTATCTAATCTGTAGCACTTGTACATTCAGCTAACAGTCCTGACCCTTCCTCAGCCATGTTTCTGTAATAGCTAAAATATCCCAGTCCAATGTAGCTAGCTGTTCATGAACTGAGTTCATCCACTTTACCTGTCAGGACTCCTTCATTGAAATGAAATTTAATCTAGCAATCTTTCCTCACTCCCTGCCATCCTTCTGCTTGTCTGGTCTACTGATCTTACTGTCCCTGAAATCCATCTACTTGGATTTTCAGAAGGCTTTTGACAAAGAACCACACATGAGGCTGCTTTGCACAATAAGAGCCCATGGAGTTACAGGGATGTTACTAGCATGGATGGAGCATTGGCTGATCAGCAGAAAACAGAGTGGGAATAAAGGGATCCTGTTCTGACCGGCTGCCGGTTACCAGTGGAGTTCCACAGAGGTCGGTGTGGGACCGTTGCTTTTTACAATGTATGTCAATGATTTGGACCATGGCATTAATGGATTTGTGGCTAAATTTGCCAGTGATCCAAAGATAGGTGGAGGTGTGGATAGTGCTGAGGAAACAGAGACTTAGATAGTTTAGGGGAATGGGCAAAGAAGTGGCAAATGAAATACAATGTTGGAAAGTGTACGGTTATGAACTTTGGTAGAAGAAATAAATGGCAGATTATTATTTAGATGGGGAGAGAATTCGAAATGGAGAGATGCAAAGGGACTTGAAAGTCCTTGTGCAGGATACCCTAAAGGTTAACCTCCAGGTTGAGTGGGTGTTGAAGAAGGCGAATGCAATGTTGGCATTCATTTCTAGAGGTATAGAATATAAGAGCAGGGATGTGATGTTGTGGCTCTATAAAGCACTTGTGAGACCACACAGAGGATTGTGTGCAATTTGGGGCTCTTTATTTTAGAATGGATATACTGACATTGGAGAGGGTTCAGAGAAGATTCAGAGAAAGATGCCAGGAATGAAAGGGTTACCCTATGAGGAACGTCTGGCATCTCTTGGGCTGTATTCCCTGGAGTTAAGGAGAATGAGGGGGGATCTCATAGAAACATTCCAAATGTTAAAAGGCCTGAACAGATTAGATGTGGCAAAGTTATTTCCAATGGTAGGGGACCTCTAGGACAAGAGGGCATGACTTCAGTATTGAAGGATGTCCACTTAGAACAGAGATGCAGAGCAACTACTTTAGTCAGAGGGTGGCAAATCTGTGGAATTCGTTGCCATGAGCGGCTATGGAGGCCAAGTCATTGGGTGCATTTAAGGGTGTCAAAGGGTATGGGGATGACTGGAAGAATTGGATCAGCCCATGAAAAGATCCCACTTGTTTGGGTTGATTACACACCACAGCAGTCATCCTCTCTTCTCTCGACTACAGTAAGTAGTGGGGCGGCTCTAGAAGTCTCACATTAAAGGTCTGGGTTAATTGCGACTGCCAGAGGCTAATCTTGCCTGGACGTTGTAGTTACCCCTTGCCTTACCACAGTTCATTTGATGATCCACCTAAAAGATTGTAGGTGGATCTTATATTTTAAAAAATCTTGTGACCAGGAATGTTAAACTGCCATATCCAGCCTTCCAGCCACATTGCCACAGTAGTTATAATATCACACTTCAGTTCCGCTCATGACCTACCAGCTTTGCTTCTATCCGTTCCATCATCTCTTTATATTGTCTTTACATGCTCAGTCCTGATAGATAGATAGATAGATACTTTATTCATCCCCATGGGGAAATTCAACATTTTTTTTCCAATGTCCCATACACTTGTTGTAGCAAAACTAGTTACATACAATACTTAACTCAGTAAAAATATGATATGCATCCAAATCACTCTCTCAAAAAGCATTAATAATAGCTTTTAAAAAGTTCTTAAGTAGTTTACTTAAATACATTAAATACAATCAACCCCGGCACTTTAACATATCTTACTCCTGGCGGTTGAATTGTAAAGCCTAGTGGCATTGGGGAGTATTGACCTCTTCATCCTGTCTGAGGAGCATTGCATCGATAGCAACCTGTCGCTGAAACTGCTTCTCTGTCTCTGGATGGTGCTATGTAGAGGATGTTCAGGGTTTTCCATAATTGACCGTAGCCTACTCAGCGCCCTTCGCTCAGCTACCGATGTTATACTCTCCAGTACTTTGCCCACGACAGAGCCCGCCTTCCTTACCAGCTTATTAAGACGTGAGGCGTCCCTCTTCTTAATGCTACCTCCCCAACACGCCACCACAAAGAAGAGGGCGCTCTCCACAACTGACCTATAGAACATCTTCAGCATCTCACTACAGACATTGAATGACGCCAACCTTCTAAGGAAGTACAGTCGACTCTGTGCCTTCCTGCACAAGGCATCTGTGTTGGCAGTCCAGTCTAGCTTCTCGTCTAACTGTACTCCCAGATACTTGTAGGTCTTAACCTGCTCCACACATTCTCCATTAATGATCACTGGCTCCATATGAGGCCTAGGTCTCCTAAAGTCCACCACCATCTCCTTGGTCTTGGTGATATTGAGACGCAGGTAGTTTGAGTTGCACCATATCACAAAGTCCTGTATCAGTTTCCTATACTCCTCCTCCTGTCCATTCCTGACACACCTCACTATGGCTGTGTCGTCAGCGAACTTCTGCAGGGTCTTGACACAAAATGTTCACTATCCGCCTGCCTTCAGTGATGCTGTCCAATCTTGTGAGCTCCACCAGCAATTTGTTTTATTTTTGCTCCAGGTAACAGCATCTGCAGGCTCTCTTGTGTCTCCTTCAGTTCAGTGCCTACTTGAATACATAGCATTAAACACAATTGGCTTATTGTGATTCCTTTTTTTAAAATCTTTATCCAAATCTTTTCTGACTCACCTTCCAAAATTTCTCTCTGCTTTTCTACCTTCCATCTCCTTCTCTGCTTCCCTTCCTTTGCTCTTCTTCCCACACCAGTCCTGGCCAGGCTGAGGTGCAACTTGTTTTCTTATACAAATACCATCTTCCCCAGAACCTGGCCCAGAGGCAACAGAATGTTGTAGCTACTAAAGTTGGCATCTTACAGTTCCAGCAACATGAAATTCTAACATAAATGGGTCTATGGAGATAATTTCATCAATGGTGCACCTCTTGGGCATGTGTTTTAAAAAAATATATATTTTTTTTTAAATTATAGTATAATTTATGTTGAATGATATACAATGAAAAGAAAGGAATGTAGGATTTGAATTATTAAATGGGATTGAAGTGGTGAGGACCACTTCAATCTTCAAGTGATGAAGGCCATCAGAGATAGTTTGCGTAATTGATAACTATGGTTTATTTTAAAAATATTAATTATTTTAAAAGAAAAGTAAGAGTTCAGAGATCTTGAAAGGATTGGCTAGTATAGAGATAGGGAAGATGTTTGCATTCCAACACAGATTCCAGTAGAAACTTATCACAATTAACCTGAAATGTGTAACTCACTGCCACAAAGAGAAGTTGAGGCAGATAACTTTGATATATTTAAAGGGAATCTAAATAAGTATTAGAAGATTAGAGGACAAAGATATAGATGGAACAAAGAAGGATATGAAGATGCTTGTGGACCATAAACATAGGATAAATAAGGGTATTTCTATACATTAAAAACTGTAATATAACTTAGTGAATTTGTGATTTCACATGACATTAATGATTTGACATATCTTTTGACAGTCTATTGTGCAAGTGGAGACTCTTGGTGAATTTGGAGTATTTTTCACTTTGTTTTTCGTTGGTCTCGAGTTTTCTCCTGATAAACTCAGAAAGGTATTGATGATTTGTGTTCATCTAAATTTAATTTGAATAAACCAATCCTATTATTTGCTCTTAAATCATTTCCCTGTTCCCTTTTGGAAAAATATTAATGCTTTCATTATGTTAACACTGATGAAATCCTCTTTGTAGTGAGTGACTTAACTCAAGTAGGCACTACATCTTGCTGATATCTGAAATGAGCCATCTCTGATACACTACTTACTGCATGAGGCTTTATGTGAATATTCTGATGTGCAGGATAATTTGGAATCAGGATAACATCAGGGGATATTCTTGCTGATGGTAAATTGCCATGGTTAGATCCCTTACAACTACTAACAAAATCACTTAAAGTCAGAAGCCCACTGTTTCTCAGAGCAATAAATCTGTGAAATTCAAATGTCAGTGACTCCTACTGCAATCTTCAAGTTCTAAAAATCCAAGTTTTGTATATTTTAGTGACTTGCAGATGCCTGAACAATTTTCAAAGCTGATTATTGCATCAGCTTTGAAAAGGTCATCTTAAAATTCAAAGGATGTGCATATTGTATGCTTGGGTATGAAATTAGTCCTTTATTAAATCCTTGCCTTCCCCACTAAGAAAGTTAGGAATTGACATTGTATTTTAATTAAAATATTTTTAGTCATTGTTTTATATTTTTCTGCTCCTAGGTCTGGAAGGTTTCCTTGCAAGGTACTAATTACGTGACAGTCCTGATGGTTGCATTTGGATTATTCTGGGGCTATCTGTTGAGAATTAGGCCAACACAAAGTATATTTATTTCTACATGTTTGTCTCTATCAAGTACTCCTTTGGTGTCCAGATTCCTTGCTCTTGGTGCCAGAGAAGAGAAAGAAGGTAAATGTAGTACAATTGAAGGAAGATTGTAGAGTAATTTTGCATCTAGCATTAAACTTAAAGATTTAGGACTGTGAATTTATGGGAGACAGAGTAATACAAGTTGGCAGTGATCCATGGAGTAGTGGTGGTAGAGGAACTGTAGGAACCTCTGAGAAATTTGAAATCTAATTCTTCTGGGCTGACGAAAGCCCTGGAATTGGAAATAAATAGTGGTGGGTAAGTGAGGAGGTTGTTTGAGTGATTATGTGGGATCCTGTGATGTTTGGGATTTTATGCTGTAGTTGGAATAGGAGAAATCAGTGTAAGGAATGGATGAAGGTTCCCAAGTTACTTCAAAGCCAATTGCTGGGTGTCACGTACCCCGTAACCGGAAATGGAATAATATGTTGGAGTCTGGTATTACTGTAACTAATAGTGTTTATTAGTAAGCTAAGTAATACAGTACTATAAAATGCATATATATGAAACAGGTTGGCAATGATATATACAGAAGTGTGGAAATAGGAATCAAAAGCCAAGCTCTTTCAAAGTCTAGGGGTAAATGAATAGTCTTACGATGGTGAAGAGTTCAGTTTAGGTCGAGGTGGTTCTGGTGTAACGTTGGAGAGAGAGAGAGCACGAGAGGTGATGCCTTTGCCATCGAACCTTCGGTTGTCTTCCTGTCCTGTTATGGTCACCGACTATGACCTTGTACCAGGCAAGGGTGGACACACAAACAAGCCCCCACCGGTCGCACCTTCACACACTGTGAGCCTCTGATCGATTCCCCCAAACCCCCACCTTCACGTGGGTGCACAATGCTCTTTCAGTGTCCCATGGTGTGTCTGCCTGTGTCTTCGCAGACCTGCTTTTTATCATCACTTGCAGGGCACCGGCCGTCCATCACCTGGTCCCGCCTTGGTGTCTCAGCAAGAATCTTACAAGCAGGCAAAGAAAGAGTCCTTGGAGCAAAGTAAACAATTAGCGAAGAAGCCATAATACTAAATCATGTCTCTCTCTTTCTCATCTGCAGCAGGATGCCTCCCCCCTCCTCTTCCCTCTCTCTCGTTAGCAGCATAGTTCACAGGAGGGTCAACTCTGGACCCCATCTCAGCTTGGTTTGCTCATCACATAGGAGATGAAAGAAAGTTTGTGGATAAGCCACTGTTGGGTAGATATAAATCATTTGTATCTAGCATTTTAACCAGTGATCTATGTGGAAATGTTACTCTTTTCCACATTTTCAGAAAGGCCAAACAGAAATAAAATCTTGCTTTTCAGTGAAAGTGCCCTTCATTCTGCCATTTTCACACTGCATTTTGCACTGGGCTGCTGATTTCTCCAACTGAACTAAAACGTAAAATAAAGGCGTATTGTTATCTAACAGGGTTCTAGTGAACACATTCATTGTATGTTATTTTTGTCCAAGGATGATGCAGTCCTTTTCATCTGATTCTCCTTTTGTTGAATAGGGGATGCGGATTATAGCAGCATATTGCTTGGAATGCTGGTGATGCAGGATGTTCAGCTGAGTTTATTCATTGCCGTGATGCCCATGCTGATTCAAGCAGGCAATAGCACTGCTAACAGGTGAATGCTTAACAGGTACCTATATAAATAATGCCGATTGCAATAAAGTTACTTCATTTTCCTGCTCCAGTTCTGTAACTGTCAGCATTTTCCTAACACACTGGAACCTCTGCAGTGACCCAGGAAGATATCTGTATCCACCACTTGAAGGCAAATAACAATGACACCTTTGCCCAAATCTGATAATTAATATAAAGGTAGACACTGTATGTAATACTATAATGATTTAAAATAATCTTATTAAATTCTTGAAAGGAGAAATATTAATTCATCATACAATATTAATTATAGTTCTTAAACAAAACTTGTTTTGAAAGGGGTAACACACACAAAATGCTGGTGGAACACAGCAGGCCAGGCAGCATCTATAGGGAGAAGCACTGTCGATGTTTCAGGCCGAGACCCTTCGTCTGGACTAACTGAAAGGAAAGGGGTGCATGGATTCCCCACAATTTATAACCATATAACAATTACAGCACGCAAACAGGCCATCTCTGCCCTTCTAGTCTGTGCCGAACGCTTACTCTCCCCTAGTCCCACCGACCTGCACTCAGCCCATAACCCTCCATTCCTTTCCTGTCCAGATACCTATCCAATTTATTTTTTAAATGACAAAATCAAACCTGCCTCTACCACGTCTACTGGAAGCTCGTTCTACACAGCTACCAGTCTCTGAGTAAAGAAGTTCTCCCTTGTGTTACCCCTAAACTCTCAACTCATGTCCTCTTGTTTGAATCTCCCCTACTGTCAATGGAAAATATGCAAGTAGATGACTGAAGTAAGCTTAAAGAAACGTTTGGATGGGCCTTCAGATATTTGTAAGCTGTTAGTCCCTAGATCCAGTCTTCCATTTATCCATTTACCACAGGTTGAAAAGTTGTGATAATTGGAAGGCATTTTCAACCTCAGAACAGTCACAACTGTGGTGGAAGTGAGCATTAAAAAGAAAAGTGAGCACATTTAGGAATGCCCAGGGGGAAAAAAAAAGATTAGTAAAAACATTTGATAATGGCAGAAGTGTGAAATGGGAAGTCCATGTTAAAGAAATCAAATAGTGTCAAAAACCAAGGTTCTGTGAGTTCCTATTAAAGACCAAGAAGTGCACTTGGAAGCAAGTACATAAGGGGCTTTTATATGTTAACAATGACATATGAAATATTTTCTGATAAACTGATTAGACTTGGAAAAACATTGTGTACGTCTAGCAAAATATAATTCCTTTTTAATCCTTTAGAGGCTGTTTAAAGTTCAAAGTAAATTTATTATCAAAGTACATAAATGTCACCATATACAACCCTAATATTCATTTTCTTGGGGGCAATTGTAGTAAATGCATTCAACATAATAGAATCTCTGAGAGACTGCACTCAACAGTATGCAAAACAACTAACTTGCCAAAAAAAAACAAACTACAAATACAAAAGAAACAAAGAAATGATTATTGAGAACATGAGTTGAAGAGGCCTTGAAAGTGGACTGCTACATTTTGCTTTTCAAATAGCTATTGATAGATATTTGCTTTATTGTTAGACAATTTTATATTCTAGACTCTTCTGCATTCAATGCATAGTAGATATTTACAATCATATGTAGAGACAATTAATTTGAATAAAATTATGCTATGCTGTAGGGAGCTTCACACTGTCACAGTGATGTACTTTGAAGGGGTTGGGTAAATAGAATCTCAGTAAAATTTCTTGATCTCAAAAGTTTTCTCACATTCCATGTTCTACTGAAGGCTAAAGCCTGAAGATGTCTTATTTTGAAGTTGAAGAATGGCAGCAAGTGTGGAATGGTCAATTCTTGTTGCATTGTCTGATGACAAAATGTGACATTTTTTAGTCATTTAATAAGTCGCTTTGTCATTCACATGTAAAGAAGCACTTATCTAGACAAGTCTGGTTAGGTGGAGTTGTGTGATTGTTTCAGTGACATGACTTACTTGATCTTGTGTAGAAAATATCACTCTGTACTTGAGCACTGGCCACTTTCTTCAGCTGGGCAACTGCCTTAGTTTCCAGTCTTCAGGCCCAAGATTATAGTATCCTTAACTTAGCAGTTAAAGTACAATTTCTACCTTCGCCTCATCTGGGGCACATTTCCTGACATTTTTACATTCCAAAAGGTGAACCTGCCCCATTTCTTTTGAGGTTTCTTATCTCTATGTTGATCCTTGCTTGAGTTTGACTCTGTACTCTCTCTTTTCCTTGCCTCTTCTATTAACACTTTATTTTTCTCTCTGCTAGTAGACTTTCTTTCCTCTTTCTCTGTTTTCTCTTCTGTTTTGGACATATACGATGGTCTGTTTATTGTTGCCGGTGATTTTAACCACACGAACCTTAAGTCAGTGCTCTCCAAATTTCATCAGTACGTGGACTTTGCAATGAGGGGGGATAACGCGTTGGACCTGGTTTACACAAGCATCCCCGATGCATACCGGGCAGAGCCCTGCCCCCACCTCAGATACTCAGACCACATCTCTGTTATGCTAATCCCAACATACAGACCGCTCGTCAGGCGCTCCAGACCAGTTCAGAAGCAGGTGAAGACGTGGCCAGCAGGAGCCATCTCTGCTCTTCAAGACTGCTTTGAGCACACTGACTGGCGCATGTTCAGGGAGGCTGCAACCGATGACGACTCTACCAACTTAGAGGAGTACACAGCATCAGTGACCAGCTACATCAGCAAGTGCATTGATGATGTTACTCTGTCCAAGACCGTCACTATACGTGCCAACCAGAAGCCATGGATGACCGCAGAGGTGCGTGCGCTGCTGAGGTCCTGCGACTCCGCCTTCAGAGCAGGTGACAAGGCAGCTTTAACAACAGCAAGGGCCAAACTGTCCCAGACCATCAGAGGGGCAAAGCGTGCACACGCCCAGCTAATCCACAGCCACTTCCAGGACAGCGGCGACACGTGGCGCATGGCATCCAGGACATCACCAATTAATTACAGGACAACATCACCTGACTGTGCAGGTGCTGCCTCCCTCCCAGATGCGCTGAATAACTTCTACACCCGGTTTGAGGCGGAAAATGACGTGGTGGTGAGGAAGTCCACCCCACCTACAAATGACCAGGTGCTGTGTCTCACCGTGGCCGACGTGAGAAGAGCCCTGTGCAGGGTCAACCCACGGAAGGCTGCTGGACCAGACAACATCCCTGGTAGAGTGCTCAGAGGATGTGCGGACCAGCTAGCAGATGTTCTCACTGACATCTTCAACATCTCCCTGAGCAGCACCACCATTCCAACGTACTTCAAAGCCGCCACCATCGTTCCCGTGCCGAAGAAGTTTTCAGTGTCCTGCCTCAACAACTACCGTCCCGTTTCACTTACATCCATCATCATGAAGTGTTTGGAGAGGCTTGTCATGAGGCATATCAAGACCCTGCTGCCCCACTGACTAGACCCCCTGCAGTTTGTGTACCGTCCCAACCGCTCAACAGATGACGCCATTGGCACCACCCTCCACCTGGACAAAAAGGACACATACGTTCGGATGCTGTTCATAGACTTCAGTTCGGCATTCAACACAATCATCCCTCAGAAACTGATCGGAAAGCTGAGCCTACTGGGCATGAACACCTCCCTCTGCAACTGGATACTAGACTTCCTGACTGGGAGATCTGTCAGTCCGGATCGGAGGCAGCATCTCCAACACCATCACACTGAGCACGGGGGCTCGCCAGGGTTGCGTGCTCAGTCCACTGCTGTTCACTCTGCTGACCCACGACTGTGATGCAACACACAGCTCGAACCACATCATCAAGTTCGCCGATGACATGACCGTAGTGGGTCTCATCAGCAAGAACAACGAGTCAGCTTACAGAGAGGAGGTGCAGCGGCTAACGGACTGGTGCAGAGCCAACAACCTGTCTCTTAATGTGAACAAAACAAAAGAGATGGTTGTTGACTTCAGGAGGGCACGGAGCAACCACTCCCCGCTGAACATCAACGGCTCCTCAGTAGAGATCGTAAAGAGCATCAAATTTCTTGGTGTTCACCTGGCGGAGAATCTCACCTGGTCCCTCAACACCAGCTCCATAGCAAAGAAAGCCCAGCAGTGTCTCTACTTACTGCGAAGGCTAAGGAAAGTCCATCTCCCACCCCCCATCCTCATCACATTCTACAGGGGTTGTATTGAGAGCATCCTGAGCAGCTGCATCACTGCCTGGTTCGGAAATTGCACCATCTCAGATCGCAAGACCCTGCAGCAGATAGTGAGGTCAGCTGAGAAGATCATCGGGGTCTGTCTTCCAGCCATCACGGACATTTACACTACACGCTGCATCTGCAAAGGAAACAGCATTATGAAGGACCCCATGCACCCCTCATGCAATCTCTTCTCCCTCCTGCTGTCTGGGAAAAGGCTCCGAAGCATTCAGGCTCTCACGACCAGACTATGGAACAGTTTCTTCCCCCAAGCTATCAGACTCCTCAATACCCAAAGCCTGGACTGACACCTTGCCCTATGGTCCTGTTTATTATTTATTGTAAATGCCTGCACTTTTTTGTGCACTTTATGCAGTCCTGTGTAGGTCTGTAGTGTAGCTTTCTCGGTGTTGTTTTTTATTACATAGTTCAGTCTAGTTTTTTGTACTGTGTCATGTAACACCATGGTCCTGAAAAACGTCGTCTCACTTTTACTATGCACTGTACCAGCAGTTATGGTCGAAATGACAGTAAAAGTGACTTGACGACTTGATATAAACCTAATTTTGGTTGGAGCACCATCATTCTCAGTTATCGCCTCTAGTGTCTGATTTCATAATGACAAGCCCAGTGAATATGCATGAGTCAGGCACTAGTGTACTCTTGATTTATAAGTGGAAAGGGAAAGAAATACATTCTCTTGTAATGTTTGGCTTTAACATGTACCCCAATTCGAGTTACCTGAACCTATAGTAATCCTCCTCCTTGTCTTGGAATGTTAGTGTTTCTACAGCTCAGAACACCCCATTGTCCAGTTCACTTCCATCTCTTCTCTCGTCAGTGATGGTGCTGTTCTTCACCACTTCTTGCCTTACTGAGATGGTGGAGTAATCCCCCCTCCCATTAGAGTATACATTTGTGCAACTTTGCTTCCTTTTGGAGAAATGCTGTTTGCACACATTGCTGTAAAGGCAGGGGAGATGCTTGGATGTACTCATAAGAAGGCTACGTATTTAACATAGGTTTTCTGTATGACACTGGGAAATTGTAGATCATGAGTTGTTGGATTTCTTTGGCACATTCAAACAAGACTGTGTACCTGCTTGTTTTTCTAGACTATTTTTATAAATCAAATGCTCAAATATTCCTCTCACATTGGATAAGACTTTTCTGGCACATCATCATTCGTACAGATGGATATGCACACGGACATCCCTGTAGATCTAAAATATGTTTCTCTCATTAATTCAATGTGGATCAAGTTAAATCAGATAATGCATTGCTTTGTAAGGTCATGAACTTCAGAACGTGTGGCTCTCGAATATAAAACTAAATTGATGATTGCTCTTTGAAAGATATTTTCTCTCTGAGAAATAGTTGAAATCTACATTAAAAATCTAAACGTTATCTGCTGTGGGAAAACTGACAAAATTATTGTCAGTACCGGCCAAAGAGAACTAAAATCAAGATCCAGTATCAGATTTAATAGTAATATGGATAGACCTGGCTGAGAACCAATGACGACATTTGTTGTCCTCTGATAATATGATCCCATAGAGTGGTAGCAATATCACAAACATTGTGTAGCAGTTGACCATAAATCCTAAACTTGTTAATAATTATATATATTAGTGTCATGCTTAGAATTATTTTGGAATATGCTTTCATATTCTCTTTCTTGTCCTTCTTTCTCTACAGTTTAATATTAGAGCTGCTGAGGATTTTCGCTCTTATTGGTCAAGTTCTGTTTTCGTTGGCTGCAATTCTTTTGATGTCTCTTGTGATAAAGACTTATCTCATTGGACCGTTTTACAGAAAACTACACACTGAGGGTAAAGGAAATAGAGAGATACTTGTCCTAGGAATATCTGCATTTATCTTTCTTATGTTAATGGTAATTATATTTATTTTGATTCAACTTACAGCATTGTAGTTCACACATTGAGAACAATAGAAATGAGTGAAATCTTTGATCTAGACCCATGACTTCTAAAGTGTTCATCTAGAACCAAATGTTTTGAAGAATTATTTAAAAGTGTATGTTCAGCAGATTTCAGGAAGGGCCTTGTGTTCAAATAGACCTCTATCAAAATAAGACATCCCACCTCATTGAGCAAAATCCACCACTCTGTAGTGAATATAGTTTCAAAATGTTTAAGAATGAAATAGAGATCGAGAAGACGTGTGAATTGGAAACTCCAGTGCACCTCAGAGGAAAAGCAGCCACTCAAGGTATCTGACAAATGATGAGTGGAAAGCAACAAGCTAATATATATTATATGCTCAGGGAAAGCTCTCTGGGCCCCAAACAACCAAGGTCCCATCCTGCTGAAAACCAGCAAAGAAGTTTACTTATTAAGGGCAGTGTCAGTCAGAGTTTGCTGGAAGGTGGACTTTGAAAAACTCTTCAGCCGTGTCATAGTTCTTAATATGAACATTCTTAAATCCATTTCACAGCATATTCTGCTCTAGCCACCACTGACAACAAGAAGCCTAAAGGCCAACCAAGCAAGATCTTGGGAGCAGACTATTTCCCTGCAGAAGTTCATAAGCCTGATGAAGAGGTACTTCATTCACAAATCCTCGATCCTCTCTTCCATGTTTTAAGATGCCAGGTGATTTCAGGTAATCATGACTTTCATCAAGAGTTTGATTGCAGCAGAAGAGTCTCTCTGCTATTTAGCAGTGGAAAGTTCATTGCCAGTATCCTGTCGACCTTCACCGTCTCAGGCCAAAGAGCTGTTCCCCAAGTCACATTGTGGATCCTGACCTTCTAGAGCAGAGTTCCCAACCTGGACACCACAGACCCCTTGTTTAATATTAAGGATCCATAGCACAAGAAAAGTTGGGCAGCACTCATCTAGATATAAGGCAGACATGATTTTCATCATGCATCAAGAACAAGAGAAATACAAGGAGTTGCATCAACCATTATATGTGGCCTTCTGACCATGAATAGTAGCTGATTTGAAAGTAGTCAACAATTAGATGGATCCATTAACATCAATTTAGGGCAATAAGATAGACATATGAAGCTCAGACTTGCCACCTACACCTAATTCCTATGTATGATACAAAATATTCTGAAGTCTATCACATGATATAAACATTTACAATTGAAGATTGGTCTTCAGTCTTGCCCTGATTGAGGAGTGAGAGGTGTACCAAGCCATTACTCTTATGCTGCTGTGAGGTTCTGCTGTTGCTGATACCCCACAGTGCCTTGTGAACAACCTTTGTTTTGAAAACGCAAACAAGAGAAAATCTGCAGATGCTTGTGTGTGTTGCTTTGTTTTAATATATCAGTTGGATTTGTACCTGGGCTACCTGAATTAGCACATTAATAAGACCATTCTAACCACTGATATTTGTCTGTTAATTGTGTATGTCCCTAATGACATTACACCTGCACCAACTATGTAAAGGTCTGGCTGCTCCATGTCAAGAAGGGCACTCTTGCAATAAGAGTGCAGTGAACATTCATCAGATTGATTTCTTGGATCAGGGATCATCCAATGGTGAAGCAGACCCAGGACCACAACCTCTTGAATTGAGACAAATGAGAGGCAATCTGATTCCTTCCTGCATTCATGCTCTGTGAGGTCTCCTGTCACCTGTGATTGAAGTACTTCAAAGGATCTCAGTAGAAACTGTATCACTAAAACATCAGACGGCTAGGAGATGAAGTTCCCAGAAGCACAGAGATGGACCAGATTGACCAGCAGGCAAAGTTTGGAAGACCAGTGTGACCTAAGTCAATTTGCTGATCTGACCATTTTCTAACTAGTAAAGAAAGTAAGTACAATACCAGTTCAGTAGCTGCTGTTCCAGAAACAGGTGATAATGTTGATATGAGTGCTTGAAAGAAGCAGGGAATTGATGAAAGAGCACTGGTCAAGAAAAATGTTAATTCAGTGAGGGGTGTTATGTGGCTGTGGTGCAGGACTCTGTGTTTGGAAGCAGTGGGGTTTGATGCTTTTTGTAAGAAATTATAGAATGGACATGCACAGACATTGAATTGGTAAGATATGTCTTGAAAGACACTTTTGGTGCAAGATGCCTATTGTCAGAAAAATTGTGTATGCAAAGGATTTTTGTTTAATCAGCACTGAACAGTAGGAATCATTTGAGAAACAATATCTATTGCATTCAAACTGACTAAATTGAGGAGTATGCAGAGAGGTTGATGTTGAGGTAAAAGATCAGCTATGATTTGCATTGGGCAAGCAGGCTCAAGGGCTGAGTTGTCCATTTCTGCTCTGATTTCTAATAATCTCATTGAAACTTGCAAAATTGTATTGGAGTTAGACAGGATAGGTGCATGAATGATGTTTTTCCTGGATGGGATGTCCAGAGCTGGGGGTCAAATCTCAAAGTTCGCTGTTCAGTATCAGGACTGAAATGAGATTTCTTTTTGTCCAGGGAGCAGTGAATCTTTGAAGTTCTTTACCCATGAGTGGACATACTCTAAACATAAGATTGTTAGATTTATGGATTTTACCAGAATTAAGGTGTTTAAGGTTAGTGCAGGAAAGTGGCACTATGGGTAAAAGATTGACTGATATCTTGTTGAACAGAGTTGCAGTCATCAGTGAGTGAATGGCCTATCTTGCTTCTCATGTTATATACACTTAAGAATTAAATTCTTCTGTTTTGAGTTCTGGGTTTATGAATAAATTGGACAAATTAAATTCAGTTTCAAAGAGTTTATATACTGAAGATAATACTTTCATAAATCTTTGTTGCATTCTTATTATTTGTATTTGAAATTTTGAGCTCAAAGTATTGGACATACACTTTATTGGCCCCTAACTAAGAACCTAAATGCACCAGAGAAAAGACTAGCCAATTCAAAACTACAACAGGACTTAATGTTCTCAAAATGTCACAAGGCTGAGTTGCACATCATACATCAAAGTTGACATGTGGTAGTGAGTTGTGTGTCACAGGTTGACATTCAAATGTTGCAGCATTAAACATAGAATAGTAGAGCACAGGAACAGGCCCTTGGGCCCACACTGTTGTGCCAAACCAGATAAAAAGTAAATTTTAAAAAACCAAAACTAATCCCTCCATCTTCCTTGTATTCATGTGCCTATCTAAACATCTCTTGAAAGCCTCTACTGTATTTGCCTCTACCACCATACCGGGCAGCGCATTCTAGACATCCACCACTCTCTGTGTATCAAACTTACCCCTAACATCCCCTTAGAAGCTACCCAATTCACCTTCAGTGCATGTCTTCTGGTATTAAACATTTCTACCCTGGGAGAGAGATACTCCCTGAGTACTTTATACAGCTTATAATCTTATAAACCTTTATCAGATCTCTGCCCAACCTCTGCTGCTCCAGAGAGAACAGCCCAAATCTGTCCAGCCTCTCACGAAAGCACATGCCCTCTAAACCAGGCAGCATCCTGGTAAACTCTTCTGCGCCCTCTCCTAAACCTAACATCCTTCTCATAGTGGGGTGACCAGAACTGTATGCAGTACTCCACATGAGGCCTAACCAGAGTTTTATAAAGTTGCAACATAACCTCATGACTTTTAAACTCAATGCCTCGACTAATAAACAGAAGCATTCCTTAAGCCGCCTTAACCTCCCTATTAGCCTGTGTGGCCACTTTCAAGGAGCTATGAACTTGGACCCCAACTTGGAAATGCAAGTTTGTCCAAGATTAATCATGGGAAGAACATTTTCTTGGTTACAATACTACCTTAAAAAGAAAATCAGAAGGAATTAATAAAAACTTTGATGGGCTGTTTGTTTCTTTGGCTTTGTTTATTAGAAATGTCTGTGATGTGAAGTAATGTTAAGCACAAATATATTACTGCTACGTATACTAATACAAATAGAAGAATTAAATTGTTATTAACTGTAGACCTTTGAACCACATTACACTTTGTGAACTTTTCTGTTTATGCACTCCTGCAGGTAACTGAAATGCTCAACATCTCCATGGAACTTGGTTGTTTCTTGGCTGGGGCATTAATTTCATCGCAAGGCCACATGGCTACAGAGGAAGTGATGTACTGTATGGAACCTATACGGGATTTTCTGGCCATCATTTTCTTTGCCTCAGTTGGTAATTAACAGTGCTTTATAAGGGGTTTAGGGAATGGGAGTACTACTTATAACTTAAAAGTTATTTGAATTTAATTGAATTTCAGTTTATTGTCATTTAGAAACCACAAATGTAATGCAGTTAGAAAATGAGACAACGTTCCTTCAGAATGATATCACAAAAGCACATGACAAAACAGACTACACCAGAAAATCCACATAACGTTTAGCAATCCCCAATCCAGAGTCCGGAGAGGCTGCTGCGTATTAATATCGTGCTACCATCTTAGCGCGTTCCCCAGAAAGGAGCTCCAAGTCCACCAGACAAAACAAGACTACCCAGACACACCAAGTCAGGAGACCAACTCTACCACCCAACAAACCAAAAACTAAAGCTACAAGACCTACACAAAACCATGTAGTTACATATAGTTTTAGTTAACATATAGTTACAACAGATGCTCCGACAATACCACAATTGATTTTTTAAAAAAAACAGACCATGGGCACAGTAAAAAATAGTCCAGAAATGTTAAAAGACTAAGTTCAAAAGAAACCACCACACAGTTTCCACAAGTTCTCAGGGTCCCGATAGACTCGTCATCCCACGCCGACAGCAGAAGGGAATACCCCTGCTATGGACTTCCAAGGCGCCTCCGGACTCAGCCTTGCAGACGCAGCACTCAATGAAAGCTCCATCAGACCTAGCCTTGCAGACGCAGCACACAGTGAAAGCACCCCGACCGCAGAAGACTCCGAGACCGTCGAACCTCCGACCATCCCCTCCGGCACAGCCTCTCCAAGCACCATCCTCTGCTGAGCGCATTAAGACGCCCCCGCCAACGGCCACCGGTAATGCGACCCCGAGGACTGGGGGCCTGTTCTTCCCAGCAGAGACCCGGACCTCACAGCAGCAGCAGCAATGAAGAAGGCCTTCCTGGAGATTTCCAGATGTTCCTCTGTGCTCCCACGTCCGTTTTTCATCAGATTTGGATTGTGCACAGCACCCCGCTTAACAAGTAACAGGCATCAGCTCCGGAGTGGCTGCTGCAAGCTGCGTTGTGCCGTCATCTTGGACTATCGCTTATTTATTAACAGTCTGGAATTTAATATTAATATTAAAAAATTATACACAAGTGCTGTTTCCAATAGGCAAATAGTGAATGCTGACATCTCTCCAGCAATGCTTATTTAATTATCTTACCTTTCCAACATACATATGATACTTCTGTGTTGGAATATCCTACCTTAATTTTTCAGTTCTGATTTTTTTTTTCATTTTTGATCTAAGGCATTTGTTTTTTTTTCGCTAAAGAGCATTGCATAATCATCAAATCTCTCAGTAAGATGAACATGGAAACTCTTATAGAAGTGAAAAAAATAAAAGGTATTAGAGTCATAGAGCACCACAACACAGAAACAGGCCATTTAGCCTAACTGTACACCTTACAAAGCGTTTGAGCATCAAAATCTGTTCTTAAAAATCTGACTAAGCATCCATGCTGCTTGTGCTGTGCTAAGTGTGTGTTCTGAAATATATATGCTGATTATTTTCTGCCAAAAATAGAGCAGAACAGTTGTGCAGCCAGTAGAACTCTTGCCTCAGCTCCAGCAACCTGTGTTCAATCTGACTACTGGTGCTATCTATGTGGAGTTTATACATTCTCCCTGTGACCTTGTGAGTTTTCTCTAGTTTCCTCCCACATCTGAAAAGACTGTTATTTGGTAAATAGGAGGATGTAAATTTCCCCTAGTTTGTAAGTGAGTGGAAAAAAATTAGGAGGGAGTTGATGAGAATATGGGGTGAATGTGAGCCACAACACCTTCAATGGGCTTGGAATAGGAAACAGCGGGATATTGTCTGTCACCATGAAGAAATGATAATGCTTTTTAAAGGCTGAGGTACAGCACATTGTCATCTAATTCTTCCAAGAAAAGGTGATTATATCTGTGATGTGAACCTTAACAATATGAAAGGGATCCACTTTTGGCTACGATTTTTAATAATTTTGAGTACTTTCCAGAAATCGTGTTTTATATGGTGACTTGCAGCTTGAATTATAATGTAGTGAAGAGAATGTAAAATGCTTTGTGTGTGTTGCAAAGAGTATCCTTTAATCAGGAGGGTAGTGGTGCGGAGTCACCTTCAGTGCATGGTGGGGGAAGTGGGGAAACAGGGTAAAGACCTTTCTTTGATGTGGAGGGGCTTTAAGAGCTTCCAATAATGTAGGGATGTGTGGAGGAGGAATGAGGATGTCTCTCTGTGTCAGAGTCATATAGCATGGAAACAGACTGTTTGGCCCACCTCATCTTTGCTGACCGGCACCTATACATATTAATTTCATTTTCCAGCACTTGGCCAATAGATTCCAAAATCTAGATGAACCAAGTGGTTAACTGGGTACTTAAATGCTGTCAGTGACTCTGTTTCCACCACTCTTCAGTAGTACATTCCAGGTACTCGCCACTGTCTGGGTGGAAAAGGTCCCCCTCAGATCCCCTCTAAATTTATTATCCCTTATCCTAAATCTAAATCTGTGAATGGGCAATGGGAAGTTGTCCTGAGTGAGTGGCATCCCTTGCTTTGGGCAATGGGAATTCAAGGGTGAGGGCATGGGCATATCTGTTGGTGTGGGCTCTGACAGAGGAGCACTCTTGAGGAATTAATAATGGTGAAGGAATGAATGTGTCATTTTGAGTGTAAAATCAAAATAAAAACTGATGGAAACACTTAGCAGGTTAGAAAGAGGTTTGTTATCACTGACATGTCATGAAAATTGTTTTGCAGTGGTATGATGCAATACATAAAAATCTTAAAATTACAATAAGAAATATATAAAATAAATAGTACAAAAAGAGAATTTGAATTTATTTTAATCTTGCATCCATCCCTCAAAGTGAAGGAGTAAAAATCTTTGTGTTATGACTCTGTTGCAAAGTACAGTGATGTGAATTTAACCATCTAATGGCTTGTAGAAAGAAATGGTCTCGTAGCCTGTTGGTCCTGGCTTTAATGCTGCAGTAGCATTTGCCAGATGGAAGCAGCTAAATCAGTTTATGGTTGGGGTAACTGGTGTCCCCAGCGATCTTCCAGGTCTTTCTGCTGTGCCCAGTGATCGAGGTTGGTGCAGTTCCCGTACCAGGTGGTGATACAGTGAGTCAGGATGCTCTCATGGTGCCCCTGTAAAAGATCTTGAGGATTTGGGGGCCCATGCCGAACTTCTTCAGTTGCCTGAGGTGGAAGAGACACAGTTGTTTTTTTGCCACAAAACCGGTGTGTACAATCCGTGTGAGATCATTTGGTGATGTGTATACTGAGGAACTTGAAACTACTCACCTTCTCAACTGCAGACCCATTGATGTTAATCGGGCTGAGCGTGTCCCTGTTCCTCCTGTAATCCACAATCAGTTCTTTCCTCTTTTGGACATTGAGAGAGAGGCTGTTATCCTGGTACTACTGCGTCAAATATAGTGAGGTAGTGATCATGAATTCATGGACCATTCATAAATCTGATGACAGAGGGTAAGAAGGTGTTACTTAAACGCTGCGTGTAGGTCTTCATGCTCCTGTACCTCCACTCTACAGGAGGTGCAATGTTACAGCTTTCTGCACTCTATTGATTTGGGTAACTTGGTTCCTTTGTTAGCATGAAAACTAGTCAGTTCTGCTCTTAGTTATCTATTTTCCCCATTCTTATGTAAGAAATTCATCCTGAAACTGTTTCTCTTTCTACTGACCAGCTGAATATTTCCATCATTTTTTTGTTGTTTTTGTTTCAGATTCCATTATCTGCAGTTCTTTGATTTGCATTGAGTTTTTGTTTTTTTTTTAGCTGTTAACAAAGCCAGATTAGTGATATTGGGAACTAATATGTAAACTATCATTTTAACTAGACTACTGATAATGATTTTCTGCTTTTCACAGGTCTACACGTGTTCCCAACATTTGTGCTTTATGAACTGACTGTCCTAATGTGCCTTACACTGACTGTGGTGGTATTTAAGGTAATGTAGTTAATACCAGCTTGAGGAAGGCTGACATAGCTTCCAGTTCTCAATAGATTGACCTGAGTATTTCCGTTCCCTAATTTTTGAGTTTTTAGGATTCCTACAGCTGTGATATTTTTCCTTTATTTGTTGAAATGCTTTTGGAATCTATGTGATGTTAGTAAGAGTGTGTTTGTTGAAATCCTGTGATACTTTGAAAGTAGCATGGTGGCTTTGTGGAAAACTGGATTATATAAAATTCAAAATGTAGAGGGATACCATACTCCAACTGGAGCTAAGCTGTAGTTTCATATAGGTTTAGCATAACGTTCTTGTTTTGGTACTCTTATTTTTGTTTATGTATTCTTGTCTCTGTTTATAAAAGCTAGCATTACTGAGCCTTTTATTTACTGTTTTGATGGCACATTTGTGCACTGTTGCCCTGAGTTACTAAGTGCAATAATATTTGTACTTGGAACTAATTGTTAATTGTAGTTAAAATTAACTAAGGTTGTTACTATTTGCTGCTGCTTGTAACCAGCCATCAGGTGGCTATCTTTAGTTTGACAAGTGAGCCTCTCTCTAATTTATCAGGAAATCCAGTAAGTAAATTTAGAGGCACATTTTCAGAACCAGTGAGATTTATTTTCACTGTCTTGTATGATGTGAAATTTGTTGTTTTGTGGCAGCAGTTTAGTGGAAATACATAAAATTACCATATATTACAAAATATTGCAAAAGAAAAGAATAATGAGGTAATGTTCATGTATTCATAGAACATTCAAAAATCTGATGGCAGAGGAGAAGAAACTGTTAATGAATGCTTGAGTATGGGTCTTCAGGCTCTTGTACCTCCTCCCTGAAGGTAGTAATGAGAACAGGGCATGCCCTGGATGGTGAGGGTCCTCAGTGATGTATACTGCCTTCTTGTGGTATTGCCTCATGAAGGTTTCATTGTTGGGGAAGGTTGTGTCTGTGATGATTGAGTCTACAACCTCACACAGTGCTGTATATTGGAAGCTCCATAACGGGCTATAATGCAACCAGTCAGAATGCTTTCCACTATACACCTACATAAACTTGTAATAGTTTTTGGTGACCTACTCACCTACCAAATCTCCTCGAACTCCTAATGAAGTAGAGCCACTGACTGCTTTCTTCATGGTTGCATTAGTATGTTGGGCCAAGGATCCAACAAGATGGCACCCAGGAACTTAAAGTTACTCATCCTTTCCACCACTAACCCCTCAATGAGAAATGGTATGTATTTTCCTGACTTCCCTTTCCTGAAGTCCGCAATCAATTCCTTGATCTTGAGTGTGAGTTTTTGTTGCAACACCTCTCAACCAGCTTATCTATCTCCTGTATACCTTCCTGTTGCCTCCTGAGATTTTATTAACAACAGTGATGTCATTTGCAAATTTATAGATGGTGTTTTAGCTCTGCTTAGCCCCACAGTCATGAGTGTAGGGACAGTAGAGCAGTGAGCAAAACACACATCATTGAGGTGCACCATTGTTGATTGCCAGCAAGGAGAAAATTTTATTATTAATCAATACTGACCGGTTTTGCAATGAGGAAGTTGAGGATCCAGTTGCAGAAGGAGGTACAGAGGGCCAGGTTTGAAGCTTGTGGATTAATACTAAGAGGGTGATGGTATTGAATGCTGACTTTTAATCAATAAACAACAGTATATTTTGCTGTTAGATGCCCTAAAGCAGTGGAGAGTCAGTGATACTGCATCCACTGTAGACCTGTTGTGATGGTAGATGAACTGCAGTGGGTTCAGGCCTTTGCTCATGGAGGAGTTGATTCTAACCATGACCAAACTCTCAAAGCACTTCATCACAACAGATGTGAGTGCACTGGGAATAGCTGTTGAGGCAAGTCGCCCTGCATTTTTTGAGCACCAGAATGATTACTGCCCTTTTGAAACAGTGCGACCCTCAGACTGTAGCAGTGAGAGGTTGAAAGTGTCCTTAATTACTGCAGCCAATGGGTTGACTCAAGTTTTCAGTACCCTGATGCTTTGTGAGGGTTAACTCTCTTGAAGGATGTTCTGATATTGATCCCCCCCTCCCCAAGACAGAGATCACAGGATAGACGGATGTTGTGGGGATTTGCATGGGGGTTGTGTTACTCTCACTTTCAAAGTGTGCATAAAGGGCATTGAGCTCAGCGGGGAGTGAAACATCACTATCGTTTATGCTGTTAGGTTTCACGTTATAGGAAATAATGTCATACAAACCCTAGCACAACTGCCATACATCTGATTGCATCTCTGCTTTCTCATGGAATTGTCTCTTTGCTCATATGATGACCTTCTGGGTGACTGGTCTTGAACACCACAGATCTCGCCCTCATCAGACTGTGAATCTCCTGGTTCATCCAGGGCTTCTGGTTTGGGAAACTCAGTATGTTCTTGAAGCCGCACACACAATGGTGTAGGTCTTGATGATGTCAGTTATATCTGTGGCATATTCATTCAGATGAAACCTTGAAAATGGTCCAGTCCACTGATTCTGAAGCAGTCCTATAAATGCTTCTCTGCCTGTCATGGTACGTACAGCCAGGTGATTGAGCTTGTCAAAGTGCAGGCACAGGATGGCATAGTAAGCATTCTTGATAGAAGTGTAACAGTGATCGAGTGTGTTGGCTTCTCTCTGCACGTGAAATGTTGGAGATAAGTTTTCAGGGACTTCAAGCTGGCCTGGCTGAAATCTCCAGTGATGATTGGGAAGATGTCAGGGTGTGCTACCTCATGAATGTTGATTGTAATGCTCAGCTTGTCCAGTTTGCCAGGTGTGGAATGTACGTTGCTACCAGAATGATGGCAGAGAACTCCCTCAGCAGGTAGAACAGATGACACTTGACTGCCCGTTGTTCCAGGTCGGGAGCTGGACTGAGACAAAACTACCATATCTTTTCACAATGATGAGTAAACAGTGTAGCCTCTGCCTTTACCTGCCGCCACTGTCTGGTCCATGAGGTGGATGGTGCTGTGGGTGACCCCGATGTCCTTCTGGTACTGCAGTGTTGCTCTGGGGTCTTGTTTTATTTTCCAGAGTCACTGCATTAGCCAGGATGATGGTGGGGGAAGGTCTTGGGGCCTTGCACCTCATTTTCCCTGGAGCCCTCCAAGACAGCTGTGGGTTTTTTTGAGACAATGGACACCTCACCTGAGCTTCTAGCTGTTAAACTCATTCCGAGTGGTCTGCAGTCCAAAGTTCATCAGTGAGGATTTAGTTTTTTAAATAGCTTGAAACAATGTTACTCACTGCAGTGTTTGTGGCTACAGATTTTAGCTGCAGTAGTTCCAAATGGGAAAATTTGATGATTACCTTGAGAGCTGCACACAAGAAATCATCTCTCTGAGGTGCCATTTGTATAAGGACATTTTTACAGCAAACTTAGGTTTTGAGTTTAAAATAACTTCAAAGATTATATACACAGTGGCACTTTATTAGGTACAAGAATCAAACCCAGTATGGTCTTCTACTACTGTAGCCCATCCACTAATGGTTCAACATATTGTGCATTCAGAGATCTCCTCTGTACACCACTGTTGTAGTGTGTGGTTGTTAAAAGTTACTGTCAACTTCCTGTCAGCTTGAACCAGTCTGGCCATTCTCCTCTGATCCCTCTCATTAACAGTGTGTTTACTCCCACAGAACTGCTACTTGCTGGATTCTCTGTAAACTCAAGAGACTGCTGTGCATGAAAATCAGAATCTGAGATTTTCAGATTAGCAGTTTCTGATATACTCAAACCACCCCATCTGACACCAACATTCACTCCACAGTCAAAAGTCACTTAGATCACATTTCTTTCCCATTCTGATGCTTGGTCTGAGCAACAACTGAACTTCTAGAGTCTTGACCATGCTTTTATACGTTGATTTGCTCCCACATTATTGGCTGATTAGATATTTGCATTAATGTACTGAATAAAGTGGCTACTGAGTGTATGTTATCATTGGGTTTTCAAAAGTCTGTTTCCTCTTGTGAAGTGCTGTTTGTTTTTAAGCAGTTGCTGATAATTTAAAAATACAGGTCATGTGCAATACAATGAAATGACCTAGAGTGTTTAAAATCATTGAGGACAGTGTGTAAGTGATAGTTTTAATGCATTTTTAATTTATTTTCTCTCTTCTAGTTTATCTTAGCAGTTCTTGTCCTCTCTCTGATTCTCCCAAGAAACAGCAGGTACATCAGATGGATAGTTTCTGCTGGTTTAGCGCAAGTCAGTGAGTTTTCTTTTGTTCTGAGTAGTCGGGCCCGTAAGTCGGGGATTATATCTCGAGAGGTAGGTTATTTTTTAATTGTTCAGTATCAGTTTAAGCATTGCAATAATGTATTTGGATAATTTTGCATTATACACAATAAAACCTAAAATAAAGCAGATACCATCTTCTTTCTCTACAGGTGTACCTTCTCATTCTCAGTGTCACTACTTTAAGCCTTTTACTTGCCCCTGCATTGTGGAGAGGAGCAATTTTGAAATGTGCACCAAAACCAGACAGGCGATTGACCACGTGATGGGATATAGATAATACGGTCCATTCACTTCACTTGTTAAATGTTGGAGGTCGCTGCCTCCGGCTGTTCTCAGTCTCCTTAAGAGACTTCTTGTAGAAAGCTCTACCAATAGAAGTACGGAAGTTGGTTTCCCTGGCTTTCCCCTGCCTTTAAGGTGACAACTGGAAAGGCAAAAGTCACCTTGAATCTACTGCTGGAACATTTCATGCTGCTTCATATTCCTCATATTTGATTAAAGAAATGGACTTTTGGAGCAAAATAACACTGAAATGTGCTGAAGTTTATAATATACTTTGTGGAATACCAATTAAGGGAAGCAAGAAGACATATTTTTGATAAGTGTGTATTCATTTTTAGGTGCTAGTGATGTTTTCATTGGGAGGTGGTAGAACTACATTCATTCACTCAGTGTACATTCCAGACTGGCTTAAATTCATGTTCCACAGGCTTCTTGAACTACTTGAATTTAAAGTTGTTGCCTGTATCATGTCTAATCACTACCTAATTGTCTGCCTTGATTGCATTTCAAAAGGTGCCCTTCAGATCTCGGTATAACTTTCTACTCCTATCTCTTGCTACCTATAGTGTATGCTTAATTTAATGTATAATTGTCTCCCAGAGTCCTTACTAGTCATTCCTAAATACTGTGAAGAGCTAATGGCCTGGTATAGATATCTAGGAATACTGCAGTTTGTATCTCACTAATTGATAAACAGATCCATTACCCCAACTTTCTGAGTCCTGTCATCTAACCTCTTTACAACCCAAGACACTGAGGCTTATTGTGAAATCGATACATTGTAAAGTTCCATGCAAAGGAGCCCTTTTTGGCAAACATAGCTAACTTTTATAGAGTCATAGAACACAGCACAGAAACAGGCCCTTTGACCCACCTAGTCTGTGGCAAACCATTAATCTTCCTAGTCCTGTCAACTTGCACCTGGACCATAGCCCTCCATAGCCTTCCCATCCTTGTACTATACAGATTTCTCTTAAATGGTGAAAACAAGCTTGCATCGACCTCTTGCTCTGGCAGCTCATTCCACACATTCACCACCCTCTGAAGAAGTTCCCTCTCATGTTCCCCTTAAAATTTCACCTTTAACCCATGACTTCTAGTTGTAGTCCCATCCAAAAATGCCATGGAAAAAGCCTGCTTGCTTTTACCCTATTTATACCCCTCAGAATTTTGTATACCTCCATCAAATCTCCCCTCAATCTTCTACATTCTAGGGAATAAAGTCCTAACCTTTTCAGTCTTTCCCTGTAATTCAGGACCTCAAGTCCTAGCAATATCCTTGTAAGTTTTCTCTACACTCTTTCAGTCTTTCCTGTAAATACAATAGGTGACCAAAAGTGCGCACAGTACTCCCAAGTTAGGCTTCACCAATGTCTGATACAATTGCCTGTACTTAGTACATTGATTTATGAAAGCCAATGTAACAAATCTACCTAGGGATCAGTGCTGGGTCCTTTGTTGTTTGTCATCGATAGCAATGCTCTGGATGATAATGGGATAAGCTGGATCAGCAATCTACCTATGACACCACAGTCAAGAAATTATGGACCTCTATTCCCAGATCCCTTTGTTCTACAGCACTCTTCAGTGCCCTACCATTCACTGTGTAAGACCTACTCTGCACCGATTTCCCAGTCTCGTACTTGCCTGCATTAAATTCCATCTGCCATTTTTAAGCTCATTTTTAAGCTGGTGCAGAAGCCACTGCAAGCTTCGATCGTCTTCACTGTCCACTACACCCCCCAATATTGGTGTCATCCACAAACTTGCTGATCCAGCTTATCCTATTATCATCCAGAGCATTGTTATTGATGACAAACAACAAAGGACCCAGCACTGATCCCTGCGGCATGCTAAGAGTCGTGGGCCTTTATTTAGAGAGGTAACAATTTACTACCATTCTATGGCTTCTCCCATGAAGCTAATGTCTAATCCAATTTCTTACCTCATCTTGAAGGTCAAGAAACGGAACCTTCTTAACTAACTTCTCATGTGAGACCTTGTCAAAGGCCTTGCTAAACAACATCCACTGCCTTGCCTTCATCAAATTTCCTGCTAAGTTCCTTGAAAAACTCTTTAAGATTGGTTAGTCAAGGCTTAGCAGGCACAAAGCCAACTTGACTATCCTGAATCAGTCCCTGTCTATTCAAATACTTAGATATCCATTCCCCAAAAAAACCTTCCAATAATTTTTCCACTACTGATGTCAAGCTCACCGGCCTGTAATTTCCTAGTTTATCCTTAGAACCGCTCTTAAACAGCAGAGCAACATTAGCTACCCTCAAATCCTCTAGCATCTCACCCAAGGCTAAAAATGTTTTAAATATCTCTACTAGAGCCTCGGCAATTTCTGCACTAACCTCCCACAGGATCCAGGGAAAACCTCGTCAGGCCCTCGGGATTTATTCACCTAATTTGCCTCAAAACACCACCTCCATTGTAATCTCTATAGGGTCCATGAATATGATGCCACTTTGCCTCACTTCCATCTCTCGAGTAAATGCAGATGCAAAATATCCATTTAAGATCTCCTCCTCTCTATTGGCTCCATGAATAAATTACTACTATGATCTTCCAGAGGACCAATTTTGTCCCTTGTTATCCTTTTGCTCTTAATTTATCTGTAGAAGCCTTTAGGATTCTCCTTCACCTTGTCTGCTAGAGCAACTTGTGCCTTCTTCTAGCCCTCCTGATTTATTTCGTAACTGTTCTCTTGCATTTCGTACTCCTCAGTACCTCATTCTTTTCTGCCTGCCTACACCTGCTATGCACCTCCTTTCCTAACCAGAGCATTAATATCTCTCAAACCAAGGTTCCATAAACCTTGTATCCTCGCCTTTTATTCTGACAAGAACACACAAACTCTGTACTCTCAAAATTTCACTTTTGTAAGCCTACTTACAAGTACACCTTATCAGAAAGCAGTCTGTTCCAATCTACTCCTGCCAGATTCTTTCTAATACCATCAAAATTGGTTTTGATCGAAATCTTAACTGGAAGACCAGACCTATAATTTTTTACTTTGAAACTAATGGCGTTATGATGACAAGATGCAAAGTGTTTGCTTGCACAAACTTCTGTCACCTGCTCTGCCTTATTTGCTAATAGGAGACCTAGTATCACACTCTGTCTAGTTTGGACTATTATGTGCTGATTAAAGAAACTTCCCTGAACAAATCTGATAAGCTCTTTCTCATCCTGCCCTTTTACAGTATGGGAGTCCAGTCAATGTGGAAAGTTAAAATCATGTACTATCACAACCTTCTTGCAGCAGTCTGAGATCTCTCTCGAAATTCTGCTGTTGGGTGGTGTGTAATATAATCACATTAATGTGGACTATACCCTTTTTATTCCTCAGTTCTACCCATAAAGCTTCACTAGATGAGTCTGTCCTGACTGAGCACTGCCATGATATTTTCCATACTAGTAATGCCACCCCTCCCGCTCTGTCACTTCTAAACCAATGGAGCTGCCAGTCCTGTCCCACTTGCGAACAAGTCTCACTAATGGCTACAGTACCATAATTCCACTTGTTGATCATCCGTCTTTCCTACAATGCTCCTTGCATTGAAATACACACAGCTCAGGATATTAGTCCTACCTTTTGATTCCTGACTTCGTATGTAGGAGTTACAACATCTTTCTCCACAACCGCTCCACTGTGTTCTGGCACTCGGATTCCCATCCCCATGCAGCTCTAGTTCAAGCTCTCCCCGCCCCTCCCCACCCCCAATGCAGCACAGGATATTGTTCCCCTGAAGTTCAGATGCAAGCCACCTCTTCTGAATAGGTCTCAACTTCCCTGAAAGGGAGCCCAGTGATCCAAAAATCTGAAGCCCTCCCTCCTGTGACTTTAGCCATGTGTTAGACTATATGATCTTATTTCTGGCCTCACTAGTACATGACATGGGTAGCAATTCTGAGATCACAACCCTGGATGGTCTGTCCTTTAACTTAGTACCTAACTCCCTGAACTCACTTTGCAGGATCTCATCACCCCTCCTACCCATGTTATTGGTGCCAATGTGGACCACGACCTGTGTTTGCTTACCTTCCCACTTAAGAATGTTGTGGACTTGGTCTGAAATATCCCTGACCTTGGCATCCGGAAGGCAACATCTTGGAATCTTGTTCTCAACCTACTTGCTGTTCACAGAACCAATAAATTCCCCTATCACTTAAGCTCACTTCTTCTTTTCTCCCACCCCACCCCACTTCCCTTCTGAGCCACAGTGCCAGACTCAGCCATTTTGTTTCTTGGTACTGTTTTTAAACATCTTGACACACACAATTCAAGGCTGTGTGGAGTTGGAGTGCAGATGGGGCAGGGAGATGCCACTTCCTACCTGACCACACTCATCCACTGTATCTGAATGGTTACTTTAGACTGGTTCTAAACAAGATCTAGCTCATCCCTCTTCTTCCCCCCTCCTCCACCACCTTACCTTAATAATGAAATTATTTGGGCCACACTTTTTTTTTGTTGATTAAGAAATACAGAGGGGCTGCATTCTGTGCAGTATTTATTGGATCTACACTCATCCAGGCAAGGAGAGAGTGTATCTTTACCTTTTGGACACAGTAAAGTCAAACCCATGCACTGAAGTTATTTTACAATGTGTCTTAGACAGTGCCACTGGTTCCATATCATGATGTGTTTTCTGCGGTGTAAAGATCAGAACACTTCAATAGAACAACCTGCTGCACTATGCAAAAGAAAACCCAATGGTCTCAGTTTTGTTCACAGCACGACCGCTCATTCTCAAGTTCATTCTTACTCTACTACAAAAAGTGTTGCTCTTCATAACTTTAAAGGTAAGCTCCTGCTTGATTTATTCCCACCAGAAATACTGATTTCACTCTGGTCTTCTGTATCTTGTTTCCATGTCACTGTCTGCATTGTGCTCCTTCATATCACCACCTGGACAAACCCCATATAATACTGTCATTGAAGAACAATTCAGGGTTTGGGTACCTTTTGGCAATACAAATGCTTTGTACAGTGTATAGGCTGCAAGTCAGAAGTGTGATGGAATACTCACTCCTTGCCTGGATGAGTGCAACTCCAACAAAAACTCCTTAAGTTTTAATTACCAGGATAAAACCTGCAAGGCAGATAGGAACCCCATCCATCACCCAAAACAATGTTATTTCAAAGCCACAAACTCTTATCAACCAAGGCCAAGGGCAGCAAGTGAATTGGAACACAAACTCTGCAAAGTCCTTGCTAAGTTGCACATCATACTGATTTGAAAGTCAATAGTCCCTTATTGCACAGGCTCTAAATTGTGTATCTTCAACATTACTGTAGTAGCACCTTCAACCAGGACAGCAGAAGTTCAAGAAGACAGTTCATCACCACTTTGAGGGCAATAAGGGATAGGCATTAAATGCTGACCCTGTCACTGAAGCACAAATACCCCAGTAAAATAAAATTCCATTTAAGAAAGAAATCCTAAGATGGCTGCTTTTGCAAATTGATATTTCTTTGGATTTTGCTTTTAAGTGTTTTACTTAAGAATTTTACTGACATTTTTTGGAATTATAGCATCCAGTTTCCTAATTCTGGGCTGAATGTGCAAGGAATTTCCTCAGTTCTTCTGATTGCTTGCCGGAAGAAATCTTGGGTGCACTACATTTGAGATATTGTTAAGGTTAAAATAAAACTGAGTGGAAAAATCCAGGAATTGTTTTTACTTAGAGGATAGGAAATTGTCATCAGTAATTTTGAATATATTTGAAGAGGCACAACTTGCTATTAATTTAGAGCATTGTAGAACTTTAATGAATATAGAAATATAATGAAACCATTTGAGTCATTGCATATTTATATCACATATTGGCTATCACTGTGATGTTTGTTCCTTTTAACAATTCTTGTAATAAAGATAAGATTAATAATTTTACACTTTACATCACTTTGTTCATCTCTAAGTGTATCTTTAATGTAGCTCTTTAATATTTAAACACAAGCTCGGTTAATTTATTGATTGGGCATGAAGTGGAGGTTTTGAAGAGGGAGCAGAAGAGGTTTACCAGGATGCTGCCTGAATTAGAGGGCATGTGCTGTAACAAATGGTTGGACAAACTTGGGTTGCTTTCTCTGGTGCAGTGAAGGCTGAGGGGAGATATGACAGAGGTTTATAAGATTATGAGATGCATAGACAGAGTGGACAGGGAATATGTGTTTCCTGGTGTTGAAATGGCTTAGACCAGAGGGCATGCATTTAAGGTGAGAAGGGGTAAGTTCAAAGGAGATGTGACGGGCAAGTTTTTTTCCCCCATTGATGGGTGACTGGAATGTGCTGCCTTGGGAGGTAGCAGAGGCGGATGCACTAGGGATTTTAAGAGGTGTTCAGATCATGAATGTGAGGGAAATAGAAGGATATAGACATTCTATAGGCAAAAGGGATTAGTTTACCATTACTAATTTAATTGGTTTGGCACAACATTGTTCCTGTGCTGTAATGTTCTATGTTCCTATCTGCCCATTTCCATATATCTGACCATGTACCTCTTTCAGATCCTTACAATAGAAGTACGGTAACATTGGCCAGACCATAAAACCGACTGTAATTTATTTAGTAATCCTGAAACAAAAATTGTTCCCTGTGTTCTACTTTAACTTAATGTAATATTAAACAAGCGGAAGTATGTTTAAGGTAAGAAGTTTGGAGATTATCTGAGGAGAAATTTGTGTACTTGAATTATAATTGGAATGTGGAACACACTGAGGGAGTTGTAGAGGCAGTGTAGCATTTGAATATTTAGATGAGTAGTTGGATTGCAAATGCATAGAATGGTATAGACCAGGTAGGTATTCTAATAGGATTGGAATAACTGAGTACTTAATTGTCAGCTAGGAATTGGTAGGTGGCAGGGCCTGTTTCTGTGTGTTGTGATACATGGGTTACAAAATGTGGCTGGAATCACTTAGTATTTTTGTGTGAGGGTGTTCGGTGCGTCAGAAAATCAAATTTACAAAAATTACCCAAAACATAAGAAATTTGAAAAATTAAGAAAACTGCCAATATTTACAAAAATATATCTACCAGAAAACACAATAACAGCTCTATGCTTTATCTAGCGTAAATTCCTGGCAGCTCAATCTCTCTCTCTGCTATTGAGAGTGAACTGTCCATTTTTTAAAGGCACTAGGACATACCATTTTTAATTACCAACAAAGTTAATGTACAGTTACTCAGGAATCAGATTGACACATCTCATAATGTAGTTACAATCTTATCACAAAATAAATGGAAATATCTATCTTAAATACTGTATGCAATCAACATATGCACATTTACACATTCCTATTACTAAAGAAATGGAATATTCCAAAGTGTTTGTGGGAAAAGCACAAAAAAGCCAAACCGTTAGGACCTATTATTATACTGGGGGGGGGGGGGGGGGAAGAGAGAGACATTGAAATGCAACAACAGCAGAATGATAAGGCAATATATCTGTAAATGCACATGTGTACAGAACGCTCTTTGTCACTTACCACACTCCTCTCCTGCAGCAATGATACTTGGCATCTAAGACACGTAATATGCAGTAGCATTTTCCATGTAGATGTCAAACTTTCTGCTAAGGAGGTAGTACTGAAGGTCTCAAGGGCCCACTTTCTAGTGTTATAGCTGCCAGTGACTAGTGGGTTTTCCACAGGGGTTGGCTTTGGGACAGCTTTTTATGCTGTATAACAATGATTTAGATGATGGAATAGATTGGCTTTGTTGCCAAGTTTGCAGATAATATGAAGATTGGTGGAGGGGCTGGTTATGTTGAGGAAACAGGTAAACTACTGAAGGACTTAGATTAGGAGAATGGGCAAGAAAGTGGCAAATTAATTGCAATGTTGGAAAATGCACATGGTCGTGCACTTTGGTAGTAGAGATAAATGTGCAGACTATTTTCTAAATGGGGAGAAATTCCAAAAATCTGAGATGCAAAGGGACTTAAGAGTCCTCGTACAGAGCACCCTAAAGGTTAAATTGCAGGTTGAGTCAGTGGTGAGGAAGGCAAATTCATTTCAAGAGGTCTAGAATACAAGAGCAGGGATGTGAAGCTGAAGCTTTATAAGGGACTGGTGAGGCCTCACTTTGAGTATTGTGAACAATTTTGCACTCCTCACCTAAAAAAAGATGTGCTGGCATTGGTGAGGATTCAGAGGAGGTTCATAAGGATGATTCTGGGAACGGAACTGTTATCATAGCTCTGGATCTGTACTCACTGGAATTTAGAAGGATGAGGGGGGGATCTCATTGAGACCTTTCGAAATTTGAAAGGCCTAGACAGAGTAGATGTAGGAAGGTGGGGGAGTCTAAGACAAGAGGGCACGGCTTCAGGATAGAGGTGTGTCCATTTAAAACAGATGTGGAGAAATTTCCTTTGTCAAAGGGTGGTAAATTTGCAGAATTTATTACCACAGGCAGCTGTAGAGGCCAGGTCACTTGTTGTATTTAAGACAGAGCTTGAAATGTTTTTGATTGGATATGGTATCAAAGATCAGGGAGAAGGCTGAGGAGGGGGAAAAAAAAGGAACAGCCATGATTGAATGGCAGAGCAGACTCGATGGGCCAAATGGCCTAATTCTGCTCCTGTGTCTTATGGAGTCAAATACTGAGACTCATCATTGCCTGAAGGGTCTCCACCACTGATGAATTCGATCTGAGCAGAAGTCCAAGGAGTTTGATGTGGCCATTGTTTTAGAGTTCTTTCTCCAGACATCAGAACGTGGGTCTGAGACGATGAGCCAATTGCTGGACTCACTATAGCCCAACTTATCCTGCAGTACCTCAATGCCCACAAGGGGTGTCATTACATTGATAATTTCAAAGCAACAGAAACTCGTACGCCAAGGGACCCTAAGGGTAACTCTGTGGAATTGGGAAATGGGAGAAATTGGCACAGCCAAGAAGGGCCAAAAGGCCTGTTTCTGTACTGTAATGTTCTATGGTTGTAAATGAGGCCAAAGAATCTTTGATTCTTCTAAGAGTTTTATTTGCCACCACTGTCAACAGCCAGGTCATAAATCCTCTGTGTGTCCTCTCAAGAATCCCAAATTGTCAGGGATGTGATATGTACCAAGAGAGAAATGTGATGATGATGATGATCCAATATTGACTGTAATAATTGTGAGCTTGGTCATGGAAAACAAGCAGAATGTGAGGAGAAAGAGCCAGTTTATAATAGTCAAAGTTAATGGAAAAACTGTTAGAGCTCTCTTAGATTCTGGTACTCACTGTCATTTATTAAGGAAAGTCATGCCTTTGATGTTGAGTACAGTCACCAAACACCTGGCCAATGTGTCCATGGCGATTGGAAGTCTGAGCCACTGGCAGAACTCGCTATAGAACTGGATGACCACAAGTACTTGATGAAAGTCTGGTGCTGGAGAAATGACCAGTTCACGTGATTCTGGGGAGAGACTTGTCTGTGTTACATGAATTACCAAGGAAGGGAAATAGCCAATCGCATTCATCTGAAAATCCAGGAGTAGATAGCGCTGTTTCATATTTTGTCTGGATTATAATTTCTGCCTGACTTGGATGCTAGTTTGTGCGAGGGAGAAACCACAAGCCTATAAAGTCATACCGGCAATGGCACTGTGGGAAATGTGCTGGTTCTCCTGCCTCTGTTGCTACTTGTACAGATGAAGTACCCATTGATGATAGCCTGGAAGGGCCCTAGGAAAATTGACCTGGAGCTGTAGAGGGTGTTTGCTGATCTTTCAGAGCTTTTCCAGTAGAGGCCAGGACATTCAACCTGGGTTCAGTATGCCAACACTGCTACGGAGTGCCAGAGTGACTTGTGGGAGACCTGAAGGATGAAATTCGGACTACGCTGGAGCTGGGAGTCATTGAGCCTTCAAATAGTGAGTGAAGCTGTCCTGTTGTTATCATCCTCAAGAAGGTTGGCACTCAGGGTTTGCATTGATCTCCGGAAATTAATAAGATTTTTCAAGATTTTTATATTGAACTTTATAAATCTCAATGTCCAGTAGATTCTTCTGAAATGAATTCTTTTTTTTTAATGAAAGATTGCTTTTCTTAAAATTTCTGCTGAGGATCAAAAAACTCTTGATGCCCAAATTACTGAATCTGAAATTCATTAAGCTATTTTTTCAATGCAATCTGGTAAAGCCCCTCGACTTGATGGTCATCCTGTAGAATTTTATTTAAAAATTTGGAAAATTACTTTCTCCATATATGTTGGAGATGTTCAAAGATTCTTTTGTGAAAGATGATTTACCCTCTACTTTTTGTGAGGCTTCTATTTCTTTAATTCTTAAAAAGGATAAAGATCCTACTGATTGTGCCTCATACAGACCTACTTCATTATTGAATGTTGATGCTAAGATTCTGTCAAAGATAATGGCTAATTGGTTAGAGAGTATTTTGGGTAAAAGTATTTTTAAAGATCAAACAGGCTTCATAAAGGGTCGCTATTCTTTTTACATAGAACATAGACAGTACAGGCCATTCGGCCCACAATGTGCTGACCCTTAAACCCTGCCTCCCATATAACCCTCCACCTTAAATTCCTCCATATACCTGTCTAGTAGTCTCTTAAATTTCACTAGTGTATCTGCCTCCACCACTGACTCAGGCAGTGCATTCCATGCACCAACCACTCTCTGAGTAAAAAAACCTTCCTCTAATATCCCCCTTGAACTTTCCTCCCCTTAACTTAAAGCCATGTCCTCTGGTATTGAGCAGTGGTGCCCTGGGGAAGAGGCGCTGGCTGTCAACTCTATCTATTCCTCTTAATATCTTGTATACCTCTAACATGTCTCCTGTCATCCTCCTTCTCTCCAGAGAGTAAAATCCAAGTATAATAATGCATACTCTCTAAACCAGGCAGCATCCTGATAAATCTCCTCTGTACCCTTTCCAATGCTTCCACATCCTTCCTATAGTGAGGCGACCAGAACTGTTCACAGTACTCCAAGTGTGGCCTAACCAGAGTCTTATAGAGCTGCATCATTATTCTGTGACTCTTAAACTCTATCCCTCGACTTATGAAAGCTAACACCCCATAAGCTTTCTTAACTACCCTATCTACCTGTGAGGCAAATTTCAGGGGTCTGTGGACATGTACCCCAGATCCCTCTGCTCCTCCACACTCCCAAGTATCCTGCCATTTACTTTGTACTCTGCCTTGGAGTTTGTCCTTCCAAAGTGTACCACCTCACACTTCTCCGGGTTGAACTCCATCTGCCACTTCTCAGCCCACTTCTGCATCCTATCAATGTCTCTGCAATCTTCGACAATCCTCAACCCTATCCACAACACCACCAACCTTTGTGTCGTCTGCAAACTTGCCAAACCAGCCTTCTACCCCCACATCCAGGTCGTTAATAAAAATCACGAAAAGCAGAGGTCCCACAACCGATCCTCATGGGACTCCACTAGGCACAACTCTCCAATCCGAATGTACTCCCTCCACCACGACCCTCTGCTTTCTGCAGGCAAGCCAATTCTGAATCCACCTGGCCAAACCACCCTAGATCCCATTCCTTCTAACCTTCCGAATAAGCCTACCGTGTGGTACCTTGTCAAATGCCTTACTAAAACCCATGTAGATCACATCCACTGCACTATCCTCATCTATATGCCTGATCTGTCATGGTCCGGTCCGAAGTCCACATTCCGGTTCACGGTCCGGTCCGCGGACTCCAGACTCCAGATCCTCCAGCTGCCCTTTGTTTCAGTTGGACTTAACCATAAGCACCTGATGCTCATCTTGTTGGCTGGGAATATAAGTGGCCCTGGGATTGAGTGTGGTTGTCTTGTCAAGCTTCCCTGGGAGCAAATGGCTGGTGGAAGGCTAGAATGGCCACTTGCCATCTTTAGGCTGGGATGGAGAACCATTATTCTTGGAGCCTTGCTGTCAGTAGTTGGAGCTGTCATTGTGGTATGGATTTGGCTGTTTCCTGGGCCTGCCAGGTGGCTGTCAGCCACTCTGAGCTAGGTAGGGATCCGGTTGTTTCTGTAGCAAGCCAAGGTTGCTGGCTGTAACTGTGACTCGGAGATGGAACTGTCTGTTGTTCTTTGGTGTTTGTTCTTTTGTGTTTCAAATGTTCGGAGACTATTTAACATTATATATTCACCCTCTTCGAAAACTCCACAATGCGTTGTATCTTTGGATGCTGAAAAAGTGTTTGACCGAGTCGAATGGAAATATTTATTTAATGTTTTAGAAAAATTTGGTTTTGGTGCTAATTTTAATAATTGGATTAAAATGATATATAAAGCTCCTATTGCTACTGTTGTCACTAACAACTGTAGGTCTTTTTTTTTCAGCTATCACGGGGGACAAGTCAAGGTTGTCCATTAAGTCCTTTGTTATTTAACTTAATATTAGGACCCCTTGCTATTGCTCTTCGTGAAACCAAAAATATTCATGGGATTTTTGTGAATGAGACCATGCACAAGATCTCTCTTTACGTTGACGATTTATTGGTTTATATATCTAAACCTGATGAATCTATTCCTGCTTTGCTAAAATTATTTAATGAATTTGGAGATTTTTCAGGATATAAAATAAATTTTAATAAAAGTGAATTGCTTCCTTTAAATGAATCTGTCTCTATATATGATAATATTCCCTTTAAAGTTACGGATTCTTTTAGATACTTAGGTGTTATAATTACTAAAAAAAATATAAGGATCTCTATAAAACCAATTTTGTTTCCTTAGTGGATTTTATGAAGTATTTATTTAGTAGATGGAGTCCACTTACATTTTCACTTGTTGGTCGTATTCATATAGTTAAAATGATGATTTTACCAAAATTTTTATATTTATTTCAGAATATTCCTGTTTTTTTGACTAAGTTTTTTGATTAGATTGATTCTCTTATTCTGTCTTTTATTTGGAATAATAAAAAACCAAGAGTTAGTAAATGTCATTTACAAAAGTTGAAAAAGGATGGGGGTCTTGCTTTGCCTAATCTAAGAATGTATTACTGGGCTGTTAATTTGCGATACATGTCCTTCTGGTTATATTGGGTTGATAGGAATGATCGGCCAATTTGAGTAGACCTGGAACTGAGAGCTGTGAAACAGTTTTATTTAACCTCGTTATTGGGAGTTGCTTTACCTATACAATTAGCTAAAGTTGCTAATTTAAACCTATATCCTGTGATTAAGCACTTTTTACAAATTTGGCTCCAGTTCTGCAATTTTTTTAATCTTAAAAAATTTAAACTTTGTAGTTTAATTTATTGTAATTACTTTTTTAAACCACCTTTGAGTGATCCAATTTTTTTACTTTGGAAAAATAAAGATATTAATTCGATTTTGGATTTATTTAAAGAAGACAGACTGATGTCTTTTGAACAATTAGTCGATAAATATTCTCTCTCATATTCACACTTTTTACAATACCTTCAAGTTAGACATTTTTTACAAAAATATTTAAGTAATTTTCCTTACATATTAGAGGCTGACCTGTTAGATACTATTATGAGTATGAGCCCTTTGATGAAGGGTTCTATTGGAAAAATTTATAATTTATTATTACAATAGGATAAGCGTCCTTTATTTAAGATTAAACAGGATTGGGAAAAGGAACTCAATTTAACTTTTATATGGGAGGATTGGGCGCGGATTCTGAAGCTGGTTAACTCTTCTTCGATCTGTGCTAGTCATTCACTGATTCAATTTAAAATTGTACATTGTTACCATTTGATGAAGGAGAGGCTCTCTAAAATATTTTCCAGTGTTGATAGTTATTGTGATAGATGTAAAACTGAGATAACCACTTTGACACATATGTTCTGGTCATGTTCTATAATGGAACAGTTCTGGAAGTCAGTTTTTTCGACAATTTTTAAAGCACTCAGATTTAACCTACAACCTAATAAATTGACTGCGCTTTTTGGAATAATTCTTCAAAATATCCATGGTATTTCTGTGTCTGACCAATGTTATTGCATTTGTTACATTGATAGCTAGGAGGGCCATTACGTTGAAGTGGAAGGATATATCAGCTCCTACTTTGTCACAATGGTTCTCTCAAGTAATGCTATGTCTTAGTTTGGAGAAAATTAGAAGTCGAACCTTTGAACCTTTATTTGATTTTGAGAAAAGATGGGGCTCATTTGCTCGTTATTATCATTTGAGCTAATTGATAGATCTTCTCCACGATCTAACTGTAAATTTTTTTGATATATTTTTCTTTCTTGCTGGCGGTTTGATGTTTATTTTTAGAAGCTTTTCGTATGATGCATGGCTCCGGGGTTGTACCCCTTATGGGTTTTTTCCCACTTTTTTGCTTAGTAGGGTTTTTTTATTCACAAAATTTTCAATCTTTAAGATAAGTTTTTTCCTTGAGGCATTGTAAGTGTTGTTACTTCAATGTACTTGTGTTATTTTTGAATAATATAATAAAAAGATTTGAAAAGAAAACTGCCAGTATTTACAAAAATATGTCAATGAGAAAACACAGTAACAGCTCCATACTCTGCCCAGTGTGAACTCTTGGATGCTCAGTTTCTCTCTCCCTGCTACTGAGAGTGAACTGCCCAATTTAAGGCATCAGGACATGCCATTTTTAATTAGCAGCAAAGTTAACTTAAAACTCCACGTGAATCAGAATATGATGCACCTCAAAATGTAGATGCAATTATATCACAAAATAAACCGAAGTAACTACAAACTCTTCTCGGGCTTCCAGCCTTGTACAGGTTTCGGCTTTAACTAAAATTTCAATGACAAACTCTGCCATCTTCATCTGGGATGACACCTGGGCATGTCTGGTCCGGTGGTATTTATACCCCCACCGTCATCCCTCCTGATTGGTTAGTCCTCATCCAGTCAGGTTTCTGTTGTTTCACATTGTTTACAATCAAATTCCAGTTCTTACTTAGAGCAAGACCTTCGCCTTTGTTAAAATTTGTTAAAGCTTTCATACTCATACTGTGGATTGACGCAAGATATGGTGTTGTACAAAGGACAGACAAGGATCTTAACAAATACGTGTTCTTCCAGATTATCTGGGAGACTGGGATGTTCACTCATTTTTGTGGGATGCAAAAGGTGAGGAAGAGTTAAAATTGTAAGCATCTTACAAAATTGTCAAAGGCAATTACAACATAAGAGAGTGAAAATGTCAGGGGAGATGAGAATAAGATAATTGTCTCTGCTCTGGGGACAGCCCCATGGGATTGTTAGGGGAAAGAGTGGGACATTCATGTGTGGAGTGCTTTGCTTATGGACAACCTTCCCAATGGGCTCAAAGATGCCTCAGCACCAAGGCAATTTTGCAAATAGCCAGTAACCACTTCCACTGCCACTGGCACCACAAACTATACAGTTTACTTTAAGTAGCCCATTTGGCTAACATTCCCACTTCTACAACGGATGGCAATTCGATTTCCTAGTTGGTACTGGAGCCAAGTCATGGGCATGTGGTACCCTGGTATGTTCAGGCTGCCAATCCTTTCTCTCCCCTTTCTCCATCTCTCGGTTCTTTCCCCTTATCTTGATCTCTCGGTCTCCATTAGACTGTCCACTGACATCTATAAACCCACTGACTCCCATAACTACCTTGATTATACCTCTTCCCACCCTGCCAAATGCAAAAATTCTATTCCCTATTCCCAGTTCCTCCGTCTCCACTGCATCTGCTCCAAGGATGAAGCTTTCCGTTCCAGGACATCCCAAATGTCCTCTTTCTTTAAGAATTGTGGTTTTCCTTATGTTGTCATCAATGATGCCCTCACCCACATCTCCTCCATTTCCCGCACTTCGGCCCTCACCCCATCCTCCCGTCACCACAACAGGGACTGTGTCCCCCTTGTCCTCACCTATCACCCCACCAGTCTCCGGATCCAGCATACTATCCTCCGCAACTTCCGCCACCTTCAACAGGACCCACCACTAAGGACATCTTTCCCTCTCTACTCCTCTCTGCTTTTCACAGGGATCGTTCCCTCCGCAACTCCCTGGTCCATACGTCCCTCCCCACAGATCTCCCACCTGGCACTTATCCCTGCAAGCGTAACTGCTACACCTGTCCCTACACCTCCTCTCTTACCACCATTCAGGGTCCCAAACAGTCCTTCCAGGTGAGGCAACACTTCACTTGTGAATCTGTTGGGGTAATCTATTGCATCTGATGCTCCCGGTGCGGCCTCCTCTACTTCGTCGAGCACCTATGCTCCGTCCGCCACAACAGACAGGATCTCCCGGTTGCCACTCACTTCAACACTCCTTCACATTCCCATTCGGATATGTCCATACATGGCCTCCTCTACTGCCGTGACGAGGCCAAACTTCGGTTGGAGGAGCAACATCTCATATACCGTCTGGGTAGTCTCCAGCCCCTTGGCATGAACATCGAATTCTCCAACTTCCAGTAATTCCCTCCCTCTCCCTTCCCTCATCCCACCTTCACTCTGTCTCCTCTTCTAGCTGCCTATCACCTCTCATGACTCTGCCTTCTTCTACTACCCATAGTGCTTATCCCTTATATTCCTTCTTCACCTCTCCTGCCTATCCCCTCACTGCTTCCCCTCCCCCACCCCTTGATATTTCCTCTGATTGGTTTTCCACCCTCCCCCCCCACCTTCTTTATTGGGCCCCTGCCCCCTCTTTCTTTAGTCCTGACGAAGGGTCTCGACCCGAAACGTTGACTGCTTCTTTCAACAGATGCTGCCCAACCTGCTGAGTTCATCCAGCATTTTTGTACATCTTGATTTGACTACAGCATCTGCAGTGTACTTTGTGTTTACCATCCTTTCCCAATTCTGCTGATAAGCCAGTATAATTATGAAGTGATGTGTGTAAACAAAAATTATTTTAACATTCATTTGTGTTCTTTCCTGGTTTAGCTCAGTGTATTAACATGTGTATTCGCAATCAAACACGTGTTCAGGGCCACAAGAAAACACTTCCTTAGAACTAGCACAGGTGCAATACAAAAGGAAAAAACAAATCTCTACAGCAGTAAGTAACAGGAGTACAGAAATCAAAATAATCCTTATCCTCAACATGAACTGATCTACAGAATGCTTAAATTCCCTCTCCCCCTCCCCTGTCTCCTTTCCATGGGCTTTAACAAGGCATTTGACAAGGTCCCACATGGGAGTTTGGTCAAGAAGGTTCAGTCGCTCGGCATTCAAGATGAGGTAGTAAAGCGGATTAAACATTGGATTTGTGGGAGAAGCCAGAGGATGGTAGTAGATGGTCGCTTCTTTGACTGGAGGCCTGTGACTACTGGAGTCCACAGGGATCAGTGATGGGTCTGTTGTTGTTTGTCATCTATATCAACAATCTGGATGATAATGCGGTTAACTGAACCAGTAAGTTTGTGGATAACACCCAGACTGGGGGTGTAGTGGACAGCAAGGAAGACTATCAGAACTTGCAGCGGGATCTGAACCTGCCGGAAAAATGAACTGAAAACTGGCAGAAGGAATTTAATGCAGGTAAGTGCCAAGTTTTGCGTTCTCAAGTTTTGAGTCCTGACGAAGGGTCTCGGCCCGAAACGTCGACAGTGCTTCTCCTTATAGATGCTGCCTGGCCTGCTGTGTTCCACCAGCATTTTGTGTGTGTTGTTTGAATTTCCAGCATCTGCAGATTTCCTCGTGTTTTGCGTTCCAGGCCAGGTCTTGCAAAGTGAATAGCAGGGCACTGAGGAGTGCAGTTGAACAAAGGGATCTGAGAATGCAGTTCCATAATTCATTGAATTTGGTGGCACAGGCAGACAGGGTCATAAAGTAGAATCTTGTCTATGCATCTGCTTTAAGGAATGGTATCTGCCTTTTTTTTGATGGGTTACACAAACCTCATCTCTTAAGCTGTTTCATGAAACTCAGGCTGAGGTCTATTATTGCAATGATCATGGACTGGGATTAGAATTGGAAAACATACTACCCTTCAAACCCTGTCAATGGTACCTAGTGGATGTGTGGCCACAAGGCCCACCATTGATTGCTGGGGGTACCATCAGCATCACTCTCCCTACATTCAATTGTGTGGGATTGCCTTTGAAGGACTTACAGAATCTGAGCAATTCTAGAAAATAGTGTCCCTGTTCTGGGGACCTGCCAGATTAGCTCATGAGGCATCAATACAGCCTTGGCATTGGAGCTTGGCCCTAGCATTACATGACACCAGCCAGGCCATTAAAGATGCCTACTGTGGCTTTCCAGATCAGAAACCATTAGATTACCTAATACCGGAGCAAAGTGGTATTGTGCCATTATCGTCCAGGATGGTTGCGCATAATCTCTGATAAATCCAGAAAATACCACTCATTTGGCCGTACATATTCAGTTGGAAGCTGACAAAGTCAGAAAGGTTCGGCAGGAGTTACATGGGTGCCATCTTCACCTTGGGAATCCTTTAGCTGGCTTCACACTGGTCAGGGCAGTTCCAATCTACAGTGGGCATTGGGGACCATATTATAGCTAGTTGTGATATTTGTTCTTGTCTGAAATCACTCTGTGGAGTAATGGACCAAAGAGCAAAGACCTCCATTGTGGTCCAACAGCAGTTCTCACCTGATGGCGTCATTTGGGAGGCTTTGTGAGCCTCAGCCAGGCCAAAATGGGGGAGTAGGCAATTGTATCACAGCAAGGGCTAAGAGATTGTGAGACAGAGGCAGAGTGCAGAAATTGCATGGTTATCTAGCTCAACATGGCTACCCAAACAAAACTCGAAACTTGAGAACCTAGCTCCTCTTTGCATGACTTCCCTGTTGAAAGCCTGAGAACCAAGGCCTCCGAACATACGCAGACAAGATAAAAAGCGGGTGACAGCTCGATGACACTTATTAGTTATTAGACAGTTATTTCACTAGTTCTCAAGTATTATTGGCCATTGACGCATACGTTTGAATTTTCTTAACATCTGAAATGTATTATATTTGTAGTTAAATATGGGAATAATAGATTTGAAGATGCACAATGTGTCTATTGAATCAATATCTGTATAAAAATTAACAATCTTGAGCTGTAACTTCATTACAATTCAGTGAGAGGGACTGAGCTGTTCTCCTTATGCACCAGTAAATAAAGTGTCACTAACAAACAAGAGCAAGTTGCCAGAGTCCAGTTAGTCAGTGATGATGTAACACTCAGATTCCTTCCCACCACCACCTCAAACAAAATGAACAATTCTGAACCAGTAGATGAGATAACAAAGTGAACCAAAGATTACTTTTGTCTGTCAAACTTAAAGTTCCTATTGGAAAACTTAGAGTCAAGGGAAATTTAAAACATCTCTTCAATGTCCTGCATTTTCTACAACTAGACAAGAAACATGATGTGATAAATTTTGCCCTTTACCTAGAATATAATGTCCTTGAATCCAAGCTTAGAAAGGTAGAGATACAATGCCTATAAAAAGTATTAACCCCCACCCTCCTTGGAAGTTTTCATGTTTCATTGTTTTAAAATATTGAATCATAATGGACATAATTTGGCTTTTTTGGCACTGATCAACAGAAAAAGACTCATGTGAAAGTGAAAACAGATCTCTACAAAGCGATCTAAATTAATTACAAATATAAAACACAAAATAATTGATTGCAAAAGTATTCACCCCCTTCAAGTCAGTATTTAATAGATTCACATTTGGCAGCAATTATAGCCTTGGGTCTATGTGGATAGGTTTCTATCAGGTTTGCATATCTAAACACTGTAATTCTTTCCCCATTCTTCTATATAACACTGCTCAGGCTCATTCATATTGCAGGAGATTGTGAGTGAACAGCCCTTTTCAAGTCCAGCCACAAATTCTCAATTGGATTGAGGTCTGAACTCTGACTTGGCCACTCCAGGACATTAACTTTGTTGTTTTTAAACCATTCCTCTGTAGCTTTGGCTTTATGCTTAGGGTCATTGTCTTGCTGGAAAATAAATCCTCTCCCAAGTCACAGTTCTCTTGCAGACTGCATCAGGATTTCCTCCAGGATTTCCCTGTATTTTTCTGCATACATTTACTCTCTACCTTCACAAGCTTTCCAGAGCTTGCTGCAGTGAAGCACTCCCACAGCATGATGCAGCCACCACCATGCATCACAGTAGGGATACTGTGTGTTTGATGATGTGTGGTGTTCGGCTTATGCCAAATATAACTTTCAATCTGATGGCCAAAAAACTCAATTTTGGTTTCATCAGACCATGGAACCTTCTTCCAGCTGACTTTAAAGCTTTTCACATGCCTTTCTAACCAAGATTTAGAAAATAGAACATAGAATAGTACAGCACAGTACAGGCCCTTCAGCTCACAATGTTGTGCCGACCCTCAAACCCTGCCTCCCATATATCTCCCCACCTTAAATTCCTCCATATACTCTCTATTTCATGAGAGTTTTTCAACAGTGGCTTTCTCTTTGCCACTCTCCCATAAAGCAGCAACTGGTGAAGCACTCGGGCAACAGTTGTTGTATGCACAGTCTCTCCCATCTCAGACTCTGAAACTTGTAACTCCTGTAGAGTTGTCATAGGTCTCTAGGTGGCCTGCCTCACTAATCCCCTTTTTGCATGGTCACTCAATTTTTGAGGATGGCCTGCTCTAGGCAGATTTACAGCTGTGCCATATTCTTTCCATTTCTTGGATGATTGACTTAACTGTACTCCAAAGGATGTTCAGATAGATAGATAGATAGATAGATACTTTATTCATCCCCATGGGGAAATTCAACATTTTTTCCAATGTCCCATACACTTGTTGTAGCAAAAACTCATTACATACAATACTTAACTCAGTAATAATATGATATGCATCTAAATCACTAACTCAAAAAGCATTAATAATAGCTTTAAAAAAAAAAAAAGTTCTTAAGTCCTGGCAGTTGAATTGTAAAGCCTAATGGCATTGGGGAGTATTGACCTCTTCATCCTGTCTGAGGAGCATTGCATCGACAGTAACCTGTCGCTGAAACTGCTTCTCTGTCTCTGGATGGTGCTATGTAGAGGATGTTCAGGGTTTTCCATAATTGACCGTAGCCTACTCAGCGCCCTTCGCTCAGCTACCGATGATAAACTCTCCAGTACTTTGCCCACGACAGAGCCCGCCTTCCTTATCAGCTTATTAAGACGTGAGGCGTCCTTCTTCTTAATGCTTCCTCCCCAACACGCCACCCAACATGCCGCAGAGATCTGTTTGTGATTTTTATAAATGACCTGGATGTAGAGGCGGAAGGATGGGTGAGTAATTTTGTGGATGACAAGAAGATTGGAGGAGTTGTGGATGGAACTGTAGGTTGTCAAAGGTTACAAGAGGATATAGACAGGTTGCAGAGTTGAGCAGAAAAATGGCAGATGGAGTTCAATCTGGACAAGTGTGAGGTGATGCATTTTGGAAGGACAAACCAAAAGACTGAGTACAGGATTAATGGTCAGTTACACTCTTGTGTGGATGAAAAAAGGGACCTTGGGGTTCAAATCCATACATCCCTCAAGGTCGCTGCACAGGTTGATAGGGTAGTTAAGAAGGCCTATGGGATGCTAGGCTTCATTAATGGGGGACTGAGTTCAAGAGTAGAGAGGTCATGTTGCAACTCTACAAATCTCTGGTGAGACCGCACTTAGGGTATTGTGTTCAATTCTGGTCACCTCATTATAGGAAGGATGTGGAAGCTATGGAGAGAGTGCAGAGAAGATTTACCAGGATGTTGCTTGGTTTGGAGAACAAGTCATATGAAGCAAGGTTAGCAGAGCTGGGACTTTTCTCTTTGGAGCATTGGAAAATGAGAGGGGACTTGATAGAAGTCTACAAGATTATGAGAGGCATAGATAGGGTGGATAGTCAGTACCTGTTTCCCAGGACACCAATAGCAAACACCAGAGGGCATATGTACAAAATTAAGGGAGGGAAATTTAGGGGAGACATCAGGGGTAAATTTTTTACACAGAGGGTTGTGAGTGCCTGGAATGACTTACCAGGGATGGTGGTGGAGGCTAAAACATTAGGGGTATTTAAGAGCCTCTTGGACAGGCACATGGATGAAAGAAAAATGGAGGGTTATGGGGTAGTGTGGGTTTAGTACTTTTTTTAAGGATTATATGGGTCAGCACAACATGGAGGGCTGAAGGGCCTGTACTGTGCTGTAGTGTTCTATGGTTCTATGGAAATTTTCTTGTATCCATCTCCTGATTTGAGCTTTTCAATAACCTTTGAAAAGGTTTTAGATTGGAACACTGCACAGATGCAGGAGAAGCGTTCCTGTGCAAGTCCAGCAAAGTGCTTTAAAAACCCAGTCTCCATAAAAGAGGGGTACCACTTAGCAGAGCAGTCATCATGGGAGTGACCTGAGTCAGAGTGGTAAGGCTTTGGCTCAACAGGGCTTTGGCGAAAACAGACGATGGCAAGGTAAGTAGGTATGTTCATGCCTCATTTCTTAATTAACTTTTGAGAAAACGGGGGTATGTCTACAGGGCCAGTGTTCTGTCCTGGGTGTCAGATTTGGAATATCCAGGAGACTACCAGCCCCCTCAATGGCCACGTCTGCACCAGGTGCATCAAGATGCAGCACCTTAGAGACCGTGTTAAGGAACTGAAGCCAAGGCTCCGTGACCTTCGGCTTGTTAGGGAAACTAAAGAAGAGATAGAAGGGAGTTGCAGAGAGGTAGTCACCACAACACTACAGGAGACAGATAAATGGGTGACTGACAGGAGAGTGAAGAGAGAATATCAGATATGTAGAGCACCCCATAGCCATTCCCCCTCAACAATAAGTACTCCATTTTGAGTACTGTTGTGGGGGTGACCTACCTGTGAGAAGTAACAGTGGCCTTGCCTCTGTTCACAAGGTGTAGGACAGATATGTCCCACACAAGAAGTTCTCACATGGCAGGGGTAGGCAAGGGAAGTTAGGGACTGCATAAAAGCCAAGGATAGGGCATATAAGGTAGCAAAAGTGAGTGGGAAATTGGATGATCAGGAAGCTTTTAAAATCCAACAAAAGGCAACTAAAAAGGCTATAAGAAGAGAAAAGATGAAATATGAGGGCAAACTAGCCAATAATATAAAGCAGGATACCAACAGTTATTCAGTTATATAAAGAGTAAAAAGAGACGTGAGAGTTGATATTGGACCACTGGAAAATGATGCTGGTGAGGCAGTAATGAGGGACAAAGAAATGGCGGATGAACTTAATGAGTACTTTGCATCAGTCTTCACTGTGGAAAACACTAGCAGTGTGTCAGAGGTCTGTGAGTGTCAGGGAACAGGAGTGAGTGCCATTGCTATTACAAAGGAAAAAGTGCTAGAAAGCTCAAATGTCTTAAGATGAATAGGTCACCTGAACCAGATGACTACATCCTAGAGTCCTGAGAGTTTGCTGAAGAGATCACGGATGCATTGGTTATGATCTTTGGAGAATCACTTGATTCTGGCATGGTCATGGAGGACTGGAAGATTGCAAAGGTGATGCACCATCAATAACTCACTCTGAGACATAGAAGTGAGATATCGGCTTTTATTGACTGGAAGAATGAACAACACAACATCCTGGAGAATGAGGGCCGGCCTCAGGCCTCATTCGCCTTTATACAGGGGTTTGTGGGAGGAGCCACAGGAGCAGTCAGCAGGGGTCTGTTGGGAGCAAACCACTCTGGTATATGTAGTTCACCACAAAAGGTCACTCCACTCTTTAAGAAGGGAGGAAGGCAAAAGAAAGGAAATTATAGGCCAGTTAGCCTAACCTCAGTGTTTGGGAAAGTGTTGGAGTCTATTATTAAGGAGGAGGTTTCAAGGTATTTGGAGACCAATGACAAACTAAGTTTTGGAGTCCATTATTAAGGCTGTTTCAGAGTACTTAGAGACTACTTGGAGTCAAAGTCAGCATATTTTTTTGTAAAGGCAAATCTTGCCTGACAAATCTGTAAGAGTTCTTTAAGGAAGTAACAAGCAGGGTGACAAAGGAGAAGCAGTGGATGTCATTTACTTGGATTTTCAGAAGGCATTTGATAAGGTGCCACACATCAGGCTGCTTAACAAGATAAAATCCCATGGCATTATAGGAAAGATACTGGCAAGGATAGAGAAATGGCTGACAGACAGGAGGCAGTGAGTAGGAATAAAGTGGGCCTTTCTGGTTGGCTGCCAGTGAATAATGGTGTTTCTTAGGGGTCAGTATTGGGACTGCTAGCTTTCACATTGTTTGTCAATGATTTAGATAATATTGATAGCTTTCTGGCAAATTTTGTGACTGATATGAAGATAGATGGAGTGGTAGGTAGTGCTGAGGAAGAAATGCGATTGCAGCAGGACTTAGACAAATTGGAAGAATGGTCCAAAACTTGACAGATGGAATACAGTGCTGGGAATGCATTTTGGTAAAAGGAACAATAATGCAGACTACTATCTAAATGGGGAGAAAATTCAAACATCAGAGGTACAAAGGGATTTGTCCTTGTGCAAATCTCCCAGGAGGTTAACTTATAGGCTGAGTCTGTGGTAGAGAAGGCAAATGTCATGTTGGCATTTATTTCAAGGGGAATAGAATATAAAAGCTAGGAAATATTGCTGAAGCTTTATAAGACACTAGTCAGACCACAGTTGGAGTACTGACAACAGTTTTGGGCCTCATATCTCAAAGGATGTATTGTTTTTGGAGAGAGTCCAGAGAAGGTTCATGAGGATGATTCTGGGAATGAAGGAGTTAACATACGTGGAGTGTTTGGCAGCTTTGCGTCTGTACTCACCTGAATTTAGAAGAATGCGGGGTATTTCATTGAAACCTACTGAATATTGAAAGGACTTAGATAGGGTGGGTGTGGAGAGGATGTTTCCTGTGGTGGGGGTATCAAGATCTAGACGGCACAGCCTCAAAATTGAGGGGTGACCTTTTAGAAGAGGGATAAGGAGGAATTTTTTTTTGGCCAGAGAGTAGTGAATCTATGGAATGTTCTGCCACAGACTGCAGTGGGGGCCAAGTCTGTGGGTATATTTAAAGTAGAAGTTGATAGTTTCTGATTGGTCAGGGCATCAAAGGATATGCAAGAAGGCAGGAGTAAGGGATTGAGTGAGATCCAGGATCAGCCATGATTGAATGACAGACAAGACTTGATGGGCTGAATGGCCTAATTCTGCTCCTATGTCTCACAGTGTTTTGGTCTAACTTTTTTGTGGAGTCACTTGATGTGTGTTTTTTTTTGTATTCATGGTGTAATTTTTGCCAGAAAACTGACTCACTAGCAGTTGGTCCTTCCATATATAGGTGTATTTTACTACAATCAATCAAAACACCTTGACTGCACACAGGTCTTCAAAAGCTGATCACCATTTAACTAATTTTGTGACTTCTAAAATCAATTGGCTGCATCAGTGATGATTTAATGTGTCATATTAAAGGGGGTGAATACTTAATCAATTATTTTGTGTTTTATATTTGTAATTAAGTTAGATCACATTGTAGAGATCTGTTTTCACTTTCACACATGAGTCTTTTTCTGTTGATCAGTGTCAAAAAAGCCAAATTAAATCCACTGTGATTCAATGTTGTAAAATGATAAAACATGAAAACTTTCAAGAGGGGTGAATACTCTTTATAGACACTGTAGATTTACTTTCAAACCTAGCTTAATTATAATGTAGCCCATGTAATCCATCATTTGAGGATCCACAAGGATTATAAGCAGGTTAACATATTTGTAAAACTAAAAAGAAACTTTCTTATGAAATCCTGAACAAAATATCTCTACTTCTTAAAAATAGACCAACTTAGACAAATTTTGATTAAATATAACAAAATTTACCTGAATAAAAGATAAGAATAGAATAAAAACAACCAAAGCAATATAAAATAAAACCTTAAATGTTTTAAAATTAGAACAAATTCCGGTTCATATTTGAGGGCTTATTCAATCAGAATCGGAATCAGGTTTAATATCACTGGCAAATGTTGTGAAATTTGTTAACTTAGTGCCAATACATGATAACAGAGAGAAAAGAACTGAGTTATGGTAGGTACATACATTTATTTATCAAATAGTTAAATTAAGTAAGTAGGGCAAATAAATAGGAATAAAAAAGGTAGTGAGGTAGGGTCCATGGGTTCAATATAATTTCAGTATTGGGTTGCAGAGCGGAAGAAGCTGTTCTTGAATCGTTGAGCAGAGTCATCCTATAAATAGTGCTTGCACCAACAAAACAATGATAAAAGATATTTGAGCTATCAAACAAACTGCTACAGGAACTCGAGCAGCATCTGTAGAGGTAAAGAAATGGAGAATATTTTGGTTTGGGACCCTGCATCAGGAGCTCTTTGGCTTCTTTCAAAGCACCATGTGACTATGAAGTCTTTATGTGTGATGTTGCAAAACCAACATCCCCAGCATGCAACACTTGGCCAGTGCTGCTGCAAAGCCCATGCCCCAAACACAACCTATTCCAAACTGTGTTACAAGAAGACACAGAAAAAGGTCCAGGTTTACGTTGATAGATTGCTTGAAAAAACGCAGCATCCCTTTTGACTCCTGGAAATCTGTGTCTCAAAGTAGAGAAGGAGCATTCAGAATGGTATTAAGAATCTGGAGTCACTGAAGAAGGAGGACATATAACATCTGTAGAAAAATCTGGCACTCCTGTATTAGCCTCATTTAGAATCTATAGAACTAGACTGGAAGCCTCTCCTTCAGTCTCAGGAGATTGCCTAAGAAGAAAGATTTCCAACTGGCAGTGTGATCAGGATCCTTGATCATTATTTGGATCAGCCATGAACCAGTTTATCCCCACTTTTTCTCAAGGAAGCTTTGGCAGCAAGGACAGCTGTGTCGTATAGCTTAACTCTGCAAGGACAGGGATGCAACTCAAAGCCTCTTTTGGGAGGCTGGAGGAGCAGTTAAATAAAATGTATCCCTCTCCAAAGTGGATGAATAAACAAAGAAGTGATTAAAATTAACTGGGAGAACATCTCTGAAAGTGAGATACGTTAATTTGGAGATTGTTACACGTTCAGTCAAATTCCATCAATAATTTTGAAGTAGACATAAAAGCAAAAGGCAAAAAGGAGTTAGGGAAATTAAGCAGCTGGTACAGAAGCCTTGGAAGGCATCAAACCCCAGTGGTGTACGTGGCAGGGCTGCACTGACCAGCTGGCTGGAGTGTTCAAGGACATCTGCAAGCTCTCACTGCTGCAGTCAAAGGTTCCCACTTGTTTCAAGAGGGCAGCAATCATACTGCACGCAAGGGTGAGCTGCCTCAACTGCTTTTGCCAGGTAACACTCATGTCCACTGTGATGAAGTGCTTTGAGAGGTTGGTCATGATCAGAATCAACTCCTGCCTCAGCAAGGGCCTGGACCCACTGCAATTTGCCTACTGCTACAGTAAGTCTACAGTGGACATAACCACATTGGCTCTCTACTTGGTTTTGTATCACCTAAACAACAGCAAGCAAAACCTCACGCTGCTGTTTATTAACTGCAGCTAGACGGTCAACACCATCAGCTCCACAGTAATAATCAGCAAGTCTCTGTACCTCTCTCTGCAACTGGATCCTTGACTTACTTATAGGAAAACCATAGTCTGTGGTAACATCACCTCCTCACAGACAATCAACACTGGTGTACCTCAATGATGTGTGCTGAGCCCGCTGCCCTAATCTCACTGCACATAACTGTGTGGCTTATATAAGATGAGTCTATTTTGGGCCCAACACATTGATACAAACATGAAAAAGGCAGTACTTTGTTACAAGTCCGTGGGGATTTAGTAAGTCACCAAAAACCTTTGTAAGTTCCTCACACCCCCCCCCCCCCCACTCATCCATTTGAGTCTGAAGTACTTGCTTAAAAGAATTATATTGTAATCTTGTTGTTCTTCAGACAGTCAACCCAAACAAGCTACTCTACATTCAACTGATTACATGGATTAGAAGTGTGTGTAATACATCATTTATATATTAAAGCATTGATCCTGGATAGAATTATCATTCTAAATGCCCTAGCAGACCATATATTATTGTAGAATACCCATTTACACCTTTCACTGTCATTATTCATTTATACTGTGATTAATAATAACATATTTAGCTAATTATTTGCTTTAACTGCTGTGTTTTATACTTTGCACGCATTATTATTAACAAAGTAAAGATCAATATTAATTGTGTTATAGGTTGAAACTCTCTGATCTTCAATGATCCAGCAACTGGCAGGTTTTTTTTATCTGAAGCCATTTGTTTGCATAATGGCCACAGGGATGGCTAGCAACTTGTATTAGCAGATTCTGTGATACAGGATTAAAATGTGTTCTTACAGAATTTATGTGGAAAAAGAAATAAACACAAGGTATATGTAGAGAACTGAACTAGTTTACCCAGGACAATGTATGCAGGCACTGATGTGCAACAGGAGGCCACTTAAGAGATTTGCTTTGGAAACTAAAAGAACAACCTCTTTCATTGGTTGTTGCAGCTGCAAGGCCACTTAAAGTCTGTGGTGAATGAACTGGCATAGCCAGGGGCTAGGCATGCGTTAGGCATGCATAGGGGTTAGGGATTCCCTGGGCAATTTCTGTGGTCCGCTCCCAAGGGTGCCAGACTGGAGAGTTTCAACCTGTAGACCAAAATATGGATATAATCCTTTCTCAGGGATGTAATCTTACATTAATTCCACAATCCTATATATCATTATATCAAGTAATTAACTTTTTGTGAGTAATGTCGTTCTGTACTTCTCCACTTCTCAAGAGCAAATGATAATAACATCTCTGAACCAGATCTAACTGTTGTTTATCTGCTTTCAGTGCTCTGGTTCAAGAGGTATAGTGTAAGAAAACTAATTTACACATATAATAGTTCCTCTTTCAAGTTTTCCTCAACATTAAAAATTATCTCCTTCTGACAACATGTTCCCCCAAAATCCATTTGTCTTCTTCTTGAAATAAGTACTGGGGAGAAACAAGGAGTATTATTGGTCAGAGAACACTGCATTCCTTCTTGCCGGAATGAACTTCTGCAAGTATTTGTACAGTTTGTTTCTATACACAATATACAGTATGCTGACCATGATAATCCTGTAATTGTAGCTATAGTTTCCATAGTACAGTTAGCTACTGTATTAAAAACGCACTTTGCTTCTTCTGTCATACAGAAGGTGAGGTCAAATTATACTCCGATGATGATGTGTTCTTAAATTGTATCAGTCATTGGTGTAGTTACAGCACATAAAGGATATTCATGCAAACTATCCACCAAACCTCCTGTTTTGTAATACAAAGAAATCATGTCTGTGACAATGATTGATGCCAACCTCTCTCTTTCTAATTGTCCAGTTTAGTTCTTATAAGGCTCTGCACAACATAATTAGTCCAGCTAACATTGATTCAGCAATCATCACTGAAGAGTTAATTTAATGGGAAGAACTTTGAGTTGATCAACACCTTGAAAAGTTTCTACTGTACTAAAATTTCACATAAAATCAGACTAGGGAGATTACAGATACTGTAAACTGTGTCCTTGGTAAATTTTATTCATGAACAGAGAATACTTTTTCAACTTGCAAACTGTTTACTTTTAAAAGTCTACCTTAAAGTATTTTAAACTGTATTTCAGCTTCCTTTTCTAATGTGTCCTTCCAAATATATTTAAATAATTCAGATACAGTATTTGGGTCTTTTCGTTGGTATAAGGAAAAGCAGAAAATACTAAAAAACATTCAGCAGGTCGGGCGGCACCTGTGGAAAGAAAGCACAATTAACACTTTATGTCTGAGATCCATCAGAACTGATTGAGAGAAAAAAAAAACAAGTTACATTTAAGTTGCAGAGAGGGTGAGGGGAGGAATAGATAGGATAAAGGTAATATGTCTGGTAATGAGAGACCAGGATTTTCCAAGGTTATAGTGAGGTTAAGTAATTATAAGACCATAAGATATAAAAGCAGAAGTAGGCCATTCAGTCCATCGAGTCTGCTCCACCATTCAATCATGCGCTGATCCAATTCTTCCAGTCATCCCCACTCCTCTGCCTTCTCCCCATACCCTTTGATGTTCTGGCTAATCAAGACTCTATCTATCTCTGCCTTAAATACACCCAATAACTTGGCCTCCACAGCTGCTTGTGACAACAAATAGATTTTCCACACTCTGACTAAAATAATTGGTCTGCATACTTGTTCTAAGTGGACATCCTTCAATCCTAAAGTCGTGCCTTCTTGTCCTACACTCCCCTACCATGGGAAATAACTTTGCCATATCTAATCTGTTCAGGCCTTTTAACATTCAGAATGTTTCTGTGAGATCCTCCCTCATTCTCCTGAACTCCAGGGAATACAGCCCAAAAGCTGCCAGATGTTCCTCATATGGTAACCCTTTCATTACTGGAATCATTCTGGTGAATTTTCTCCGAGCCCTTTCCAATGTCAGTATATCCTTCCTAAAATAAGGAGCCCAAAACAGCATACAACACTCCGTGTGGTCTCACGAGTGCCTTTTAGAACCTCAACATCACATCCCTCCTCTTAGATTCTATACCTTTAAAAATGAATGCTAACATTGCATTCGCCTTCTTCGCCACTGACTCAACCTGGAGGTCAACCTTTAGGGTATCCTGCACAAGGACTCCCAAGTTCCTTTGCATCTCTGCATTTTGAATTCTCCCTCCATCTAAATAATAGTCTGCCCATTTATTTCTTCCACCAGAGTGGATGACCATACACTTTCCAACATTGTATTTCATTTGCCACTTCTTTGCCCATTCCCCTAAACTATCTAAGTCTCTCTGCAGGCTCTCGGTTTCCTCAACACTACCTACTCCTCCACCTATCTTTGTATCATCGGCAAATTTAGCCACAAATCCATTAATTCCATAGTCCAAATTATTGACATACATCGTAAAAACCAGCAGTCCCAACACCAACCCTTGTGGAACTCCACTGATAACCAGCAACCAGCCAGAATAGGATCCCTTTATTCCCACTCTCTGTTTTCTGCTGATCAGCCAATGCTCTACCCATGCTAGTAACTCCCCTGTAATTCCATGGGCTCTTATCTTGCTAAGCAGCCTCATGTGTGGCACCTTGTCAAAGGCCTTCTGAAAATCCAAGTACACCACATCCACTGCATCTCCTTTCTCTACCCTGCTTGTTATTTCCTCAAAATATTGCAGTAGATTAGTCAGGCAGGATGTTCCTTTCAGGAAACCATGCTGGCTTTGGCCTATTTTGTCATTTGTCTCCAGGAACTCCGTAATTTAATCCCTAACAATCGATTCCAACAACTTCCCAACTGCTAATGTCAGGCTAACAGGTCTGTAGATTCCTTTCTGCTGCCTCCCACTGTTCTTAAATAGAGTAAAATTTGCAATTTTCCAGTCATCCGGTACAATGTCAGAATCTATCGACTCTTGAAAGATCATTGTTAATGCCTCTGCAATCTCACCAGCTACTTCCTTCAGAACCCGAGGGTGCATTCCATCAGGTCCAGGAGATTTATCCACCCTCAGACCATTAAGCTTCCTGAGCACCTTCTCAGTTGTAATTTTCAATGCACCTACTTCACTTCCCGGACACTCTTGAATGCCCGGTACACTGCAGATGTCTTCCAATGTGAAGATTGATGCAAAACACACATTCAGTTCCTCTGCCATCTCTGCATCTCTCATTACAATATCTCCAGCATCATTTTCTACTGGTCCTATATCTACCCTTGACTCTCTTTTACCCTTTATATACTTTAAAAAGCTTTTAGTATCTTCTTTGATATTAATCACCAGCTTCCTTTAATAATTCACCTTTCCCTTCCTGATGACTTCCTTAGTTTCCTTCATGCAAGTTATTAAAAATTTCCCTATCCTCTATCTTTCCTCTAGCTTTGGCTTCCTTGTAGGCCCTCTGTTCTGCTTTTACTTTGGCTCTGACTTGTCAACCACTTGGCCAGTTCCCCTCTCATGCCATTGTAATTTCCTTTATTCTACTGAAATACCGACACATTGGAATTTAGTTTCTCCTTCTCAAATTTCAAAGTGAATTCAATCATATTGTGATCACTGTTCCCTAAGGGTTCCTTAACCTTAAGCTCTCTTAACACACTCAACACCCAATTCAGCACAGTCGATCCCCGAGTGGGCTCAACAATAAGCTGTTCTAAAGAACCATCCCTTACACATTCTACAAATTTTCTCTTGAGGTTGAGTACTGGCCTGGTTTTCCCAATCCACTTTCATATTAAAATCCCCAACAATTATCATGACATTGCTGTTTTGACACGCCTTTTCTATCTCCTGCTGTAATTTGTAATCCACATCCCGGCTGCTGTTTGGAGGCCTGTATACAACTGCCATTAGGGTCCTTTTACCCTTGCCATTTCTTAACTCAACTCATAGAGGCTCTACACCTTCCAATCCTATGTTATCCCTTTCTAATGTTTTAATATTATTTCTTATACACAGGGCCACACCACCCCCTCTGCCTACTAACCTATCTTTCCAATACACCATATATCCTTGGACGTTCAGCTCCCAATTACAGCCATCCTTTAGCCAAGTTTCAGAGATGGCCACAACGTCATACTTATTGAAGGGTTAATGGTGGCAGTTAATGTGTTATAAACAGAGAAGTGTTAAATATTGTAAAACGTTGTGCTGTAGAACATGCTCAGTATTTCAGGCACCATGACCGGAGGGAGGAAAAACTGAGCAAAATTGCAATCAGAAAATTTCACTAGAAGTGGCCAGATCTGATAGAGGCATCGAGTTACCAGAAGTTGCAGATTTAAGTAAGGAAGGCTTCAACATTCCAGGACGAAAGAGAAGTTGTTTCCCAGTCGAGATGTAACCATGTAAGGGACCACAAATGAATGAATCAGAGTAGCACTAGAAAGGGGAATTGAAGTGGATGGGCACACTCCTGCAGATTAAATGCAGACAAAATGGTCATCCAATATGTGTTTGTTTCTCCAGTAGAGAGAGGACCATATCATAAACACCAAATGTAGTAAATGAGATTGGAAGATATGCAAGTGAATTACTACTTCACTTCATGAAGTGATTTGTTTGAACTTTCAGCCCCTGGATTGCGGGAAGGGAGAGGGACAGATGTTGCTTCTCTCGCTGTTCGATGGAAAGTTTGATAAAAATGAGAATGGTTGATGGTGGCAGAGAACAGATCCAATAGTGGTGGAGGGGGGGGGGCATCATCTTCACAATTCCAAAACAAAATGCAGAAAGAAATCCAACGGGATCCCACTACCAAGCACACCTTTCCCTCTCCCCCCCTCTGCTTTCCGCAGGGATCGCTCCCAAGGCGACTCCCTTGTCCACTCGTCCCCCCCATCCCTTCCCACCGATCTCCCTCCTGGCACTTATCCTTGTAAACGGAACAAGTGCTACACCTGCCCTTACACTTCCTCCCTCACCACCATTCAGGGCCCCAGACAGTCCTTCCAGGTGAGGCGACACTTCACCTGTGAGTCGGCTGGTGTGGTATACTGCGTCTGGTGCTCCCGGTGTGGCTTTCTATATACTGGTGAGACCCAACGCAGACTGGGAGACCGTTTCGCTGAACACCTATGCTCTGTCCGCCAGAGAAAGCAGGATCTCCCGGTGGCCACACATTTTAATTCCACGTCCCATTCCCATTCTAATATGTCTATCCATGGCCTCCTCTACTGTCAAGATGAAGCCTCACTCAGGTTGGAGGAACAACACCTTATATACCGGCTGGGTAGCCTCCAACCTCATGGCATGAACATTGACTTCTCTAACTTCCGTTAAATCCCCTCCTCCCCTTCTTACCCCATCCCTGACATATTTAGTTGTTTGCCTGTTCTCCATCTCCCTCTGGTGCTCCCCCCCCCCCCCCATTTCTTTCTCCTGAGGCCTCCTGTCCCATGATCCTTTCCCTTCTCCAGCTTTGTATCCCTTTCGCCAATCACCTTTCTGGCTCTCAGTTTCACCCCACAACCTCCGGTCTTCTCCTATCATTTTGCATTTCCCCTCCCCCTCCTACTTTCAAATCTCTTACTATCTTTCCTTTCAGTTAGTCCTGACGAAGGGTCTCGGCCTGAAACGTCGACAGTGCTTCTTCCTATAGATGTTGCCTGGCCTGCTGCATTCCACCAGCATTTTGTGTGTGTTGCTTGAATTTCCAGCATCTGCAGATTTCCTCGTGTTTGCAGAAAGAAATGTCAACCATAATACATTTTCGGACCCCATTAAAGCTTCACTTAAATAGGACAAAAATTATTCTTCAAAAAGCTTAGAGAAATGGAGATGAAAACTGTATAGTGTTATGAAGATTTTGGAAATTGTCAGAAACGTCCTGCCCCTGAATAATGGCCAAGGACAAATTCAAGGAAACAAAGTTTATTAGAACAGGTCTGCAGAGCTGGGTGCCTTAAAAAAGGAACCCCGAGCCTTACACAGTTCAGATTTTTATATGTCTCTCTTAACTCCTCCCCTCCCGGCTCAGAAGAGCTATGAGGTGCACAATTTTGAGCTCAGTACTTTTCCATTCCATACTTAGGGTTGTCTTTTGTTAGGACCCACGATCAACCGTTTACATCCTCTATTTTATTATCAGTAACTTACTTCACCATCTTTGCGGTTACATGTCTGGAATTCAGCATTTTGGCTACAAGTACGTATTAACAGTTTAGCAGAAGCTTAAAATTTTAACTACTTCGTGTTAATGCACATCTTAACAGCTTAATCACCTCTTACAGAAATCCTGAACAAAATACAGAAAATGGAGGAACTCAGTAGATTAGTTAGCATCTATGGAAGGAATAGACAGTTGATGTTTTGGGCGGAGATCTTTGGATACATTGCACTAACGTGACAGCAAGTAGGGGATTGAGAGAGTCAGGTAACAGATGGGTCTTACTGATACCATGAAGTATTATAGCTGTACTACTGAAATCAATACTTAAGAAGCATTTTTAATGCAAAGCGTGTCTCATAAATTGGATTTAATCAAGCGTCCTAGATTTTAGATTGTAGGAACCAATTAATATCCACTTAAGACAAGTTGTGTCCTATGAATCAGAAAAACCAGCTTAATAGTAATGATTCCAGTTAGACAATTTTAGAGTGTGTTTATGGAATCACTTTATAATTTTGTATCTATTTTCAATTGGAGAAAATTCTGGAACTTATCAGTCTGGTATCTGTTTGCGTATAGGAGCGCTAATACGAATAACCCCCTTCGCCGGTCCGCCGATTACGTCAGATGATTGACGTTCAAAAGGGACAATGAAGGAGCGGGAGGGTCGCGCATGGTAGTGCCTGATTGGTCAAATGTGGTAGAGGCCCGCCTACTCGGTGGGGGGCAGGAGGCGGGGCTTGGACTGCGGGACCGGGCTTGGACAAGATGGAGGCTCTGCAGTGCCTTTCGGGTCCCGAGCAGCTGGAGGACGCGGCTTATGCTGGGGCATTGCTCCGGGAGCTCAAGTCCTTCTACGATGCGCGGCTGCTGGTGGATGTAACGCTGGAGGTGGACGGCGGGAGCCGCTTCCTGTGCAACCGGAACGTGCTGGCAGCCGCCAGCCCCTACTTCAGGAGTATGTTCACGGGCGGCCTGTTCGAGAGCAAACAGCAGAGCGTCACCATCCACGACGTGGACTCGGACTCAATGGCGCTCATCATCGACTACTGCTACACCGGCCGCGTCACCGTGTGCGAGGCCAGCGTGCAGAAGCTGTACGTGGCGGCCAACATGCTGCAGCTCGAGTACGTGAGGCAGGCTTGCGCCGCCTTCATGGCGCGGCGCCTCGACCTCTACAACTGTGCCGGCATCTTAAAGGTGAGCGGGTCTTCCTCCCCCTTCCAAAACTCCCGGGCACAATGCGCCTGCACCTCTCGGTGTGCGGGCCCAGGGGAAACTGACCGCTGAAAGCTTGGGGTGGGGGTGGGGGTGGGGGTGGGGGTGGGGGTGGAACCTCCCGGTCTCCGGGGAGAAGGGGATACCCCCGTCTTCCCACGAGAGGGCTTTGAAGAGGACCTCCCCAATCCGTATAAGTACCTGTTTTAAAACTGGAGGAGCAAATCTCAAAGTGTGGCTCGCCTGTGTCCTTTTCATGGTCTAGTAGATTTGCCTAGAAAAGAGATCTTGATTTCCCAGGGTATGTATGTACAGTACTTCCTTACTTTGGTCACATTCCAGGTATACCTTTCCAATTGCTAGTGAAGATACACATTTGATTCTGTTTGTTGCAGCAATTCACTGCCCTGTTTCAAATGGTACATGCTTTCAAGTTTAAAAAAAAACATGAAATGGGTGTCTATTTACAATTTTCCTTGCCCTTGAACTCTTTGTTTACACTGTTCCTTGCTTTGATCATTTTCCATTTGGCTACCATGCACAATCACTTTTCTTTTTTAACTCCCAAATTTACCCTTGAAAACCCACCTCGTCCCCCTTTATTCAGAAGATGCTGTCCTAATTGATTTAAGTATTGTTTCTGGTCCTGCTCCCGTGAAGCTGACCTGATAGAATCTTGGATGCATTTGCAAAACATAACATAGGCTTTAAAAATACTGATCAGATCCTTCAGCCCAGGTGCCAAACACAGTGCAGAATTAAATTAAATATTTCAGCCCGTCCATGGTCCATTTTATTCTTCCATTCCCTGTATATAAAATTACATTCATGTTATGCCCTTCACAAATCTGTAGTATTGAAGCAATTGGTTATGATAAATATGTTCCAGCTATTAAAATGTTTATAAGATTAACATGTTTTGAATGGATTTTATGTTAACAAAAACATTTTGTTTCATACTCAATAATCCTAGTGTAAACTGGGATCACTAGGGCAGAGAGTCATGACTAGTCAGGATTAGATTTCTGAATGACTGTTTTTCTAGCTAAGATCTTTGAGACTTCTGTGATTAGGATGCTTTGTATTTAACTGTAGAACCAAAGTGATGGAAAATTTGTTTCAGATTTGCTCCACCTGAAAGTTGCCTATGCTTGAATGAGAAAGTCCACAATTTCACTGAGGTAACGTTTCCAAGATCAGTGAACAGTCCAAAGAATGGGCTTTGAAATGGCAAATTCATTTCATAGTATTTCCTCCTTCAGAATTATTCAATGACACAGCTGGAAACCTTTTGGCCCAGAAAGTGTACGTTGCAAGTCTTTTAACCTCAACCACATCTTTTGTCTTTACAAGCTTATTTCTAACTCTTTAGATTACATTTCAATGTTTAGTTAAAAGACATTTTTTCCTTTTATGGTGGAGCTGTTGATCTTTAGTGCTCTGGCTCTTATTTCTTTTGGATCTCAGTGCTACAGTCTAGTTCTCTAATGAATTACTTACCTTGAAATCATCATGGCTTCCTTTTCTGTCTTAAGTTAAATCCATATTCTTGAGTGTTGTAAATGTGTCTAATATCTCATTGTTGTAGTTTTGGACTCCTATTCTCCTTCATTGATGTCTAGGATGGCTTGACTTGATGGAAGGTTGAGCCATTTAGAAGTTAAGGTTGTGGCTGAGCTTACAAGAACAAGAAGTTATTTAGTCTTTTATAAATGTTTTTACATTCATGCCTGTTTTCTACCCAAGCTGTCTTTCTTTGATTACTCATTTTTGTTTCCTTGAACAAAATTTCCTTCTCATTCAGTAGTGTCTTATTCTTTTACCATATCCTGATATAATTATTCTTTAAATATTCTCCAGTGAAAAACGCTGCAGTTTAGTTACACTGCACAGCACAGGATATTGTACAGTTTCCTTCCTGAATAGCAATCAGTTCATCAAGAAAATTCCCTAAAAATTCCTTTGGAAAATATGGTTTTCTTTAATAGTTGAATTTGCATTTGTGTTTTTCACATCCATTAAATATTGATGTGAGGGTTTCCTAACCACGTCTGGGTCTGTTTTAGACTGATAGCTGTGATTTCTCTTTTTAAAAGTTTGCTTTACATGATTACCTTTGTCAGTGAACCAGGTAGTCCATGGATTTGTTTTAGCCAGCATTTCTTATGTTTCATAAAGAATAGATTTGAAAATGTATTTTGTTTTTTTTCCAGTAATAAAAAGTTAATGTGTTTTAATTTGACCACTTGTTTAGGCTACCGTGCGGCACCAATGCAGTTGCATAACTTGTGTAACATGCTCCATCTGTCTGCTTGCTATTTAAATAAAACAAAAGACCATATGATCGACATCCATCTGCCAACAAACCTCAAGTATGTTGATGGGATTATACTCTTTTGGATCTTGAATATGCGATGACAAGTGGACATGTGTAGTACCGGTAGTTGTGATATATTTTGAAAGGTGTTTGGTTAGCTGAGACTTTGAGGATATGACGTATTAAATCAGTGCATTTCTGAAAACTCACTTGTCAAATCTGTAACTGATTTCTTTACCCTTAGTTTGCAGATGCTTTTGACAACGTGGAACTGAAAGAAAAGGCACTTGCTTTCATCGCTTGCAACTTACAGCATTTGTGCAAAATGGAGGAGTTGTGTGAGCTTTCACTGGAACAGATCAAAGAGATACTAAAACTGGATACACTGGATGTTGACAGCGAGGGGAAGGTGTGCGCAGTGGCAATTCAGTGGATTGAATCAAATATCACTGAGCGTGCTGCACATGCACTTGAAGTCTTAAGGTGTGTCAGATGGCATCATTTCAGTGAGAAAGACAGGCTGGATGTCGATGCACTTAAATCTCAGTTGTTTGTCAAAAACAAGTCTCTTGTTTCCATTTTGGATGACCTTTCTGCTCCCAAAGGTGTTGATGTGTCTACCAGCATACATAACTCTTCAAAAAGGATTGGATTTAGTGCTAAAGAGATGGTTATATTTTTTGGCCATCGAAAGGAGCCTTTCCTCTGTTACGATCCCTATTCAGGTGACATTTATGCAATGTCTTCACCTTTGACTAGTCCAGCCCTTACAAAGTCCATCAGTTCACTTGCTGTCTGTGTTTCACCAGACAACGATATCTTTTTGGCAGCACAGCCAAGTAAACAACTCTGGGTATATAATGCAGTTCAGAATAGCTGGCAACAGCTTGCCGAACGACTGCTGGCAAGAGAAGGGATGGATGTTGCATATTTGAATGGATACATTTACATTCTAGGTGGTCGTGACCCGTCGACAGGCCTCAAGGTTAAAGAAGTTGAGTGTTACAGTATTCAAAGAAACCAGTGGATTTTTGTAGCCCCTTTGCCTCATGCACTGCACTCATTCGAGCTGATTACAGTTGGAGACTGCTTGTACGCGGTCAATAATAAGAGGATGTTATGCTATGTACCGGAAAGGAATCAGTGGCTGAATTGTGCTTCCTTAAAGCGGAGTGAGTTCCAGGAAGCTTGTGTTTTCAATGAAGAAATTTATTGTATTTGTGACATCCCAGTCATAAAAGTTTACAACCCTTCAAAAGGTGAGTGGCGAAAGATCAGTGATATCCCCATCGATGCCAATATCCACAATTTTCAGATTGTTTGTCATGGCAACAAACTGCTTCTCATAACTACCATAGTGCCACAGTGGAGGAAGAACAGAGTGACTGTTCATCAGTACGATGCAAGCAATGATCAGTGGGTCAACATTGGTACAATGCTGGGTTTGCTACACTACGACAGTGACTTTATATGCCTTTCAGCACGTCTATACCCTTCATGCTTGGAGCCTGGGCAGAGCTTTATTAGCGAGGAGGATGATATCCGGAGTGAGTCAAGTGCAGACTGGGATTTTGAAGGCTCAAGTGATATTGACTCAGAGTCAGGGAGCTCAAGTTCATTTTCAGATGATGTTTGGCAGCCACCAGGAGGACTAAGAGTTGAACGAATACAGCAAAATGGCCACTCAGTCCCTCCAGATAATAGACTTCCTCATATGAATGGTCAAAGTGGGAACTAACCAACTCTATTTTAAATGCTCTTTAATTTGGGGGGAGGGGGGACAGAAGATTCAAAAATAGTGAAAAGTAACTAGTATTTTTTTTTTGGATTGTTGCTGATCTGGTAGTTTTTGGCAAATACAGACAGTTATATTTTTTGCGGTACATGTTAGTATGTTTGAAAGAACTAGGAAAATAAAAATTGCATTGAAATTGATCTTCTGTATTGGCAGTTACACCACAAATTTGTTCTGCATTTTTTTCTGGTCCTTTTTAAGTGTGCAGCACCATTTTAAAAATGATTACTTTGGTGATGGGGGTGAAGTGGTTAACCGTGTTCAGAATTGTTCTCAGTAAAAGTAGAGGTCTGAGGTTTACTTATCATATATGCATTTACATTACATACTTGTATGTGATACTTAATCTCATATTCTTGTATGACGAATACACACAAGACGATGAATCCATGAAGAATTAGTAAAACAGCAGCAAACTTGCAACTAGAATGGCCTGTGGTGACTTTTGTAAAGAAGCCAAGGGTTATTTCAGCTCACCAGGGAATAAACAGCTCTAGTTTAATTTAGTGAATTCTATTTCAAGAATAAGAACAATCCAGATTTAACTTGCAACCTTCATTTGGGTAATCTGTTGACCTTAATGAAATCAAGTAACTCAGCAAGCTTGTGGTATTGTCAGATTGGTAGTAAGAATGGATTAAGTAGCCATGTTCTATATCTCCTTAGTAGAACCCAAATACATTTGGTGGAAATCCTCATATAAAAGAAAAAACTGGTCATTAAGTAACATTCCCCTTTTGAAAAGTAGATCAACATGTATTATATTTGTATAAATTTGTGGGAATTTTTTTCCCCCTGAAAATAGCAATTTAAAAGCTGGCCAGTAAGATTGGAACTGTTTTGAACCTGTCTGTATGGACATCGAAAGTACAGATGTGCCTAATAGGAATGTTTGTTGTTTTCTGCATGAGAACTGGCTGTGTTTGCTTGCTTCCAAAATGCACATACAGTATTTCTGTTTTATGTCGATCACCCCAACCCTACTTGTATTTTATTTGCTGATCTTAATCACTTCTCTGACAACATTATTGAGACATTAACCATGATGTATTTCAATGGCAGCACAGATTTAAACAGCACAATGCTCTACTCATTTGGAAAGATCTGTGTAACTAGTGAAACCTGCTCATTCTGACCATTTTATACTTTCTAATGTTCTGAAAATGGCAGAAGTAGACAGAATAAAGATGGCCACGACATCCAGTTAAAAGAGCAAAATTTGAATCAGGAGATCTCAGATTTTTACAATGTTTTGTTTTGGCTAGGTGATGCATTTGTCTTCAGTTTATACCAGCATGAGAGGTTGTGGTGGTGCATGATTTAAATTTTCAGTTTAAAAAGATCTTTTGTTTATTAAATTATATTCTTAATTTAAAAACATTTGATAAAGGAATTTAAATTAAGCAGCTTAAATTTAACACATTTTAACTAGAATTGAATTAAATTCATCATACTTCATCCTGCTCCTACCTTGACAGTTCAGTCATTTTAATAAGATTTGTTTATGCTAAGCAAATGGAATGAGGCATTTCAAACGAACATTTTCAATCCTTTTAAATTAAAAAAAAAGTTCATAGAATTCCAATTTTAAAGTATTAAGGTACAAATGACTTTAGAAACTTGGAAATTAACCTTCATAACCTTGGCAGCAACTTGTATTAATGTAATGTCTTTAACATGGTAAAATGTATCTTAGTTTGCATAAAGGGGTGTTTAGTTAGAGTGAGGGTTTTAGGTGGGGGGCTGTGGTTAGATGAGTTTGAGAGGGAATTCCATAGATTAGGGCTTGGGCAGCTGAACTTATTGCCTGATTAGGCTTGATCTTCATTAAACAGTGTATAGCATTTTTAAAACCATTTATTGACTTGAATAATTTATTCCTAAATAAGGCATTTAAGCTATTCCATTGATTATCTGTAATTTCATCTTTTCAGTATTTTAGATAGGGTGTGTTTCATGAGTTTTGACTTTTAATTAAATGATGCATGTTTGTACAAATTCTTAGCTGAAATTGCTACAGTCAAATACACATTTATAAACAATAGTTTATTAAATCTATCCTCACCACCCTCCCAACTTGCCTTTCAGTGTAGAGGTTTAATAGCTTGCTATTTGACGTATTTTTCACTGGAAATTGGCAGCAGAACAGATTATTCAGATTTGAGTGCTGTTTAGGAAGCAAATGCTTTGAGTTTGATGTTAAAATGACCTGTTATATACGATGGGCAGCTAATCCATAAAAGTTCATGCATTTGTACTATTATTGCTATATTCAATAAAAGGTTATCTTTTTTGCTTCTTCAAGATCAAAACTGTTAGAGGAGACAATGGTTTTTCTGCGAACCCATAAGCAGGGAGATGGTTCTTCCTATCCTACTGTTTACAGTGATCCATCTTATCATTTTCAGCATTGGACTTTGAATATTGATCATTTGCACTGAATTAGAGTTTAAGTTTTTAAATGGTGTGAGACTGAGGCTTAGATATCCTTGTACACAAGTCACTGGTACTTTGCTCATCCTGCACGAACAAAAACACACATAGAATTGGCACTAAAAGAGGTCATTATAACAGAGAGAGATGTCAGTATTATTGCCCCGGGAACCTGATGCAAAATCTGCTGTGTGGAGAGGCTGATTATGAAGTGTTGTGTGGGCTAGAGCTCAGTAGTGAGACCTGGATCACTGCTGGAGACTCGCAATGCCTGCTCTTAGATAACACTGTGTGATCCTAATGGGCTCTCTCATCACCTGTATAGTACTTTCCTCAGCACTTTTGATGGAAACTAATGACTTCCCCTCTGTTTGACTGCACAGGTCTCCCCATGGTAAGTGTCTCACTATATTTACTCAGCACTGAGCTTGTGCAGCAGAACAGAGTGAGGCCATAGGATTTGTGTAGTCAACACACAAAGCAGCTACTGCTACTCCCCAGATTCTCTGTACTAGCCAAGAAGCATGGCTGAACTCTACATTTCCCAGTCCACTCCACACTGGGTAGATAGCCTCGACACACTGAGCTGTGGGCACACTACAGTTTCATGCCAGATTTCCAGCAGCAGGTACATGTAATCAGAGCTTAAAGTATAGCTGTATCACTTGCGACTGTTGAACTGGGCACTTCTCTTTTCAGGTGCTGCAAGTCATTAGGAAAGCAAAAACTACACTGGCTTTTATTGTAAAAATACAGTACAAGAGTTACGGCGCAGCCAAAGTATGCCTGATGAAAATGCACCCAGAACACATACAAATTTGGTCTCCTTAAAAAGATATATTTGTGCCTGAATGGCTCCTAGGGTGGTGGGTCTGTCATAAAGGGTGAAATTAAATCATCTAGGGCATTTATTTGGCATTTGAAAGAGTTGACCACATTGAAACGTGCAAAATTCTAAGAGAACTTCACTGATGCTTCTCCTGGCTGAGGAATTTAAGCTGTCAGTAAAATATTGGATAAGCCATTTCAAATGTAATTTCTTGAAGTTTGGAATCCTCTACCCCATAAACTGGAAGAGTAGTTTGTGCTTAAAAGATGTGATAGATTTCCAGATAATAGAGAAATTAACAGTAATACATCATTGAAAGTAATGGTGTATGCTTTTATTGTGGATTCTGGATAAACCTAAATATACATTGCAGTCTTATGTTTGTAAACCATTTAGTAATAATTCTGATATAATTAGATAAGATCCATTTATGAAAATGAATTAATTTCCATATTTAATCATCTGAAATCTACTTGCTAGTTATGAAAGCAAAAGTGGTGGAAAACCTGAATGGATCACATAGACTGGGTTGATGATGGAATTCAAGGTTATTATAATGTCTTAAGTTAATAATCATTGGTGAGGGATCTTGCATGAAGTCTTGACTGGGGCTGCTGCTCTCTTTATGAAAAGTGGAGCAGACAGATTTTGAAAATGAGTTTGGTTGTACTGCTTTGAGGTCTTAATAACATTTAAAAAGTGAGTAGTACTAGTATTTATTGGGAGGCTTGGAAAGAGCAGTCATTTTCCAACACCAAGCAGAAAGCAAATACTACTTTCAGAAATTTTCCCAAGCATGAGCCACCAAGGCCATAGCAAATTATTTTTTTTAAACAATAACCGTACAAGTGTCACAAAACTGGGGGATCTCAGCAGGTCAGGTAGTGTCTATGGAGGGGAATGGACAATCAACTTTTCAGGTTGAGATCTTTTATGTTCTGCTCCACATTCCAGAATCTGCAGTCTTTTGTCCATTTCCTCTTTTAGATGTTGCCTGACCTGTTGACTCTTTCACCCTCCAGCATTTGAATATTGCTCCAGATTCCAGCATCTGCTTTTTACTGTCTCCAACTGGAAGAGTTTGTTTTCCCTTCTACAGTTCTGGCCTACACCAATATTTAATCAATAATTTTGATTTTCAACATCTAACATAGTAAAAACATATGAAGACACTATTAAATAAGTTTAAATCTATGCCATAATTGAAGAAAAAGGAAGTTGAGTAAGAATGCAAGAATTAGACTGAAAAATCATCCATGATCTGATTGAATAGCAGAATAGGCTGTAGAGAGTAAAAAATAATTGTGTACTTTGTGTGCATCTTCCACCTTTTGAGAATAAAGTCAAATTGCAGTAGGTTAGCACACCTGCAATTCACAATGGCTACCTACATTACTTAGTTCTTCAGGATCAAATGTTTATTGGTTCTACCTCACCTCTGGAAAGTTTAAAAAAGAAGCCTGATGAGCTTGTTTTGAGGTGGAGAGTTCAGGTAGATATATTACTAGTGGTTGGTAGCTTTTCAAGTGAAATGGTTCTACATATAGGCCAACAACAGGGTTATGCTCCCTTATCCACTCTGTATGCATGGAGTAACTTTGTAACTACTCATCGTAATATATATTTCCAAATGTAGAAAGTTATTGAGTCTAGAGCAGACCTGAACAATTCCATCCTCTTTCACCTGTTAACTCTCCTCTGAGCCTGTAACATGTACTGATCTACAGTGCAAAATTAACCTATCAACTTGCATGTGGAGGAAACAGGAGGTAATGCAAATAGTTATGCGGAGAATTTGCAAACTCCACACCTATAGACTTGTAAATCAAGATCAAACCTAGGTTGCTGGAGCTGAGGCAGTTGCATCAGTGTTTTCCAGTCTAGAAAAGATGAGTCGTCACCCCCACCCCCCCCAGCTTCCAGTTACTACAACCAGTACCAGAGATGCACGCATAAGCTTTGCACCACCAATGTTCAAGAAATATGAGTTGCACTAAGGTGGACCGTACATATAACTAGCCAGTTCAGTTTCCCAATGAGTACTGATGTAGAAACATAGAAAACCTACAGCACAATACAGGCCCTTCGGCCCACAAAGTTGTGCTGAACACATCCCTACCTTAGAAATTACAAGGCTTACCCATAGCCCTCTATTTTACTAATCACCATGTACCTATCTAAAAGCCTCTTAAAAGACCCTATCGTATCTGCCTCCACCACCGTTGCTGGCAGCCCATTCCACACACTCACCACTCTCTTTAGTAAAAAAAAACTTACCCCTGATATCTCTGTACCTACTCCCCAGCACCTTAAACCTGTGTCCTCTTGTGGCAACCATTTCAGCCCTTGGAAAAAGCCTCTGACTATCCACACAATCAATGCCTCTCATCATCTTGTACACCTCTGTCAGGTCACCTCTCATCCTCTGTCGCTCCAAGGAAAAAGGCTGAGTTCACTCAACCTATTCTCATAAGGCATGGTCCCCAATCCAGGCAACATCCTTGTACATCTCTGCACCCTTTCTATGGCTTCCACATCCTTCCTGTAGTGAGGTGGCCAGAACTGAGCACAGTACTCCAAGTGGGGTCTGACCAGGGTCCTATATAGCTGCAACATTACCTCTCGGCTCCTAAATACAATTTCACGATTGATAAAGGCCAATACACCATTCGCCTTCTTAACCTCAGAGTCAACCTGTGGAGCTGCTTTGAGTGTGCTATGGACTTGGACCCCAAGATCCCTCTGATTCTCCACTCTGCCAAGAGTCTTACTATTAATACTATATTCTGCCATGATATTTGACCTACCAAAATGAACCACTTCACACTTATCTGGGTTGAACTCCATCTGCCCCTTCTCAGCCCAGTTTTGCATCCTATCAATGTCCCGCTGTAACCTCTGGCAGCCCTCCACACTCCACAACACCTCCAATCATTGTGTCATCAGCAAACTTACTAACCCATCCCTCAACTTCCTCATCCAGGTCATTTATAAAAGTCACAAAGAGTAAGGGTCCCAGAACAGATCCCTCAGGCACTCCACTGGTGACTGACCTCCATGCAGAATATGACCCATCTACAACCACTCTTTGTCTTCCGTGGGCAAGCTAGTTCTGGATCCACAAAGCAATGTCCCCTTGGATCCTATGCCTCCTTACTTTCTCAATAAGCCTTGCATGGGGTACCTTATCAAATGCTTTGCTGAAATCCATATACACTACATCTACTGCTCTTCCTTCATCAATGTGTTTAGTCACATCCTCAAAAAATTCAATCAGGCTCGTAAGGCATGACCTGCCCTTTACAAAGCCATGCTGACTACTCCTAATCATACCTCTCCAAATGTTCATAATTCCTGCCTCTCAGGATCTCCATCATCTTACCAACCACTGAGGTAAGACTCACTGGTCTATAGTTTGCTGGGCTATCTCTACTCCCTTTCTTGAATAAAGGAACAACATCCGCAACCCTCCAATCCTCGGGAACCTCTCCCGTCCGCATTGATGATGCAAAGATCATCGCCAGTGGCTCAGCAATCTCCTCCCTCGCCTCCCATGGTAGCCCGGCTTACATTTTGTCCGGTCCCGGCAACTTATCCAACTTGATGCTTTCCAAAAGCTCCAGCACATCCTATTTCTTAATATGTACATGCTTTTCAGTCTGCTGCAAGTCATCACTAAGATCCTTTCCGTAGTGAATACTGAAGTGAAGTATTCATTAAGTACCTCTGCTATTTCCTCTGGTTCCATACACACTTTCCCACTGTCACACTTGATAGGTCCTATTCTTTCATGTCTTATCCTCTTGCTCTTGTTACGCCCGTGGCCCCCTCCTTTTTGAGAATGGCAGGATCGCTATTGATTCGAGTCAGGAGACCCAGGAAATGAGAGAAAGACATGCAGAATCCACAAAGACGTTTGGAATGTCTTGACCCTTCCAGCAATATGAAGCTACGGGAAACGGCCATTGTCTCTTGGAGACGGAATTGTGTATTGAAATACTGTGCTTCGTGGAAGCCCTCAGGCAAAGTGAGCTGGTTGGTGGAGGGATTGCATCATCCCAACCTGATTGACATCTGAGACTCTGTGAGTCAGGATAAAAGAGGGTCTGAGGAACAGCCCTTCAGACGCACCAGAAGAAACGCTAGCGATCCCGTAATAGCAAAAACTGGTGGAAAGGCCACGTGCGTCCTTTTCCATTTGCCCCGGAATCGGTGGGCCCTTTACCACGGCAGAACGGTTTTTAGCTAACAACGGGGAAATCAACTCCCGACGACTCTCGAAGGATTGACATCATAAAAGGAATGGGCAAGTTTTAACCCGTCTTTCTCTCTCCAACCAAAAGCTGCAGCTTGAATGAACTACAGTGACTTTTATATTTCCATCGGACAATACATTATCCCCTAGACAACGATAGAGCTATTTCTTATTGATTATTATTATACCCGCGCTTTTAGATTTAGTATTGATGAAGTATATTATCTGTATGTTTGCATTGATATTATTTTGTGTATGTTTATCAATAAATACTGTTAAAAATAATACCATCAGACTTCAACAGACCTCTCTATCTTTGCTGGTAAGTGACCCAGTTACGGGGTACGTAACACTCTTCACATACTTGTAAAATGTCTTGGGGTTTTCCTTAATACTGTCCAACAAAGCCTTCTCATGGCTTCTTCTGGTTCTCCTAATTTCCTCTTAAGCTCCTTCGTAGTAGCCTTATAATCTTCTAGATCTCTAACATTACCTAGCTCTCTGAATCTTCTGTAAGCTTTTCTTCTTGACTAGATTTATTTCAGCCTTTGTACACCACAGTTCCTGTACCCTACCATTACTTCCCTGTCCCATTGGAACATACATATCCCCTTAATATTTGCCACATTTCTTCCGTACTTTTCCCTGAGAGCATCTGTTTCCAATTTAAGCCTCCAATTTCCTGCCTGATAGCGTCATAATTCCCCTTACTCCAATTAAACTGTTTTCTAACTTGTCTGTTCCTATCTCTCTTCAATGCTATTGTAAAGGAAATAGAATTATGATCACCATCTCCAAGATGCTCTCCCACTGAGAGATCTGACACCTGACCAGGTTCATTTCCCAATACCAAATCAAGTACAGTCTCTCCTCTTGTAGGCTTGTCTACATACTGTGTCAAGAAACCTTCCTGAACATACCTAACAAAACTCCACCCCATCTAAACCCCTCGTTCTAGGGAGATGCTAATCAATAATATATTGACTAGAGATACTATTAGAGATAATATTTATAATTATCTGGATAGACAGGATCTGATTAGGAGTAGCCAGCATGGATTTGTGCGTGGAAGGTCATGTTTGACAAACCTTATTGAATTTTTTGAAGTCGTTACGAGGAATGTTGACGAGGGTAAGGCAGTGGATGTAGTCTATATGGACTTCAGCAAGGCCTTTGACAAAGTTCCACATGGAAGGTTAGTTAAGAAGGTTCAGTCGTTAGGTATTAATGCTGGAGTAATAGAATGGATTCAACAGTGGCTAGATGGGAGATGCCAGAGAGTAGTGGTGGATAATTGTTTATTGGGATGGAGGCCGGTGACTAGCGGGGTGCCTTAGGGATCTGTTTTGGGCCCAATGTTGTTTGTGATATACATAAATGATCTGGATGATGGGGTGGTAAATTGGATTAGTAAGTATGCTGATGATACTAAGGTAGGAGGTGTTGTGGATAATGAGGTGGGTTTTCAAAGCTTGCAGGGAGATTTATGCCAGTTAGAAGAATGGGCTGAACGTTGGCAGATGGAGTTTAATGCTGAGAAGTGTGAGGTTCTACATTTTGGCAGGAATAATCCAAATAGAACATACAGGGTAAATGGTAGGGCATTGAGGAATGCAGTGGAACAGAGAGATCTAGGAATAACAGTGCATAGTTCCCTGAAGGTGGAGTCTCATGTAGGTAGGGTGGTGAAGAAGGCTTTTGGAACGCTGGCCTTTATAAATCAGAGCATTGAGTACAGAAGTTGGGATGTAATGTTAAAATTGTACAAGGCATTGGTAAGGCCAAATTTGGAATATTGTGTACAGTTCTGGTCACCGAATTATAGGAAAGATATCAATAAATTAGAGAGTGCAGAGACGATTTACTAGGATGTTACCCGGGTTTCAGCACTTAAGTTACAGAGAAAGGTTGAACAAGTTAGGTCTCTATTCATTGGAGCGTAGAAGGTTGAGGGGGGATTTGATCGAGGTATTTAAAATGTTGAGAGGGATAGATAGAGTTGACGTGAATAGGCTGTTTCCATTGAGAGTAGGGGAGATTCAAACGAGAGGACATGATTTGAGAGTTAGGGGGCAAAAATTTAAGGGAAACACGAGGGGGTATTTCTTTACTCAGAGAGTGATAGCTGTGTGGAATGAGCTTCCTGTAGAAGTAGTAGGGGCCAGTTCAGTTGTGTCATTTAAGGTAAAATTGGATAGGTATATGGACAGGAAAGGAGTGGAGGGTTATGGGCTGAGTGCGGGTAGGTGGGACTAGGTGAGATTAAGAGTTCGGCACGGACTAGGAGGGCCAGATTGGCCTGTTTCCGTGCTGTGATTGTTATATGGTTATATGGTTAAAATAATTGGGAAATTTAAATCTCCCATCATAACAACTCTTATTATTACACCTTTATTATGTTCTTGGAAATGATTCAGTCCAAGGTATGGAAAACAATTTTATATTAAAAGGTGTGCATACGGAACCATTTTTGAAATTATTTCTAAACTTGTATAACTATCTTGTATCATTTTTTAAAAATAGCAGAAACTTGCCTTGTCTTGTTCTTTGTCCTGTGTTGATCAAAATCAGCAAATATCATGAAAATTATTTTGTGACAGCAGTACATTGCAATACATAAAAACTATAAATTATAAAGTAGTGCAAGAGAGAAAAAAATACTAAGTATTCATGGGTTCATTGTCCATTCAGGAATCTGATGGAGGGGAAGAAGCAGTTCCTGAAACTGACTACTGTATGTGTCTTAGACCATAAGATTATGAGCAGAATTAGTAAGGATAGGTTTGGGTGAGGTATGTATATGGTAAGTTTCTTCTTCACTTGTTAGTTCATAGAGCAGTGAGAATGGCTCCAGCAGATGAATTGTATGAGATGTGGGAATTCTGGGAAACTGCCAGCCTCCCAGATAACCACACTGCACCAGTGGTCTCCTAGAATTCCCACAGGATCCCGAGAGAGGATTGGTAGAGTGCCTACAAGATGGCTTTTTAGAGCAGCTTGTGGTTGAGCTCACGAGTGGATCAACTATTCTGGATTGGGTGTCGTGTAATGAACCAGATTTGATTAGGGAGCTTAAGGTAAAGGAACCCTTAGGAGCCAGTGATCATAATATGATAGAATTCACCATCAATTTGAGGGGAAGAAGCTTAGTCAAGTATTACAGTGGAGTAAAGGGAATTTCAAAAGCATGAGAGGAGCTTGCTGAAGTGACACTGGCAGGGAAGATGGCAGAGTGGCAATGGCTAGAGTTTCTGGGTTTGAAGGATTTTTGAACTTCGTGCAGCACCTTGTCAAAAGCCTTCTGAAAATCCAAGTTAGCAACATCCACTGACTTTCCTTTGTTTACCCTTCCCGTTATTTCTGAAAGAATCCCAACATATTTGCCAGGCAAGATTTCGCCTTAAGGAAACCATGTGTCTCTAAATACCCCAAAACTTTAATAATGGACTCCAACTTCTTTCCAACCACAGAATCAAGCTAATTGGCTTATACAATTCCTTTTCTTCTGCCTTCCTCCCTTCTTAAAGAATGGAGTGACATTTTCAATTTTCCAGTCCTCCAGAACCATTCCAGAAATCTAGCAGGTTATGAAAGATCATTACTAACGCCTCCACAATCTCTGCAGCTACCTCTTTCAGAACCCTGGGGTGTAGTCCATTTGGTCCAGGTGACTTGCCTAACTTGAGACCTTTCCGTTTCCCAAGCACCTGCTCCTTATTAATATCAATGACACTCATTTCTGCCCCCAATATGCTCAAATTTCTGCAATATTGCTAGTGTTTTCCACAGTGAAGACTGATAAGATATTTAAAGTTGACCCCTGTAACTACCTTCTATTGGTCTAATATCCACTCTCATTTTGCTTTTACTCTTTATCTGAAAAAAAAAACCTTTGGTATCTCTTTGATATTATTGGCTAGTTTACCTTCATATTTAATCTTTTCTCTCCTTATAGATTTTCAGTGGCCTTCTGTTGGTTTTTAAAAGCTTCCCTCTTAACTTTCCACTGATTTTTGCTATATTATATACCCTCTCTTTTGCTTTTATGCTCTTTGACTTCCCTTGTCAGCCACAGTTGCCTCCTCCTCCCTTCAGCTCCCTAATCACATCTGGTTCATTACAAAACACCCAATCCATAATTGCCTTTTCCCTAGTGGACTTAACCAAACAAGCTGTTCTAAAAAGCCATCTCGTAGGTATTTTACAAATTCCCCTCTTGGGCTCCAGCACCCACCTGATTTTCCTAATCTACCTGCATATTGAAATCCCCCGTGATTATCATAACATTGCCCTTAGTACATACCTTTCTATTTCCCATTGAAATTTATATCCCACCTCCTGACTACTGTGCTTGAATGTAACTCCCATCAGGGTCTTTTTATCCTTGCAGTTTCTTAACTCTACCCACAGGGATTTATTTAGCAATACAGTATGGAGTGGGCCCTTTGACTGAGCCATGCCACTCCAGCAACACCTAACAAACCTGATTAACCCTAAGCTAATCATGGGACAACCTACTTGATACATCCTTGGACTGTGGGAGGAAACCGGAGGACACACAGGTTTCTTAAGGACGGCGCTGGAATGGTTCTCTGAACTCCGGAACGCCTCTAGCTGTAATATGGTCGCTACCCACAAGGATTCTACATCTTCCAATCCTGTATCTCAGGATTTGATTCTTTTTTAACCCAACAGAGCCACCCTACCCGCTCTGCCTACCTGTCTATCCTTTTGGTATAATGTGTATCCTTGGATGTTAAGCTCCCAACTATGATCTTCCAGCCACAATTCAGAGATGCCCACAACATCATACCTCACAGTCTCACTACACGCTGCAATGACTGTCCCATCCTCAGCCCTATCACTCTCATTCCCATCCCCCTGTCAACTTAGTTTAAACCTGCCCGTAAGAACATTGATTGCCATCACCTTCTGCAGATGAGATCCCAATGATCCAGAAATATGAAATCCTGCCTCTGCATTACTTCCTCAGCTACTCATGTATCTGTACTATCATCCTAATCCTGCCTTGACTAGCGTGTGGTACTGGGAGAACTCCAGAGATTACTGCCTTAGAGGGCCTGCTCTGAAGTCTCTTCCTTAATTCCCTATAGTCACTGCTGATGACCTCTTCCTCCCTTCTGCTTGTATCATTGGTGCCAATGTGCACCATGACTTCAGGCTGCTCACCCTTCCTCTTGAGAATCTGCTGCAGCCTCTCCGAGACACTCTGGACCCTCGCATCTGGGAGGCAACACACCATTCTAGCTTCTCTTTTGTAGACACAGAATCTGCTGCCTGTCCCCCTAACTATCGAGTCTCCTGTCACTATCGCTTTGTCCGACTTTACTCTTCCCTGTTGAGCCTCTCAGAACCGGCCATTGTGCCACTTGCTTGGTTGCTGCTGCTGTACCCTGATAGAGAACCCCCCCCCCAGTATTCAAAGGGATATACATGTTGCTGAGGGAAACCCTGCACTGATTGCCTCTCCTTGTGGTCAACCACCAACTATCTGAATCCTCCCAGAAGGTCCTGCTCCAGCTCCAGTTCCTTGACCTCATCGGTCAGGAGTTGACGTTCCTGCAGATGTAGTTATCGGGGAGATGGTTAGGTACTCTGAAATCCCACATACTTCAGGAAGACCTTTTCCACTAGCCGAACTACCATCCTGCCTACACGTGTTATGCCTCTAACTTCTCGAACTTAAGTTCTAGCCTGCACCTACCTGCAGCCTCCTTGATGAGAAGATGGTCGCAGCAGCCAACTAATGCTGTAATTGTTCGTCGCTTGCGTCTTACGATCGCAAGACACTGCTGGATATTAAGAGCATTAAGTACAGCAGGTCTACCTCACCTGCGAGTTGTTGGATAGTAGATGAGCTCCCGCAGAATGGGCTTATTGCGTTGTGTGTTGTCGCTTACTACAGCCACCTAGGGCTAATGCCGGCCGAGGCGGTGCGCAAAGGAACTAAAACGTGGAAATTGCGCTGGTATTCGTGCAAGGCTGAAGATGAAAAACCGTGCAGGCCAGCTCTCCCGTCAATTCTGCTTTCAAACATTCAATCGCTGGAAAATAAACTACATTACCTGTGCCTGAGACTGAATCGGCCTGAGATTAAGGACAACTGCGTGCTCACTCCAACGGAAATCCTGACGCGCCATCCAGCTCCAGGGCTTCATCTCTTTTCGTCCAACAGAATTCCTGCGATCTCTGGCAAGATATGTGGTGGAGGTGTATGAATCTACGTTAACAGGAACTGGTGTGTGAATGCCTCGTGTGGTGTCAACCCACCACTGTTCGCCTATGGTAGAGTCTTAATGGTGAAGTTCAGGCGCTTCTATTTCCTGAGGAAGGCCCTACATGGGATGTTGGTCAAGAAAGTTCAGTTGTTCGGTATTCAAGATAAGGTAGTAAACTGGATTAGACATTGGCTTTGTGGAAGAAGCTAGAGAGTGGTAGTGGATGGTTACCTCTTTGGCTGGAGGTCCGGGACTAGTGGTGTGCCACAAGTTTCGGCGCTGGGTCTGTTGTTGTTTCTCATCTAGATCAACCACCTGGGTGATAATGTGGTTAATTGGATCAGCAAATTTGAGCATTACACCATTGGAAATGTAGTGGATAGCGAGAAAGGCCATCATGGCTTGCAGAGGGTCTGGATGGGCTAGAAAAAATGGTAGATGGAATTTATGGAAAAGTGTGAGGTATCACACTTTGGTAGGAACCTTACACAGTGAATGGTAGGGCACTGAGGAGTGTGGTAGATTAAAGTGATCTGCGAATACAGGCCTATAATTCATTGAAACGGGATGGAGGAGGAGTCATAAAAGATTTTTTTGGCACTTTGGCCTTCATAACTCAAAGCATTGAGTGTAGGAGATGGGATGTTAGATTGAAGTTGTATAGGACATTGGTGAGACCTAATTTGGAGGATTGTATGCAGTTTTGGTCACCTACCTACAAGAAATATGTAGATAAGGTTGAAAGAGTACAGAGAAATTTTACAAGCTGTTGCCGGGACTTAAGGACCGGAGTTATAAAAAAAATCGAATAGATTAGGACTTTATTCCTTCGAACATAGAAGACTGAGAGGAGATTTGATAGAGGTATACAAAATTTCGAGGGGTAAAGATAGGGTAAATGCAAGCAGGCTTTTTCCACTGAGGTTGGGTGGGACTGCAACTAGAGGCCATGGGTTAAGGGTGAAAGGTGAAATGTTTAAGGGGAACATGAGGGGAAATTTCTTCACTCTGAGGGTCGTGAGAGTATGGTACGAGTTGCCAGCATGCTCTACGAGCTCGATGACGACGTTTAAGTGAAGTTTGCATTGGTACATGGTTGATAGGGGGTATGATCTTTCACCTACTTGTATAATCTCCTGGATTCTATGGCTATCTGGAGAAGACAGATCTCAGAGTTGCATTCTGAATACATACCCTGATAATAAAATGAACCTTTAACTGCACACCCCAACAGTTTCTTTATCATTGCTGACGACAACAACCGTGCTAACTTAAAAACAGTCCTGCCCAACTTCTATGAGCATGTTGACTTTAGTTCCAGAGGTGAAAACACTCATTTATACCAAATCTCTGGTATAAGCAAAGCTGTTCCCCATCCTCACCGCGAATTCTCTGCCGTATCTGTTGTCTAATTCCTGTAGAAGACATGACAGCAGAGGTTCCAAGCACTGCTGAGCGATCAGGATGCTACTTTCTTTTTTGCCACAATATGGTTATTTGCATTTTAATACCATAAAATACAGCTTTAACCTTCCTATACTTTCTTATATTATTCAAAAGATACAGAAGTTGCTGTATTAACACAACAAACAAGACAACACGCACAAAAAAACAAAAAAATGCTTCTATTTCAACAGGTGGTAATCTATATATAAAAATGTGTAAAATTTAACAGGTATTTATAATACAATTAAAAAATCAATAAATAATATACATTTTCTACAAGTTTGGAAGCTGCATTGTCTACAGAAGGTAATATTCTTTTAATCTTCTGTTAAGTCCAAATCCTTGACATAGTTAATGAAAGGTCTCCATATATTCTCAAATATCTGCTGTTTCGACCTTAATATATAGGCTATCCTTTCCAATGGGAGACTTGATAACATCAGCCTTACCCATTGAGTAGTGCTTGGTCTATGAGTACTTTTCCATAATTGTGCAATACATTTTTTTAGCATGAAGTAAGCTGAGATCTATAAATGCTTGTTCATTTTTACTGTAATTATGTTTCTCTAGGTACAAACAGAGTTTAGGGTCCAGTGAAACTTGTTTTGAAATAATTTTCTTGATTATAGCTCGTACCTCTTCCCAGAATGCTCCAGTCTCTCTACATTGCCACATACAATGAAACAATGTACCTCTAGCTTCTGTACATTTTGTGCATATGTCTGATATGATTTTGTTTTATCGGTTTAATTCCACTGGTGTGACATATGTCAACATTAACCATTTGTACTGTATCAAGTTAAGGCGAGTGTTTATAGGCTTAGTATGAGCATTGGTACAAGCTGTTTTCCACTCTTCATCCGAAATTTTAAGCTGCAAGTTTTCCTCCCAAGTTTTCAATTTGTATTGTGAATTTTCAGATGAGCAAGATACCAGCAAATTATAAAATTCCAAAATGATACCCTTTCTCAAACTGTCCTTTATCATAATTTTTTCCAAGTGTGAATGTAGGGGTCTGGTAAGTGTGTTGTTTTGGTTTACTTTAACAAAACTTCTTAGCTGGAGGTATTTGTAGAAATGTTTACTATTAAGGTTAAAGGTACACCTCAGCTCCTCAAAAGACATCATAATGTCTGAGTCTGCTAAATAAAGGTTTTGAATCATTTGAAGTCCCTTGGATTTCCATTCTTTAAATGTCGCATCTGCTCTTCCTGGTACAAAGAACTGATTGCCCCAAATTGGACTATATTGTGATAATACATGTGGTGGCATCCGTCGGTCTCGAGAGACCATGGATTTGCGCCTGGAGTTTCCAGGGTGCAGGCCTGGGCAGGGTTGTATGGGAGACCGGCAGTTGCCCAAGCTGCAGGCCTTCTCTCCACGCCACCGATGTTGCCCAAGAGAAGGGCACTAGGACCCATGCAGCTTGGCACCGGTGACGTCGCAGAGCAATGTGTTGTTAAGTGCCTTGCTCAAGGACACAAACACGCTGCCTCAGCTGAGGCTCGAACCAGTGACCTTCAGGTTACTAGTCTGATGCCTTGCCCACTAGGCCACGCGCCAACTGATAATACATATAGTTCCTTTAAATTTTTTTTACATCATACCATACCTTTATCACGTGCTTTACAATTGGATTTTAAGTTTGCTTCTGTAATCTTTTAACTGTATCTGAGTATATGTATAAAGGAAGAGGTAGTTTTAGACCGTGAAATTCCATTTCTATCCAATGAGGAGAATCATTTGTTGAAAAATAGAACATAATAGTTCTCAGCTGTGCAGCCCAATAATACCACATGATGTTTGGGCATTTTAGACCCCCCCCCCCCGATCAAATGGCAAATACAGTAAAGATAAACAATGTCTTGCTCTCCTATTGTTCCATATCTTTTTGATTTTTGAGAACAGGTTTAAAGGTGGTGGCAAAGGAATACTTTGGAATAGATAGAGTAGCTTTGGTAGTATATTCATTTTTAGAATGTTGATTCTCCCAATTGTAGATATTGGTAGAGCCACCCATCTTTCAATTGACTTATTAATATCTATCATTATATAATATCTATAATTAGCATTAACAATATGTTCTAACCTAGGCAGAATCTCTACTCCCAAATACTTAAACTGTTGTACAACATTAAATTGGATTACCTCCGAAATTGGATCCCTTCTTTCATTAGCGTTGAGCAGTAATATAGAGTATTATTCACTTTGTATCCTGAAATCTCACCAAATGATTTAATTAGCTGTAGCAAGGTTGGGATTGATTTATTTAAATTGGATATAAATAAAATTATATCATCAGCATACAAGGCAATTCTGTGTTCTATCTGTCCTGTTGTTATTCCACAGAACTGCGGGTGTATTGCTATTGCTAGAGGTTCAATTGCCATTGTAAATAATAAAGGCAAGAGTGGACAACCTTGTCGGCAGCCTTTACTGATTGTTTTTGGTTTTGAAATGTTTCTATTTGTTAAGATTTCTGCTGTAGAATTTTTGTATATTACCTGAACCCATTTAATGAAATTATTTCCACACCCAAATCTTTCTAAGACATTGAAAAGATAAGGCCATTCAACCCTATCAAAGGCCTTTTTGGCATCCAATGATGGAAGTGCTGTATCTGATGCTTCTTTGTTATTGTGAATAATATTCAATACCCTTCTTAGATTATGGAAACCTTGCCTTTCATTATAAATCCATTTTGATCTTTACTTATGATATTAGGCAGTAAGTTTTGTAGTCATTTTGCTAAAAGTTTACAGATTATTGGTCAAAGAACATTGAGGCAGTCTACAAGAAGGGTCAGAGCTGTCTCTATTTCCTGAGGAGACTGAGGTCCTTTAACATCTGCTGGACAATGCTGAGGATGTTCTACGAGGCTGTGGTGGCCAGTGCTATCATGTTTGCTGTTGTGTGCTGGGGCAGCAGGCTGAAGGTAGTGGACACCAACAGAATCAACAAACTCATTCGTAAGGCCAGTGATGTTGTGGGGGTGGAACTGGACTCTCTGACGGTGGTGTCTGAAAAGAGGATGCTGTCCAAGTTGCATGCCATCTTGGACAATGACTCCCATCCACTCCATAATGTACTGGTTAGGCACAGGAGTACATTCAGCCAGAGACTCATTCCACTGAGATGTAACACTGAGCGTCATAGGAAGTCACTCCTGCCTGTGACCATCAAACTTTACAACTCCTCCCTCGGAGTGTCAGACACCCTGAGCCATTAGGCTGGTCCTGGACTTATTTCTACTTGGCATGATTAACTTATCATTATTTAATTATTTATGGTTTTATATTGCTATATTTCTACACTATTCTTGGTTGGCGTGGCTGTAATGAAACCCAATTTCCCTTGGGATCAATAAAGTATGTCTGTCTGTCTGAGTATCTTAGGATCAGAATTTAACAAACTAATGGGTCTCATGTTCTCACACCTGTTTGGAGGTTTACCTGATTTTGGCAGTAAGGTAATCAAAGCGCTATTCATAGAGGGTGGAAGACTACCATTCTGAAATGCCTCTAGAAACATTTCCAAAAGTGGAGTTAGCAATTTATTCTTGAATTTTTTATACAGATCAATTGGAAGGCCATCTGGTCCTGCCCTTTTTCCTGATTTCAAATTATCAACGGCATGCCCAACTTCTTCTTTGTTGATGTCTAATTCCAGATCATCTTTATATTCCTTTGTGGTATAGGTAGCTCATCCAAAAACCTATTTAGGGTTTGCAAATTGATTTCATTTTTGTATTATATAATTCTTCATCGTAGCCTCTAAAGGCATCATTGATTTCTGTGGGATCCACAACTTCGTGCCCATTGGATATGACGGTTGTAATTGATGTCTTAGTTTCTAATTGTTTGATCTGCCATGCTAATAATTTGCCTGATTTATCGCCCTGTTCATAAAATGATAGCTTTAGTCTAAGAAGACTAGAAGCAGCCCTAAATGCAGACATCGTCTCATAATCAGCTTTCAAAACTAGTAATTCTTTTTCCAGTTGTGGGTTTCTGTTTTCAAAGACTTTTTCCTGGAGAGTCTTTATTTTGTGTTCCATATGTACTCTCTCCTCATGCATTATTTTTTGATTTTGAGCCTGTGTAACTGATAATATGCCCTCTAAGAAAAGCTTTAAATGCCTCCCACTTTGTACATGCAGATATTTGTGTAGTATTAACTTCAAAGAACTCATCTATATGTTTCCCTAAATATTTTACAAATTCTTCATCTTGTAACCATTTGTGTTGAAAGTGCCATGTGGAAGGATCTTTTGTCAGCTTTTTATCTATGTATTCTAGGCAACATGGTGCATGATCTGAGATCATAATATTGTCATAGTATCAGTTCTGAATTTTGGTCCTTAATCCTGAAATTAAGAAATAATCTATTCGAGAATACGTCTGGAATGTACCAGAGTAACAAGAGTAGGTTTTGATATTTGGTTTCAATTCTCTCCATATATCTATCAGACTTAATTCTTTGATAAGGTGATGAATAACTGTTCTACACCTGTTGTGTGTTTGATCTGTCCCTGTGGCCCTATCCATACTGGGGTTCAATGTGCAGTTAAAATCTCCTGCTATTATGTATTGCCCTGCAAATGTTAATAAATTAAGGACACAGGTCTTCAAAAAAACTAGGATCATCTATATTGGGGCCATACAAGTTTACTAAGTTTAAGTTTTCAGTTAGTAGAGAACCTTGGATTATTAAATATCTTCCCTTTCTGTCTTTAATTACATTTTTCACTTGGAATGGGACTGTTTTATGAATAAGAATCATAACTCCTCTAGCCCTAGATGAGAGTGATGTTGTGTATACACTACCCTGCCACCTCCTTTTAATTTTTAAAATTATTGGGGATTTTATACACCTCATCTAAGAGATGAGTTTCTTGTAGAAATACAGTTTTGGAGTCCATATCGTTTATCTTGTTCATGACTTGTTTAACTTTTCTAAGCTGCTGCAGACCTCTGCAGTTCCAAGAAACAAAGTTAAGATTCACACCTTGAGACATTTCCAACAAAAAAGAATAGATTACCTTGCAATATAGGAATACATTTAAAGAGAAGCCTAACAAACTTAGATGATTGAACCCACATCTGACACACCGAACGTGAACAATTCCCCTCCTCCCACTTTCGTGGGAACCCCCCAAAAAACATTCTGTCTCCCGTTATCGCTGATGACAGTTCCACAGTTAGTGAGGATCAGTCCGTTCACTCTTATCTTTACTCAAACCAATCAATCACTGCTGCTATCCTTACTATAACGCTAATTAACTCTCATCTGCAACACCTGTAATATTTTTACTCTAAGTCATTAGCTCTTAACCGTTTAACTATTTTTGTCCCACGTGTAAAACACAACATATCCTTAAAGAGCATATTTATACCTCAACTGTTAGTATTTCAATATGTGTATGCTTTTACATGCGCGTCTGCCTGCGTGAACATATTTGTGCTTAATATATTTGGCCATATCAGCCAAACATTTCTGTGACACCAGATTCAGGAGGTGCATGTCGCAGGGTATTCAGACCATAACCGACTACACTATACAGTATGTCCATTCTGCGTTTCAAAGACAGGGGCGCCTTTCTTCCTGACAGACTGTTTGTTACTCTCGGTTTGATGCACGGAACGATGTACTGGCGAGGAAGGCCTCCCTACCCCCAGGGAGTTTGTTTATTCTTATTTACAGATATAGTACGGAATAACTCCCCAGGGCCAAGTTGTTCCCTCGGACCCTATTGGAAGCAAGTGCAGAAATCGCTGGGGCTGTAGCAGAGATATTTAAATCATCGTTAGCGACCGGTGAGGTACTGGAGGACGGCTAATGTTCCGCTGTTTAAGGAAGGCTCTAAAAATAAACCAGGAAATTTATAGGCCGGTGAACCTAACACCAGTAGTGAGAAGTTATTGGAAGATATTATTAGGAACTGGCTTTATGAGTATTTGGATAGACCAGGACTGATTAGGGATAGTCACCATGGCGTTGTGCGTAGTAGGTCGTGTCAAACCAATCTTAGAGTATTTCGATGAAGTTCAGTTGATGGAAAGCAAGGCACTGGATGTTGTCAACGTGGACTTTAGCAAGGTATTTAACAAGGTCCCGCATGGGAGGTTGGTCAAGAAGGTTCATTCGCTTGCCATTCAAGATGAGAGAATAAATTGGATTAGACATTGGCTTTGTGGGAGAGGTCAGAGAACGAATGGTTGCCTGACTGGAGGCCTGTGACTAGTGGAATGCTGCACGGACTGGTGCTACGTCCGTTCTTTGTCAAACACGATCTGGATGATAATATGGTTAACCGGATCAGCAAATGTGTGGATGACGCCGAGGTTGGGGATGTAGCGGACAGCGAGGAAGAGCTTGCAGGGGGATCTGAACCAGTTGGAAAAACAGCAGATGGAGTTTAATGCAGACAAGTGCGAGGTGTTCTTCAGTAGGACCTGTTATGAATATACCACAGCTCTGAGGGGCCGAAGGGTGCGGGACCAGCCCCCTCCTTCCGGAGAATCGCAAGATCGCTATTAATTCGGGTCTTGGACCCAGGAAATGAGAGACAATGCAACGGATTTGACCATTGTTCTTAGAGACACCTGTGTGAATTACAACTCTATAGTACGTGCCAGCTATCAGGGCCATGGACACCCTCGGGCAATGTGGGGTGGGGATTGTATCACCCTCCCTTGATTGACATTTACAAATCTGCCAGTCATGATAAAAAGGAGACTGCTGGAGGCAGTACTCCAGAGACGCACCAGAAGACACGCTAGAAATCCTGTGACAGCGTTTAATAGCGACAGCCGGTGGGGGGCTCGTGTGCGTCCTTTCCTTGCCTGGGATTGGCGACCTCACCACGGAAGAACGGCTTTAGCTACGGGAGAGGCCACAAGTGAACGGCCACTCCCCAACGAGACTCCGACGGATCGAACTCATAAAGGTTGGAAAACCCGCCGGGTAACTGTTCCATTCTATACCTATTTCTCTCTCTCTCCAACAAAGTGCACCACCTCGACACCCAAAAGACGGCAGCTGGTGGAACTGCAGTGACCTCGAGAGACTTTTATATTTACATCAGACAAAATATTACCCCTAGACAACGATAGAGCTTATTTCTTATTGATTATTACTATACCTGCGCTTTAGATTGAGTATTGACGACGTATATTATCTGAATGTTTGTATTAACCTTACTTTTGTGCCCCTTTATAAATAAAAACTTCTGAAAAATAGTGCCATCAGACTTCAACGGACCTCTCTATCTTTGCTGGTAAGTGATCCAGTTACAGGATACGTAACAACTTGGGATTCTCGTCTCGGGATTTGACACCAAATTGGGAGGCCAGTGAATCGGGCTTGTAAGTCCAAACTTGAATCTGGTTACACAGGTAGCCAGACGGGAAACCAGCAAAGATGGACGTGGGTGAATTTATGAAAAACCCGACTGTGGAGGCGCTAGAGGCGGCCACCAAATCAGACTTGTTAAATTTGGTGAAGGGATTGAACCTCACAGAAGTGAGGTCGTCCATGAAAAAGCGGGAAGTGCGAAGGGTCATAACTCAGTATTACATTGGGAAGAAGGTGTTTGCAGCTGAGGAGTTGGAAAATATCCCTGAAAAGGTTCTAGCGAGTGGGACGGATCAGTTAGAGTTGGAAAAATTAAGGTTGGAATATGAATTTAAAATAAAGCAGCTGAGAAGGAGAAAGAACGGGCTGAGAGAGAGAAAAAGGGCTGAGAAAGAGAAAGAAAGGGCCGACAAACAAAGGGAGCAGGCGTTCCACATAAGGAGTTAGAGGTGAAACGGGACCAGGAGCTCCAACTAAAGGGGTTAGAGGTGAAAAAAGAGCAGGGCCAAGCTGAAAAGCAAAGAGAGTATGAGGAGAAAGAGAAACAGAGGGAACATGACTTGGAGATGGAGAAGTTAAGGAAAGAGCGAAGAGATCCAGGGTTAGATCGAGAGGAGAGGTTTAATGTTAGTCGGGAGTTGAGGGTAGTACCTCCATTCGAAGAGTCGGATGTTGATAGTTATTTCTTGCTTTTTGAAAAGATGGCAGTAAATCAGAAGTGGCCCAAAGAGCAATGGGTGGCGTTGTTACAAAGTGTGTTAAAAGGGAAGGCACAACGAGCATATGTGGCATTGTCCGTCGGGGAGGGGGAAGCGGTTATGAGCTAGTACTTGAAGCTTATAGACAAAGGTTCAGAAATTTACGAAAAGGGTGGAATCAAACATATACCGAGCTTAGCCCATGAAAAGGGTGTGCTCTTGGACCGTTGGTGCACCGCGGAACAGGTGGACGGGGATTATGGGCGTATCAGGGAGTTATTTTTGATTGAGGAATTAAAAGGGTGTGTTCCGGAGGAGATCCGGATGTATTTGAATGAGAAGCCGAATAAGTCCATCTTGGAAATTGCTAGGTTCGCAGATGAATATGCCCTAACCCACAAGACAAAGTTTCCCTCGAATAAAAGTACCCCAAGAGACCGTGGGAACGACCGAGAAAGTCCGCCGGCTGAGGCAGAGGTCCCGCCGGGAGCTAGTGGTAAGGTTGAGGGGAAAAGGCCAGGCGGCCAGAGATTTCTGGGCTTGACCTGTTTTAATTGTGGGAAGAGCGGGCATGTTGCGTCTCGGTGCTTTGCTCCGAGGAAGGGGCCAGAGAAAGGGAAAGCAGCGGTCCCTATCGGGTGTGCAGTGGTAATCAGAAAATCGACAAGAGGGTCCCGGGTAGGCAGAGTGCAAGAAGGGTCTGAGATTTGTCTGTCACACGGAACCGTGTCTGTGAGGGAGGGGGACCCACCAATTCCCGTACGGATTTGGAGAGACATGGGGGCGGAGCTATCATTGATTAGCGGTAATGTGTTAAAATTCGGACCTCAGACGGGCGAGGTAGCCCTGAGAGGAATAGGAAAATAGACAGAAATGGTGTCCTTACATAGGGTCATTTTGGATTGTGAGCTGGTGCATGGATCAGTTGAAATAGGGGTGCCATCAGAATTCCCGAGAACTGACGTGGACGTCCTCCTTGGGAACGATTTAGCGGGGGGTAAGATTTGGTCAACCATGACTATGACCCGCTGACCGGTGCGTGTTGAGGCCCCGCCCATAGCGTCCCCGAGCTATACCACATGCGCGGTCACTCGCAGCCTGTCAAGAGCGGCAGCTGAGAATGGGAGCAGTTTAAATTTGGCCAGTTTTGATTTGGCCGAGACGTCTTTACCGACCCTGTGCCTCGAGGGTTTAGAGGGTGGTAAAACGAGGAATAGTAACGTGAAAGGGGGTAAGGGAGAGGAGATAGCTCTATCCGTAGCGGAGAGAAAGGTCCTAGAGGTCGGAAATAAAGATGAGAAACGGAAAAAGCTGTTAAAAGGTCCAGAGTTGGACATGGATGATCTGTCTGGTTTGGCAGCCCTGTTTGAAGAAGTTGAGAGTTATCAAGGTGTTCCCGATAATGAGATGAAGGCAGTCCTAGATGAAAAGGATGCCATTACCTTGGAGAGGTCTGCTGTGTTGGCAGATGAGGTTGTTTCAGCCCGCGGAGTTGAGTTTACTCCGGAAGGGAGTTGCCCAGAGAGGAACTGGGAGGATCAGGGGAACTTAGAATTTGAAAAGGGTACGGGTATTGAAAGCCTGGAAGAGGCAGATGTCCCGTTTGAGTGTGTCCAAGATGTGGATGCACGTGGTACTGAACCTAGTAATGGAGCTCAGAAAAAGTCTGAGGTATTTGATTCAGTTGAAAAGGAATGCAGTCCCTGTGGGTCAGATGGACTGGGTTCAGTGAAGACAGGGTTAACCCTGGTAACTGGGGGAAGGGAGGGTTCCCAGGTGTTTGTACACGAAGGGGTGGTGAACCTTAAAGTGGAGCTCGACCATGGGGGGATAAACATTATTATTGAAGGGAACGGAAAGTTTGTAGTTACCAGATCGAATGAAAAAATTTTAAACCCGGCAGCTCGCTTACAGAGTAAGTCAAGAGCTGCCGGGGCCCCACACGCTATTGTTATTCAAGGATGTGAAGTGAACACTTGACAGGCTGTCTGGAAAAAGCGGGATCGCTTGCAGATCTTAAATTGGAAACTAATAGCATGACGGGTCCTGAAGAGAAAAATAGCAACTTGCTTAAAACTAAAGAATTGGGTAGGAATGAATTAGGTCTGGGATCCAGTGTTAATACGAGAACTCCTATGAATAAGGCGGACGGGAGTTTACCCTGCCAAACTACTCGAGTTCCTCCCGTAGAAACTCACCGAAAAAAAGGTGATGGTTAATGGGGGCGCCATTTTAAATAGGAAAACTGGCTGTACGGGATTTTGACAAAGCATGTGAATAACAAAGACAACCCCCCTTGGAACCTGCCTGTTAAGTTGAAATCTGATGCTACCAGCCTTCAGTCAGGCACAAGAGAAACAAAAAAAATATTAAAGGAAGTGCCACTGTACTCGTTACCTGTTTAGATGCTGAATTAAATGTATGACTGTATAGCTTTGTAGTGACATGGAAAGCTTGTGTATTGTGTTAGATTCTAAAATCCTGTAAGACTCTGTACCACTTTGTTTTCACCGCTGGTGAAAACGCTTTGAAGAAAGGGGGTGTTATGAATATACCACAGCTCTGAGGGGCCGAAGGGTGCGGGACCAGCCCCCTCCTTCCGGAGAATCGCAAGATCGCTATTAATTCGGGTCTCGGACCCAGGAAATGAGAGACAATGCAACGGATTTGACCATTGTTCTTAGAGACACCTGTGTGAATTGCAACTCTATAGTACGTGCCAGCTATCAGGGACATGGACACCCTCGGGCAATGTGGTGTGGGGATGGCCTCACCCTACCTTGATTGACATTTACAAATCTGCCAGTCATGATAAAAAGGTGACTACAGGAGGCAGTACCCCAGAGACGCACCAGAAGACACGCTAGAAATCCTGTGACAGCGTTTAATAGCGACAGCCGGTGGGGGGCTCGTGTGCGTCCTTTCCTTGCCTGGGATTGGCGACCTCACCACGGAAGAACGGCTTTAGCTACCGGAGAGGCCACAAGTGAACGGCCACCTCCCAACGAGACTCCGACGGATCGAACTCATAAAGGTTGGAAAACCCGCCGGGTAACTGTTCCATTCTATACCTATTTCTCTTTCTCTCCAACAAAGTGCACCACCGCGACACCCAAAAGACGGCAGCTGGTGGAACTGCAGTGACCTCGAGAGACTTTTATATTTACATCGGACAATATATTACCCCTAGACAACGATAGAGCTTATTTCTTATTGATTATTACTATACCTGCGCTTTAGATTGAGTATTGACGACGTATGTTATCTGAATGTTTGTATTAACCTTACTTTTGTGCCCCTTTATAAATAAAAACTTCTGAAAAATAGTGCCATCAGACTTCAACGGACCTCTCTATCTTTGCTGGTAAGTGATCCAGTTACGGGATACGTAACAGACCAAAAAGAATAGGTCTTACACTGAGGAGTGCGGTAGAACAAAGGTATCTGGGAATACAAATCTATAATTTATTGAAGGTGGAGGCACAGGTAGACAGGGTCGTGAAGAAAGGCACACTGGCCTTCATGTATCAAGATACTGAGTACAGGAGATGGGGTATGATGTTAAAATTGTATAAGACGTTGGTGAGGCCTTTTTGATAGATGCTGCCTGACCTGCTGAGTTCCTCTAGCATTTTGTGTGTGTTGCTTTGGAGTATTGTATAGTTTTGGTTACCTACTTACAGGAAGGATGTAAGTAAGGTTTAATGAGTACAGAGAAAATTTACAAGGAATGTGCTGGGACTGGGGGACCTGAGTTATAAGGAAAGATTGAATAGTTAGGACTTTACTCTTTGGAACATAGAAGATTGAGGGGAGATTTGATAGAGGTATACAAAATTATGACGTATATAGAAAACATAAACACAAACAATCTTTTTTCCACTGAGTAAAAACACAAAATGCTGGCAGAACTCAGCAGGCCAGACAGCATCTATGGGAGGATGTAGTGACGACGTTTTGGGCCGAAACCCTTCACTACCTCCTCCCATAGATGCTGTCTGGCCTGCTGAGTTCTGCCAGCATTTTGTGTTTTTATTTCCAGCATCTGCAGATTCACTCATGTTGCCTTTTTTCCACTGAGATTGGGTAGGCCTACAACTAGAGGTCATGGGTTAAGGGTGAAATGCTTAAAGTGAACATTACCTTTGTTCAGAGGATAATAATGTGGAATGAGCTGCCAGCACAAGTAGTGCATGCAAGCTTCATTTCAACACTTAAGAGACATTGGGATAGGTATGTGGATGGTAGGAGTATGGAGGGCTATGGTCTGCGTGCAGGTCAATGAAATTAGGCAGTTTAAATGGTTCAGCATGGACTACATAGGTTAAAGAGCTGTTTCTGCGCTGTGCTTTTCTATGACTCTAATAGGCCCTTCAACCCATCACCAACATCCCACAATTTAACCCTAGCCTAATTATAGGACAATTTACAATGAACTGATATGTGTTTGGACTGTGGGTGGAAACCAGAGCACTTGGAGGAAACCCACGTGTTCCACAGGGAGGTCATACAAACTACTTACAGAGGATGCTGGGATTGAATTCTGAACTCCAGTGCTTTGAGTTGTAATAATATCTCACTAACTGCTATGCTATGGTGATGTGAGGAAGACCTTTGTTGGGTCAACCAACAAAGCCGCAGGGCCTGATAATGTACTTGCCTAGGTGCTGAGGAACTGTGCACCCCAGTTAATAGAGATACTAACAGACATCTTCAGTATCTCTCTGGAACAGTTCATTGTCCTCTCAGGATGATGCCACCACACTCAACGACTACCATCCAGTGGCACTGACCTCAATAATAATGTTCTTTCGGTGGCTGGTTCTGGATTGCATTAAGTTCCATCTTCCTGCAATTTGGACCCTTTCCATTTTGCTTATTGCTCAAATTGGTCTACTGATGTCTCTGCACTCCACTCTGTCCTGTCCCTCCTGGAAAATGGTACTTCATATGCTAGGATGCTGTTTATCCCTTGGAAGCTGGTGGGTAAACTGTCCTTGTTGGGTTGCAACACCTCTCTCTATAACTGGTGGACCATAGTCAGTCCTTGCTGGCAGAAACATCTCACACTGAGCACTAGTGCTAATACTCAGGCTGCTGATGATGCAGGACTTCACTGCTAAATCCAAACCCAATCATCAAGTTCGCCGATGACACAACAGTGGTTGGCCTAATCAACAACAACAACGATGACATGGCGTACAGAGAGGAGGTAGAGCGGCTGGTAGAAAGGTGTGAACACAACAATTTGAGTCTCAGTGTGGACAAGACCAAAGAGATAATGTGTTAAGGATCCGGCCTGAACACTGGGTCGAAGGGCCTCTGCTGATAGCTCTGGACCATGACAGCCCTTAATTTCTGCCGCCTTTCAGCTGGCCATGTGGGTTTTGACCCAGCCCCTTTCCTTATTGGACTTTCACCAATTACCCACTTATCTCCTCACTAGCATCCACCTGTTTCTGTTTTCACTCATTACCCGGTCCATTCAAACCCTGCCTTGACTCACATTCTCTGCCAGTTCGTCCCAGCTCTGACCTGAGTCGGTCTAGCCTGCCATTGCGACTGCTGCCAACTGATTTTGCCGGACTCTGTGTTCCTGGATTTTGCCTGATTTTCGCCTGTGCGCTCTGGATCATCTGCCCTCGCTGGACTGCCTTTTCCGGGTAAGACCTCTGCCTGCCATTCTGGATTCGTGCCTGCCTCCTGTTTTTGAAAGACTGATGCCCTTGTGCTCCCTAATAAATCCTGGTAAAAGAGCATTCATTGGTCTGCACTTGAGTCCTACTGTAACCCGACCCAACCTGACATAATGGTAGATTTTCAGAAGGTGCAGGATGACCACTCTTCACTGCACATATGTGGCCCCTCCATGGACAGAGTTAGGAGCACCAAGTTTCTGGGAGTGCACATAACAGACAATCTCACCTGCTCACTCAACACCACCTCTTATGGTCAAGAAACCACAGCAGCAAGTGGAGACTGAGCGACCAAGGCTCATTCCCCTTTCATTCTAATCAATTTTTACAGAACACCACGCATCCTCGTCTGGTATGGGAATTGCAATGCATCTGACTATAAGTGCCTACAAAGGATAGTGAGAACTGTTGAGAGGATCATTAAGGTCTCTCTTCCACCCATCAGAGATAATTATCAGAAGCACTGTGAACACTGTAAATCAACCAACCAACAATCTCTTTTATCTCCTACCATCAGGAAGGAGACACTGTGACATTAGGACATGGATTGTTAGGATGGGAAACAGCTTCCTCCCCCAGGGCCGTGAGTCTACTGAATTCCCTGCCACTACCCAGCTCTCATCATACATGAAGCGCCAGTACTGTTTACTTTTTAAAATGTGTGTAATGCACCTTTTTATTTGTTAATTAGTGGTAATATTACTTTGTGTTATGTGAGTGAGTTTTATATACTGCATTGTGCTCCTTGGTCCAGAGGAATGTTGTTTCATTTGGCGGTATATACACACGTTTGTAGATTGAATGACAATGAATTTGAACTTGACTGATTACATATTGACTATCAAGCACCTATCTACACTAATCCAATTGTTTACCTACATTCATTTCATTATCACATGTACATTCGGATTTGGAGCAAGAAGGCTACGAGTGAACGGCTGATTTTTCGGAGTGAAGGGAGTTTTTTACTACTCTGAGGTGAGACTGCGCAAGTGTGTGACGTCAGCCAGTCGAGCGCAAAAGGTTTAAAAAGAAGACCGCCATATACAGCGGGCAGCTGAGTGAGAGGCAGCAGAGTGGTAGGGCTTTGGCTCAATGGGCTTAGGCAATAACGGGATGAGGCGAGGTAGGTAGATAATACCTGTGTTATTTGCGGAAAAGAGTTAGTATATGTGTGAGGCCAGCTTTTTGTGCTCGGTGTCAGATGTGGGGAGTCCTGGAGTTTCCCAGCCTCCTGGATGGCCATATCTGCACCAGGTGTGGCGAGCTGCAGCTCCTGAGGGACTGAGTTAGGGAACTGGAGATGCAGCTCAATGACCTTCGCCTGGTCAGGGAGATTGAGGAGGTGATAGAGAGGAGTTATAGGCAGGTGGTCACACCAGGGCCACGGGAGACAGACAAGTGGGTCACAGTCGGGAAGGGGAAGAGTCAGGTACTAGAGAGTACCCCTGTGGTGTACCCCTTGACAATAAGTACTCCTGTTTGAGTACTGTTGGGGAGGACAACCTACCTGGGGGAAGCAGCAGTGGCTGTGCCTCTGGCACAGAGTCTGGCCCTGTGGCTCAGAAGGGTAGGGAAGGGAAGAGGAAGCCAGTAGTAATAGGGGACATAGTTGGGTGGTCAGACAGGCGATTCTGTGGATGCAGGAAAGAAACTCGGATGGTAGTTTGCCTCCCAGGTGCCAAGGTCTGGGATGTTTTAGATCGCATCCAAAATATCCTGCAGCAGGAGGATACATATTGGTACCAACAATATATGCAGGAAAAGGGGAGGTGGTCCTGAAAACAGACTACAGGTAGTTAAGAAGGAAGTTGAGAAGCACGACCACAAAGGTAGTAATCTCAGGATTACTGCCTGTGCCATGTGACAGTGAGAATAGGAATAGGATGAGGTGGAGGATAAATGCGTGGCTGAGGGAATGGAGCAGGGGGCAGGGATTCAGATTTCTGGATCATTGGGACCTCTTTTGGGGCAGGTGTGACCTTTACAAAAAGGAGTTGCACTTGAATCCCAGGGGAACCAATATCCTGGTGGGGAAGTTTGCTAAGGCTACTAGGGAGCGTTTAAACTAGAATTGTTGGGGGGTGGGAACCGAACTAAAGAGACTGGGGAAGAGAAGGTTGGCTCACAAATAGAGAAATCTTGTAGACAGTGCGAGAGGGAGGATAGGCAGGTGATAGAGAAGGGACACGCTCAGACTGAAGGTTTGAGATGTGTCTATTTTAATGTAAGGAGTGTTGTGAACAAAGCAGATGAGCTTAGAGTGTGGATCAGTACTTGGAGATATGATGTGGTGGCCATTACAGAGACTTGGATGGCTCAGGGACAGGAATGGTTACTTCAAGTGCCAGGTTTTACTTGTTTCAGAAAGGACAGGGAGGGAGGCAAAAGAGGTGGGGGCATGGCACTGTTGATCAGCGATAGTGTCATGGCTGCAGAAAAGGTGATGCCATGGAGGGATTGTCTACAGAGTCTCTGTGGGTGGAGGTTAGGAACAGGAAGGGGTCAATAACTTTACTGGGTGTTTTTTATAGGCCGCCCAATAGTAACGGATATTGAGGAGCAGATAGGGAAACAGATCCTGGAAAGGTGTAGTAATAATAGTTGTCGTGATGGGAGATTTTAATTTCTCAAATATTGATTGGCATCTCCCTAGAGCAAGGGGTTTAGATGGGGTGGAGTTTGTTAGGTGTGTTCAGGAAGGTTTTTTGGCACAATATGTAGATAAGCCTGCAAGAGGAGAGGCTGTACTTGATTTGGTATTGGGAAATGAACCTGGTCAGGTGTCAGATCTCTCAGTGGGAGAGCATCTTGGAGATGGTGATCATAATTCTATATCCTTTACAATAGCATTGAAGAGAGATAGGAACAGACAAGTTAGAAAAGCGTTTAATTGGAGTAAAGGGAATTATGAGGTTATCAGGCAGGAAATTGGAGGCTTAAATTGGAAACAGTTGTTGTCAGGGAAAAGTATGGAAGAAATGTGGCAAATATTCAGGGAATATTTGTGTAGAGCTCTGTATAGAAACGTTCCAATGAGACAGGGAAGTTATGGTAGGGTACAAGAACCATGGTGTACAAAGGCTGTAATAAATCTAGTCAAGAAGAAAAGGAAAGCTTACAAAAGGTTCGGAGAGCTAAGTAATGTTAGAGATCTAGATTATAAGGCTACTAGGAAGAAGCTTAAGAAGGAAATTAGGAGAGCCAGAAGGGGCCATGAGAAGGCCTTGGCAGGCAGAAATAAGGAAAACCCCAAGGCATTCTACAAGTATGTGAAGAGCAAGAGGATAAGACCTGAAAGTATAGGACCTATCAAGTGTGACAGTGGGAAAGTGTGTATGGAACTGGAGGAAATAGCAGAGGTACTTAATGAATACTTAACTTCAGTATTCACTTTGGAAAAGGATCTTAGTGATGACTTGCAGCAGACTGAAAAGCTTGAGCATGTAGATATTAAGAAAGAGGATGCGCTGGAGCTTTTGGAGAGCATCAAGTTGGATAAGTCGCTGAGACCGGATGAAACGTACTCCAGGCTACTGTGGGAGGTGAAGGAGGAGATTGCTGAGATAATCTTTGCATCATCAATGGGGACGGGAGAGGTTCCAGAGGATTGGAGGGTTGCGGATGTTGTTCCCTTATTCAACAAAGGGGGTAGAGATAGCCCAGGAAACTATAGACCAGTGAGTCTTACCTCAGTGGTTGGTAAGTTGATGGAGAAGATCCTGAGGCAGGATTTATGAACGTTTGGAGAGGTATAATATGATTAGGAGTAGTCAGCATGGGTTTGTCAAGGGCAGGCCATGCCTTATGAGCCTGACTGAATTTTTTGAGGATGTGACTAAACACATTGATGAAGGAAGAGCAGTAGATGTAGTGTATATGGATTTCAGCAAGGCATATTAAAAAAAGTAAGGAGGCATGGGATCCAAGGGGACATTGCTTTGTGGATCCAGAACTGGCTTGCCCACAGAAGGCAAAGAGTGGTTGTAGACGGGTCATATTCTGCATGGAGGTCCGTCACCAGTGGAGTGCCTGAGGGATCTGTTCTGGGACCCTTACTCTTTGTGATTTTTGTATATGACCTGGATGAGGAAGTGGAGGGATGGGTTAGTAAATTTGCTGATCACACAAAGGTTGGGGGTGTTGTGGATAGTGTGGAGGGCTGTCAGAGGTTATAGTGGGTCATTGATGGGATGCAAAACTGGGCTGAGAAGTGGCAGATGGAGTTCAACCCAGATAAGTGTGAAGTGGTTCACTTTGGTAGGTCAAATATGATGGCAGAATATAGTATTAACGTTAAGACGCTTGGCAGTGTGGAGAATCAGAGGGATCTTGGTGTCTGAGTCCATAGGACGCTCAAAGCAGCTGCGCAGGTTGACTCTGTGGTTAAGAAGATGTATGGTGTATTGGCCTTCATCAATTGTGGAATTGCTCAGTTCTGGTCGCCTCACTACAGGAAGGATGTGTAAGCCATAGAGAGTGCAGAGGAGATTTACAAGGATGTTGCCTGGATTGGGGACCATGCCTTATGAGAATAGGTTGAGTGAACTCAGCCTTTTCATGTTGGAGTGAAGGAGGATGAGAGGTGACCGGACAGAGATGTATAAGATGATGAGAGGCATTGATCATGTGGATAGTAGGAGGCTTTTTCCCAGGGCTGAAATGGTTGCCACAAGAGGACACAGGTTTAAGGTGCTGGGGAGTAGGTACAGAGGAGATGTCAGGGGTAAGTTTTTCACGCAGATAGTGGTGAGTGTGTAGAATGGACTGCCGGCGATGGTGGTGGAGGCGGATACAATAGGGTCTTTTAAGAGACTTTTAGATAGGTACATGGAGCTTAGTAAAATTGAGGGCTATAGGTAAGCTTAGTAATTTCTAAGGTAGGGACATGTTCAGCACAACTTTGTGGGCCGAAGGGCCTGTATTGTGCTGTAGGTTTTCTGTTTCTACATCAAAACACAGTGAAATGTGCCGCTTGCGTTAACAACTGACTCGCTGTGGGCAGCCCGAGTATCGTCATCATAGCATACCCACAATATTCAGAACACAACCAACAATGAAAAGGCAGCAGCAAAACAAGCCCATCAACATTCTACAACTCAGCCACATGCTTGGGGGCAACTTACTGTTGCCAATTAACTAGCTAAGCTCCAGCTCTTTATGATGGCAGAGCCCACATTATAGGAACCCACTTTGTCTGCAGAAAACATGTCAATTCCACACAGTCCTGAAGAAGGGTTTTGGCCTGAAATTTTGAATTGCTTACACTTTTCATCAGATGCTGCCTGGCCTGCTGAGTTCGTCCAGCATGTGTGTTTTGGATTTCCAGCATCTGCAGATTTTCTCGTTTGAAATTCCACACGGACAGCAACCGAGTTCAAGACTGAACCCAGACCACTGGTGCTGAGAGGCAGCAATTTTACCAGCTACGTGTATGTTGCTGTGTTTCTACTGTAGTGAAAAAATAAATGCATTAAGAATGTGCAGTGGGGGGAATAAATTATACAACAAATATGCAGCTTTATTATTAGTGGCTAATACATTAAGGTTTTACTTAATACTTTGGAAGTCTTCTGCTATATGGGTAAAGAGGGGAGCTGAACTGATTTCCCCCATAGGCTCAGGCTGGTCAGTTTGTAATGTGTCAGTCTAGATGTTTTGTAACTGCATAACAATATTATTCAGACTATATCTTGAAAACAATTATACCTGCATCAGCAGGGAACTCCTGTCAAAGTGGACATTATTGAATGGTTTCCCTGAGGCACAAAGCAAGCAGTTTGTGTTGAAATGTATTTCCCTACTGTCATTTGAAAACAGTGTTTATATTACAGGTTCCTTCACAACCCTAACAGTCACTCTGTCTTTACTCCTGCAACCCAGACAGATTAAACCTAAGCAGTGACCAGCTGTAGCTCAGGGAAAACAACTGGGACTGAAATTTAAGGTGGTTAATCATTAACTCCATAAAGCTATAAAATTAATGGACCTGTGCTTTGGGTTATTTTGAAACAAGTATGCCAGTTTCCAATACGCATGGATACGCAAGTCAGTGTGTACTGTGCCATGAACATAATGTTTTCCATGATGAGTTTGGTTATTTTAGCTTTAACTGCCTTCTGTAGCCTTTTTATTACTTGTTTTTATAAGTTCCAGCACAGCTTCCTTTTCTGCTGATTCCAGAAGTTTATTAATCAGTTCATCCAGCTGTCTGCCACCACATAGCACCTCCTGGAAAACAACAGGAAAATTAGCTAAGGGACAAAATGTGGGACATTTACATGTGCTGTTAATTAAAGAACAGTTAAGATGGATGGTCACAGTCTTTTTCCCTGGGGTAGGACTGCAAAACTAGACAGCATTAGTTTAACACAAGGAGGACAAGATTTATAAGGGACCTGAGGGGAAATATTTTCACACTGAGGGTGGAGGGTATATGGAATGAGTTACCAAACAAAGTGGTAGATGAGGGTACAATTACAACATTTAAAAGATTTGGATAGGTATATCAATAGGAAAGGTTTAGAACAGGGATTCCTGACCTGGGGTCCACAGACACCTTGCAAATGAAACTAGCTCAGTTAGGCAACTAGATTGACATAGATGATTGAGCCGAAGAACCTGTTAACCATACTGAATAGCTCTCAATCTGGAAAGTAAGTTAAGAATCCAACGTGGCTGTTATTTGTAACAGGTTATAAATCTTAAACAGAACAGCTTTATTATAAAGACACTTTTGATTATAGAAAACCTACAGCACAATACAGGCCCTTCGGCCCACAAAGCGATGCCGAACATGTCCCTAATTTAGAACTACCTAGGCTTTACCTGTAGTCCTCTATTTTTCTAAACTCCATGTAGCCATCCTATTAAAAGACCCTATCGTTTCCACCTCCACCGCCGCCGCCAGCAGCCCATTCCACGCACTCACTACTCTCTGCGTTTATATAAAAAAAAACTTACCCCGACATCTCCTCTGTACCTACTTTCAAGCACCTTAAAACCTATGCCCTCTCGTGTTGGCCACTTAAGCCCTGGGGAAAAGCCTGACTATCCACACGATCAATGCCTCTCATTATCTTGTACACCTCTATCAGGTCACCTCTCATCCTCCGTCACTCCAAAGAGAAAAGGCCGAGTTCACTCAACCTATTCTCATAAGGCATGCTCCCCAAACCAGGCAACATCCTTGTAAATCTCCTCTGCACCCTTTCTATGGCTTCCACATCCTTCCTGTAGTAAGATGACCAGAATTGAGCAGAGTGCTCCAAGTGGGGTCTGACCAGGGTCCTATATAGCTGCAACATTACCTCTCGGCTCTTAAATGATTGATGAAGGCCAATGCACCGTATGCATTCTTAACCACAGAGTTAGCAGCTTTGAGTGTCCTATGGACTTGGACCTCCAAGATCCCTCTAATTCTCCACAGTGCCAAGAGTCTTACCATTAACGTGATATTCCGCCATATTTGACCTACCAAGATGAACCACCCCATGCTTATCTGGGTTGAACTCCATCTGCCACTTCTCAGCCCAGTTTTGCATCCTATCAATGTCCTGTTGTAACCTCTGACAGCCCTCCACACTATCCACAACACCCCGAACCTTTGTGTCATCAGCAAATTTACTAACCCATCCCTCCACTTCCTCATCCAGGTCATTTATAAGAGTAGGGGTCCCAGAACACATCCCTGAGGCACACCACTGGTCACCGGCTCACTGGCCTATAATTTCCTGGGCTATCTCTACTCTCTTTCCTGAATAAGGGAACAACATCTGCAACCCTCCAATCCTCCGGAACCTCTACTGCCCTCATTGATGATAAAAAGATCATCACCAGAGGCTCAGCAATCTCCTCCCTTGCTCCCCACAGTAGCCTGGGGTACACCCCGTTCGGTCCCGGTGTCTTATCCAACTTGATACTTTCCAAAAGCTCCAGCACATCCTCTTCCTTAATATCTACATACTCAAGCTTGTCAGTCCACTGCAAGTCATCACTACACTGCCTGTAGAGTCAAAATTTCAAATGAGAATTAGATGGGCATTTCAAGAAAAATAATTTACAAGGTTACAGTAAAAGAGTAGGGGATGGGATTGAGTTTATTGTTCAAAACAGGGTAGTTAAGGTTTCAGTGGCTGATGTCTCATGTGCTATAACAATTGTGTAATTGTTTTTTGGTTATAGGCGCCATAACCACTAACAAAGCAAAAATTGAACAGTAGCTAGAAAGCAAACAAAACCAAGCACACTCAGTAGGCCTATGCATGTGTAAAGTGATGGTCAGCTTTTCAGGTAAGCAACCTCTCATCAGAACTTGCAATATTTGTAATCAATCATGTTTTAAATTGGAGGGATTGAGGAGGGTGGAGAGAACAAAAGGAATATCTGGAAAAATTACCAAAAGAAGCTTCTGTTGAATATTTCTAGTTTTCTGGGTTTTTACCATAACTACTGAGTCAGCCTCTGTAACTAAAACCCACCAATTAAATTACATACTTCCAATTAATTATTTAAAAAAATCTTTGTTTTGTTAGTATAATCTCACCTTAATATCCCTCAAAACATAGTTGATTCGGTGATCTGTAACCCTGTCCTGAGTGAAGTTATAGGTACGAATTCTTTCTGACTGGGCTCTTGTTCCAACCTGTAATAAACCAAGTTAAAACAAATTTCCTATTGCAGTTATTTGTTATGCATCTTTAAGGAAAAACAATTGTTCCAATTTAAAATATAACAATATAGCAGTAACCTATGTGGATTACTCACTACCAAACATAATCCTGACCTATGTGAAATAGCTCCCTGGTTTTGTCCATAATACACTGATCGATAATTGTCTTCATAGGATTGCTTTCATTTAAAAAAAAACTGGATAGGTATATGGACAGGAAAGGAATGGAGGGTTATGGGCTGAGTGCAGGTAGGTGGGACTAGGTGAGAGTAAGAGTTCGGCACAGACTAGAAGGGTTGAGATGGCCTGTTTCTGTGCTGTAATTGTTATATGGTTATTTTGTTAGATGGTTATATGCATGAAGTTGCCCTTGAGACCACTTCTCTCTTCAAAGTCAGTTCTATCAGATCAATGTGCATAACACAGGAAGTCTTTGGGTTGACTCCAAATACTGCATAATTTATCCATTGTTTCCCTACGATATTGAAGGAAGCCATTTCAGGCCATTGGGTCCACTTACAGAGGACCCACTCTCCAACTCTCCCCACAACTAACTTTCTAAAGTTCGAAGTTGACAGTACATTATCAAAGTATGTACACTATATAAACCTTGAAATTTTTCTCCTTACAGGCAGCCAGAAAACAAAGAAACCCAATAGAATCCATTAAAAGGACTGTCAAATAATGAATATGTAGGAAAAAAAACAAATGGCACAAACAATGAAAAAAGCAAATAACATTCAGAATTGAAGTCCATGAAAATTAGTCCACAGCCATAAAGCCAGTCACAGCTGATCCAGGAGCCTGCCAGTTGCAGGCCACAGCCTCTTTTCAGCACAGACACAAGTAAACCTTGTGAACCAGCAAGCTGCACACCCACCCGTCTCTCTCCTCTGACACGATGATCTTTTCAATCGCTTAAATCAACCAAATGCTGGGCCGTTCCTCTCGGGTCAGGGACCCATTGCCTCGATTCAGCCCATACCTGACCTTTCCAAACTGGCCCAGCGCTTAAATAAGGCAAACATGGGCTCGTTCCCTGTTCTCAGGCCCGAATCCCGCAACCTTAATTTGTCCCGTACATGCTACGCAGCAACTGTCCTGCGCCTTTGAGAGTTCAGTTCACTCTGTAAAAATGCCAGGTCATATAGGCTCAACTCCAAAAGGGAAGTGACAGGTTATTGCTCTAACCATGCAGTAACTTTCCTGTAATACCATGGGCTCTTAACTTAGTAAGCAGCCTCATGTGTGGCACCTTGTCAAAGGCCTTCTGAAAGTACAAATATACAACATCCACTGCATCCAGTTTATCCATCCTATTTGTAATTTCTTCAAAGAATTCCAACAGGTTCATCAGGCAAGATTTTCCCTTGAGGAAACCATGCTGACTTTGTCCTATCTTGTCCTGTGCGGATAAGGTGAATGAACTCACGGCACAATTAGAGATTGGTTGGTATGACATGGGCATCACTGAGTTGTGGCTGAAAGAAAGCCATTCTTGGGAGCTTAACATCAAAGAATATACTTTGTATTGAAAGGATAGGCAGTGGTGTGGCTCTGTTAGCAAGAGAAGGAATTACATCTTTAGAAAGAGGTGACATAGGATCAGAGAATGTTGAATATTTGTGGGTGGAATAAAACCATTATGGGAATCATATATAGGCCATCCAAATAGAAGCCAAGATGTGGGGTTGAGATTGCAAAGGGAGATGTAAAAGGCACATAATAAGGGTAATGACACAATTGTAACGGAGGACTTCAATATGCAAGGGGATTGGGAAAACCAGGTTGGTGTCGGATTGCAAGAGAGGGAATTTGTTGAATGCCTATGAGATGGCTTTTTAGAGCAGCTTGTGCTTGAGCCTACTTGGGGAAAGGCCATCTTAGATTGGGTGTTGTGTAATACCCAGATCTCATTAGGGAGCTGAATGTAAAGGAGGTAGTGATCACAATGTGATTGAATTCATACTGCAATTTGAGATGGAGAAGCATAACTCACATGTATCAGTAATACAATGGAATAAAGGGAATTACAGAGGCATAAGAGAAGATCTTGCCCAGATGGGTTGGAGGAGAATACTGGCAGGGATGAAGTCAGAGCAGGGATGACTGAAGTTTCTGGGAATAGTTCTCAAGGCACTGGATAGATATGTCCCACAAAGGAAGAAGTTCTCAAATGTCACAGGTAGGCAACTGTGGCTGACAAAGGAAGTTAAGGAGTACATAAAAGCCAAGGAAAGGACATATAAGGTAGCGAAAGTGAGCGGGAAGATGGATGTTAGGGAAGCTTTTAAAATCTATATTAAAAAAGCTATAAGAAGGGAAAAGATGAAATCTGAGGGCAAACTAGCCAATAATACAAAATAGGATACCAAAAGCTTTTTTCAGTTACATAAAGAGTAAAAGGGGGGTGAGAGTTGATATTGGACCACTGGAAAATTATGCTGGTGAGGTAGTAATGGGGACAAAGAAATGGCAGATGAACTTAATGGGAACTCTACATCAGTCTTCACAGTGGAAGTCACAAACGAGTGCCAGTGTGTCAGGGAGCAAGAGTGTTATTGCTATTACAAAGGAAAAAGTGCTAGGCAAACTCAAAGGTCTTAATGTGAATACATCACCTGGGCTAGATAGACTACATCTCAGAGTCCTGAGAGGTTGCTGAAGAGATAATGGATGCATTGGTCATGATCACCTGATCACCAGAATCACCTGATTCTGGCATGGTTCCGGAGGACTGGAAGATTGCAAATGTCACTCCACTCTTTAAGAAAGGAACAATGCAAAAGAAAGGAAAACGTAGGCCATTGAGCCTAACCTCAGTGGATGGGAAAGTCTTGGAGTCTATTATTAAGGATGAGGTTTCGAGGTACTTGGAGACTAATGGTTTCTGTAAAGGGAAATCCTGCCTGATGAACCTATTAAAGAGTTCTTCAAGGAAGTAACAAGCAGGGTGGATAAAGGAGAGGCAGTGGATGTCATTTACATGGATTTTCAGAAGGCATATGATAAGGTGCCACACGAGGCTGCTTAACAAGATAAAATCCTATGGCATTACAGGAAAGATACTGGCTTGGATAGCAGAATAGCTGACAGACAGGAGGCAGTGAATGGGTATAAAAGGGGCCTTTTCTGGTAGGCTGCCAGTAACTAGTGGTGTTCCTCAGGGGTCAATATCGGGACCATTACGTTTCACATTGTTTGTCAATGATATAGATAATGGAATTGATGGCTTTGTGGCAAAGTTTGTGGATGATATGAAGATAGGTGGAGGGGCAGTTAGTGCTGAGGAAGCAATGCAATTGCTGAAGGACTTAAGACAATTGGGAAGAAGTGGCAAATGGAATACAGTATTGGGAAATGTATGATAATGCACTTTGGTAAAAGGAACAGAAGTGGAGACTATTATCTAAATGGGGAGAAGTTTCAAACATCAGATGTGCAGTGGGACTTAGGAGACCTTGTGCAAGATTCCCAGAAGGTTAATTTATAGGTTGAGTGGTAAAGAAGGCAAATGCAATGTTGGCATTTATTTCAAGGGGAATAGAATATAAGAGCAAGGAGATAATGCTGAGCAACGAACAAAAATGCTGGAGGAACTCAACAGGCCAGGCAACATCTGTGGAAAAGAGTACATTTGACCCAAAACATCAACTGTACTCATTTCTATAGATGCTGTCTGGCCTACTTAGTTCATCCAGCATTTTGCGTGTGTTTCTCAGATTTCTAGCATCTGCAGATTTTCTCTTGCTTGAGATAGTGCTGGGCCTTTATAAGACACTAGTCAGGCCGCACTTGGGAGTATTGTTAACAGTTTTGGGGCCCCAAATCTCTGAAAGGCTGTGTTGTCATTGGAGAGAGTCCAGAGGAGGTTCAGGAGGATGATTCTGGGAATGAAGGAGTTAACATAGAAGCATTTGGCAGCTTTGGGCCTGTACTCACTGAAATTTGGAAGAATGCAGGGAGATCTCATTGAAACCTACCAAATGTTGAAAGGACTAGATAGGGTGGATGTGGAGTGGGTGTTCCAGAACTAGAGGGCACAGCCTCAAAATTGAAGGGTGACCTTTTAGAACAGAGGTAAGGAGGATTTTTTTTATATAGCCAGAGTAGTAAATCTGTGGAATGCTCTGCCACAGACTGTGGTGGAGGCCAAGTCTGTGTGTATATTTAAGGTGAAAGTTGATCATTTCCTGATCAGTAAAGGCATCAAAGGATCTGGTGAGAAAGTAGGTGTATGGGGGTGAGTGGGACCCAGGATCAGCCCTGATGGAATGGTGGAGCAGTCTTGATGGAATGGGCTGAATGGCCTAATTCTGCCCCTATGTCTTATGGTCACTAAGTATTCCGTAATCTCATCCTTAACAGTTGACTCCAACATCTTCCCAACCAGTGAGGTCAGGCTAACTGGTCTGTAATTTCCTTTCTGCTGCCTTCCTCCTTTCTTAAAGACTGGAGTGACATTTGCAATTTTCCAGTCCTCTGGCACCATGCCAGTGTCCAATGATTTTTGAGAGATCATTACTAATGCCTCCACAATCTCTACGGCTATCTCTTTCAGAACCCTGGGGTGCAGTTAATCTGGTCCAAATGACTTATGTACCCTTAGGTCTTTCAGCTTTTTGAGCACCTTCTCTCTTGTAATAGTAACTGCACTCACTTCTCTTCCCTCACACCCTTCCACCACATCAGGCACACTGCTAGTGTCTTCCATATTGAAGACTGATGCAAAATACTCATTTAGTTCATCTGCCATCTCCTTGTCCTGTTATTATTTCTCTGGCCTCATTTTCTGGCGGTCCTGTATCCACTCTCATCTCTCTTTTACATTTTTGAAAGCTTTTACTATCCATTTTGATATTGTTTGCTAGCTTGCATTCATATTTCATCTTTGCCCTCCTAATGATTCTTTTAGTTGCTTGGTAGGGTTTTAAAAGCTTCCCAATCCTCTGTCTTCCCACTAATTTTTGCTTTGTTGTATGCCCTCTCTTTTGCTTTTACATTAGCTTTGACTTCACTTGTCAGCCACGTTTGTCGTATTTTGCCATTTGAGTATTTCTTTGTTTTTTGGAATACATCTATCCTGCATCTTCCTCACTTTTCCTAGAAACTCACACCATTGCTGTTCTGCAGTCATCCCTGCCAGCATCTCCTTCCAATTTACTTCGGCCAATTTCTCACTCATACCACTGTAATTTCCTTTACTCCACTGAAATACTGTATGTTAGGCTTTACTTTCTCCCTATCAAATTTCAAGTTGAACTCAATTATATTGTGATCACTGTCCCCTTAGTTCTTTTACCTTAAGCTCCCTAATCACCTCTGGTTCATTACATAACACTCAATCCAGTATAGCTGATCCCCCAGAAGACTCAACAACAAACTGCTCTAAAAAGCCATCTCATAGGCATTAAACAAACTCACTCTCTAGAGATCCATTCCAACCTGATTTTCCCTATCGACCTGCATGTTGAAATCTCCCACAACTATCATAATATTGCCATAACATTGACATACATTGGTTTATGTAGACCAATGTGCCAAAGGCTTTCTTTATGACCCTATCTACCTGTGACCATTTTCAAGGTATTATGGATTTATATTCCCAGATCCCTCTACCATACTTCTCTGTAATTTATTTTTTATTGAAGTTCATCATCAAACACTTCCATAAGATGTATTTCAAACATTGTACATATATATCACAAATCTCCACAAAGTATTTATCTGAGGTATACACTTATAGAAAAGAGTGGAAAGAAAAAAACAAGCAAAAGGAAAGAACTATGTACAAGTAGGGAGTGATTTTTTTTTACAACAGATTCATTGATTTGTGAGAATAAAATCAGGCCTATGAGGCGTTATGTAGTTAAACCATTTTTCCCAGTATGAATCAAATTGTTCCAGCTTATGATTAACAGATGCTGTTATCTTCTCCATTTTGTAAATGTCCATTGTAATTTCCATCCATGTATTTAAAGTTGGGCTCTCCTGTGATAGCCATTTCCTAGTAAGAGTCTTTTTACCAGCCACCAACAGTAATTCATTAAATATTTATCTCTTTTCAACCATTCTTGAGGTATATATCCAAAATATATGGTCTTACTCTCTAAGGGTATTTCACATTTAAAGATGTCTTGTAGGGCATTCTGTATCCCCCTCCAATAGTTTTTGATAACAGGGCAGTCCCAAAAAATATGATAATGATTTGCATTTTGATTTCCACAATTTCTCCAGCAAACAGGGAGGTTACTATCATAATGGGATTTCTGAGAGGGTGTAATAAAATATCTTAAGTTTTTCCATCCAAACTCCCTCTATTTCTGTGAACTGGTACACTTCCATTGATACCTCCATATTGTTGTCCTTTCTTCCTCAGATATAATTATCCCTCCTTCCTTCTCCCATTTTGTTTTAATGTATGAAGTCAATGTGTTTTAAGATTTGACAACCCCTTATACATGCTTGAAATGATTCTACTACCATTATCTGAATTATATGCTTTTCTAAAGAGCTCTATCAAGCATGTATTTGCCTTGGTTACATTTTTAGGTATCTTATTAACATATTGTCGCATCTGTAAATACCGATGTAAAAAATCTTGTTTTTCTAATAAGTGTTTCTCTTTAAGCATTTCAAAACTGAAGTGTTCCTTCTTTCATTATGTTGCAAAGAACTGTTATTCCTTTAGCTGTCCAGTCCTTAAATCTAGCATCCAATTTATTTGGTGTAAAATCCGAGTCATATGCACACCATTTAAGAATTGCAATATCTCCCTCTAGATTATATTCTTTTATAGTAGTTTTCCATATTTTAAGAGTTAATTTCACCCATGGGTTATCAATAGTATTTATGTACCTTTGCAGGTTGTTATCAGCCAAAATTGTTTGTATGGGGATGGGAAGTACTCGCTCCTCAATGTTTTTCCATTGAGCATCATATGATGGGTTGCACCAACATATCACAGCTCTCATCTGTGCTGCAAAATAATAATCTCTAAGAGAAGGCAAGCCCCATCCCCCCTTTTCCTTTGCCTAATTGCAAAGTTTTGAGATGAATTCTAGGCCTTTTACCCTGCAAATATACCTTGATAGCATCTTGTTCCATTCATTGAATTGATTTTGATTAATCTCTATTGGTAGGGTCTGAAAGAGATATAACAGTCTGGGCAGTATATTCATTTTAATAGACTCAATCCTTGAACTGAGACTGAGGAAAGGAATCAGGCTCCATCTTGCCACATCTTCCTTAATTTTTTTTATATAAAGGCTGATAATTACATTCTGATAATTTTGCCAAATCTTTTGGCATAATGATGCCCAAATATTTTAAAGTCTCTGTGTGCCATGCCCAGGGGCATCGACTTTCAATTTCTCTTGGTGGGCTATAGTAATATGAAAGAAATTGGGTTTTATCTATGTTGATCTTGTATCCTGATAATTGACCATATTGTTCAAAGGATTGCATCAAATTAGGTAAAGAGTATGTTGGTTGCCCTAGATAGATCAAAATGTCATCCGCATAGCAAGCCAATTTATGCTCTGTCCCTTTAATAGTAATTTCCCTGATATCTTCATTTTGTCTGATGTATTGAGCTAATGGTTCCAGATATAGCGCGAAGAGTAGTGGTGACCATGCACAACCCTGTCTCATGCCCCTTTCTAGGGTAAGACTATTTGATAAATATCCATTGATTTTAATCCTAGCAGTAGGATTGTCATATAGTGTCTGTATAGTTTTAATAATTGTGTCTTGGAAACCAAATCTACGTAAAACTCTATAAAGAAAATTCCAATTAACCGAATCAAATGCTTTTTCAGCATCCACGCTTATCACTATTGCTTCGATTTTATTTTTTTGTATATGATCCATAATGTGAAGTGTCCTTTGTATACTGTCCTTTGTGTCCTTTGTGTCCTTTGTGTCTGGCGTTGTCGTATAAAACCTGTCTGATCGTTACATATCAGTATGGGTAGAAACTCCTCTAATCGTTTGGCCATGATGGAGGTAAATAATCTATAATCTACATTAAGAACGGATATTGGTCTAAATGAACCGCATTCCATTTTATCCTTGCCTTCTTTCGGTATAGCTGAAATTAGCGCTTCCTTCCAACTGGGTGGCATTTGTGCCTTTTTTAGAGCCCAGTTCAGTGTGGGGAGTAAAACAGGACTTAACTCATTTTTAAATTCTTTGTACCACTCTGTCGCATACCCATCTGATCCTGGTGACTTGCTTTAATTTAAGCCTACTAATTGCAGCTTTTAATTCAACTTCAGTTATGTCAGCAGTCATCGTTCTATTTTGTTCTTCGCTTAAAGCGGGTAACTAGAGAATTCAAGAAGGTGTCAATTTGGGTTATGCTTCCCCCTGGAACTTTGGAATTTAGAGTTTTGTAAAATACTTCAAAAGCTTCTTGAATTTCACTTAGCTTATTTTTTATCATTTTCGTTCTTGGGTCCCTAATTCTATGAATTGTATTTTGTGCTATCTTTTTTTTGTTTCCACGGCAGTATTTTCATAGATTTCAATCCACTTTCATAATGTCTGTTTCAGAAACATTGTTTTTCCTGATTTCTTGTGTAGTCAAACTATTTATTTCATTCCTAATTCTTTTAATTTCCCCTAATGTACCGTGTCAAATTCAATGTGTTTTTTCTCTAGTTCCTTCAGCCTATTTTGTAATTCCTCTAATGTTTTATTCCTTATTTTTTTCTTATATGAAGGTATCGCTATAATTTTCCCTCTTAAGACTGCCTTCAGAGTATCCCATAAAATGGGAGGTAAAACCTCTCCATTATCATTAAATTCTAAGTAGAGACCAATTTCTTTTTTAATTTGAACGCGATCTTCCACCTTCTCAATTCGAGTCTCTGCCACTGCTATTTTTTGATTGACGCTGGTGAGCTCTGACAATATCACGGAGCTGCTGCTCTATTTCTTTCCGGAACTCCCTTATCTCTTTCAGAATTTCGATCATATTCGCCGCTTCGCCTGAACGAGGCCCAGCGTTCAGTTCACTGCTCTCCTCTCAGCCGCAGGCTCCACAGTGTCACTTTTTAAATTTCCATTCCTTTTCCCCACTCTTGCCCCTCTTTTCAGTTCAAATATTTTTCGAAAAATGGGAAAAATACTATATTTGATGGGTTAACAGGGCTTAGTATGCATTTTTACAGAGGAGCTAGTGACTTATGCTGCCATTCTCGACGATGACATCACCGGAAACCTCTACCACACTTCTCAATGCACTACAATTTACCATGCAAGATCTACACTGGTTGATTCTCTTAAAATGCAACACCTCACACTTCTCTGCATTATATTCCATCTGACATTTCTCCAGTGGTCCAGATCCTGCTGCAAGCTTTGATAGTCTTTCTTGCTGTCCATTACATCCCCAATCTTGGTGGGCAAGCAAATGAAGAAGGAAGAGGTTTGTGCTGATAAATGAGGGAAGGAGACAAGTCTGGTAGGGACTGACTGGTCCTCTTTCTGTTCCTTATATCCCATGTATGTATATAACAAGCAGTCAATTAAAGGAATATTTAATAACTGTATTTGAACATATTTCCCATTAAGAAATATGGATTCCATGCAAAAAGTGACCCATTAATGATTAACACACACAAAGTGCTGGAAGAACTCAGCAGGCCAGGCAGCAGCTATGGAAAAGAGTGCAGTCGCCATTTTTGCTCAAAATATTGACTGTACTCTTTTCCATCGATGCTGCCTGGCCTGCTGAGCTCCTCCAGCATTTTGTGCGTGTTGCTTGGATTTCCAGCACCTGCAGATTTCCTCGTGTTTGCCGTCAATGCTTAACTAAAGATGATATTGGATTGAAAGAAGAAATAATAAAACCTAATCACAGGACAGTTTACAATGGGCAATTAATCTACCAACCAGTACATCTTTGGAACGTGGGAGGAAACCACAGCACCCAGAAGAAACTCATGTGGTCACACGGAGAACACACAAAGTCAAAGGTTGCAGTCTAATTTGAAGTAGTGCAAAAGAACTGCTGAAGTGACCATAACAAAATAACTCAGCCAGGTAAAGAGTTCAGGAACATGGCAGCATCATCAAGAAGAGTTGAAAGAGGTGACTGGCAGTTTGATGGCAGTAGGGAAGAAGTTATTCTTGAGTTTGGTTATCCAGGCTCCTATGTCTTCTCCCAAAGGTAAAAAGAAAAAAAAATGGAATGGCCAGTGTGGCAGGTATCCTGAAGATTACCATGCACCTTTCTGAAGCAATGCACCTTTAAGGTGGACTGGATGGAGAGACAACGTCAGCTAAACATGTAAAATTCAGCATGGCTTTATAAGTTAGATGTTTTAGCGGAGGAAAAGATTCAGATTTATTTATCACATGTATACAGAAACATAAAGTGAAATGCTTTGATTGTGTAAATAACCAACACAACTTTAGGATGTACTAGGGGCGGCACAACTCTTGCTGCACATTCCAGTGCCAACATAGCACTCTCACGAACAGCAGGAAAACTTGGCCCTCCCACCCACAGACAGGCCTCCGTCTTTGACATGTCTTTGATGTCTCCGCAAGACATCTTTGGGCCTCCGATCTCCAGTCCTTGGCCCTGGAATTCACAGACCTCGGGCCTCCGACCTCCAGGTGTGCTGACCCAGGGCTTTGGGCTTTGATCTCCAGACTCACCAACCTCGTTTTAGATCGCAGTCAATTATGCGCCTCCAACCTCAGGACCTGCCAACTGACCTCCATAGGCTCCACTGACCTCGGACCTCTGACGTCAGGACTCACCAACCTCAAGCGTAATTGGCACATTCTTGAGACCTACAGACCTGGGCCCTCTGTCTTCAGGCCTCTGACCTCAGAGTGTTCCATTCTGAACATCGATCCCTGGCTCCTTCCCCCAAATGTACATTCACCATCCTTGACCTGGTGGGGATGGCGGCAGAGCAGAGGTGGCTAATAGCTCACAAGGCGCAGGATAGATATGTCCCGCAGAAGTTGTTCTCATATGGCAGGAGCAGGCAACTGTAGCTGACAAGCAAAGTTAAGGACTGCATCAAAACCAAGGAAAGGCCATATAATGCAGCAGAAGTCAGTGGGAAGTTATATAAAGAGTAAAAGGGTGGTGAGAGTTGATATTGGACCACTGGAAAATGATGCTGGTGAGGTGGTAATGGGGGCAAAGAAATGGCGGATGAATTTATTAAGTACTTTCCATTAGTCTTCATTGTGGAAGACACTAGCAGTGTGCCAGACGTTTGAGAGTGTCAGGAATGAGTGCTATTGGTATTTCAAAGGACTAAGTGCCAGACAAACTAAAAAGTCTTAAGGTGGATAAGTCATCTGGAGCAGATGGACAACATCCCAGAAATCTGAAAGAGGTTGCTGAAAAGATAGCAGGTGCATTGGTCATGATCTTTCAAGAATCTCTTGATTTTGGCATGGTTCCACAGGACTGGAAAATTGCAAATGTCACTCTACTTTTAGAAGGGAGGAAGGCAAAAGAAAGGATATTATAAGCTAGTTAATGGTTGGGGAAGTGTTGGAGACCATTATTAAGGATGAGGTTTCAATGTACTTGGGAGACAAATGATAAAATAAGTCAAATCAGCATGGTTTCTGTAAAGGGGAATCTTGCCTGACAAATCTGTTAAAAGTTCTTCAAGGAAGTAACCAGCAGGGTGGACAAAAGAGAGGCAGTGGATGTCATTTACTTGGATTTTCAGAAGGCATTTGATAAGGTGCCAGGCTGCTTAACAAAATAAAATCCTATGGCATTAGAGGATAGTGGAATAGCTGACAGACAGAAGGCAGTGATTGGGAATAAAAGGGGCCTTTTCTGGTAGACTGCCAGTGACTAGTGGTGTTCCTCAGGGGTCAGTATTGGGACCACTACTTTTCACATTGTTTGTCACCGATTTAGATAGTAGAATTGATGGCTTTGTGGCAAAGTTTGCGGATGATACGAAAATAAGTGGAAGGGTAGGTAGTGCTGAGGAAGCAATGTGATTGCAACAGGACTTACATAAATTGGATGAATGGCAAAAAAATGGCAAATGGAATACAGTGTTGGGAAATGTATGATAATGCACTTTGGTAAAAGGAACAAAAGTGCAAATTATTATCTAAATGGGGAGAAGGTTCAAACATCAGAGGTGCAGAGAGATTAGGAGTTCTTGTGCAAGACTCCCAGAAGGTTAATTTACAGCTTGAGTCTGTGGTAAAGAAGGCAAATACAATGTTGGCATTTATTTCAAGGCGAGCAGAATATAAAAGCAAGGTGATAATGCTGAGCAATACACACAAAATGCTGGAGGAACTCAGCAGGCCAGGCAGCATCTATGGAAAAGCTGACAGTTTTCGGCCCAAAAAGTCGACTGTACTCTTTTCCATAGATGCTGTCTGGTCTGCTGAGTTCCTCTAGCATTTTGTGTGTGTTGCTTGGATTTCCAGCATCTGAAGATTTCCCCTTACTTGAGATAACACTGAGTCTTTACAAGACACTAGTCAGGCCGCACTTGGGAGTACTGTCAACAGTTTTGGGCCCCATATCTCAGAAAGGATGTGTTGTCATTGGAGAGTCCAGGGGAGGAAATTCTGGGTGTGAAGGGGTTAACATATGAGGAGCTTTTGGCAGCTTTGGGCCTGTACTCACCGGAATTTAGAAAAATGCGGGGATATCTCATTGAAACCTACCAAATGTTGAAAGGGTGGATGTGGAGAAGATGTTTCCTATTGTGAGGGTATCCAGAAATAGAGGGCACAGCTTCAAAATTGTGGGGCGACTTTTTAGAACAGAGATAAGGAGGAATTCTATTAGCCAGAGAGTAGTGAATCTGTGGAATACTCTGCCGCAGACTGTGGTGGAGGCCAAGTTCGTGAGTATATTTAAAGTGAAATTTGATAGGTTCCTGATTGGTCAGAGCAAAGGTTATGGCAAGAAGGCAGGTGTATGGGGTTGAGTGTGATCCGGGATCAGCCATGATGGAATGGCGGAACACGGTTGAAGGGCTGAATGGCCTGATTCTGCTCCTATGTCTTATACTTGTCCCTACACCCTAACCTGACCCTCAAACTCCCAAAAAAACCATCGCCAGGAGCTAAGAAAAATGGACTCAGGTCAGAGGGCTGGCTGTAGGACTGAAGAAAAGAAATTCTTTCTCAGAGGCTTGTATATCTTTGGAATTTTCTATCCCCTAGAGTATGTAAATGTTGTGCCATTAAGAGTTTTATAGCTGAGACAGACACTTTAGTGGGATTGATCAGAAAGGAGGTGTTGAGGCTGAGGTTCTATCTGTTTGGTGCAGTAAGTTCAGAAGGCCTCGATTTTACATTTAGCTGATGGAATCATGGATCAGAATACCGGAATTTAGAGCGCTACAACTCCGGAACAGACCCTTTTGAACCTCTGAGTCCATGCTTACTATCAACCATACATACACTTGCACTAATCCTACATCAACCCTGCTTTTGTTCTCCCCACATTCTCAGCAACCTGAGCCACACTGAAAACAGCTGAGACTGAAATTGTTTCTCATCAACTGTTACCTGCAGTTTCCGAGTACTTTGCTTGCTCTCCAGTTCTTTGTCCGCAACCTTCTGGTGTAATTTTGCTTTCAATGCGTCCATGGCCAACTTTTTATTTTCTAACTGTGATCGGTGCTGTTGGCATTCTATTGTTAATCCTAGAAAAATTTGGATGCATTATCAATAACCTGCATTAATTTTTTATTTGAAACAATACACATCCTTTCAGAAATAAAACTGAGAATATTGGAAACACTCAGCAAATCAGGCAAAAACCCCAGAGAGAGAAACAGAATTAATGATTTTTCACCTGATCTTAATATATTGATCATGTTCCCTAATTCCACAATTCCCAAATCTGGTTGGGGGGGGGGGAATCTATTTTCTTTTTATACATATTATATCAATTCATTTTAATGTCTTGAAAACATCTACCTTTTTCTGTAATTACTCCTTGCAAATGAAATCCAAGCATCATTCTGGTAAATCTGCACTCATTCAGGCCAATGTATCTTCAAGCGATAGTATCCAGATGTGGTCAAACAGTGCTCTGTACAATGCTCCAGATGTGGTCAAAGAAGCGCTTGTACATTTGTGGCATAATTTGTACCATGTTGTCCAGTCTATTAATGTAAAAGTCAGCATTCCAAGAGTCTCTTGGCTCCTGTCCATCTCCTTCTCATTCCATAAAATGTTAACTTATCTTAATTTTATATGTACCCCCAGTTCCTCCAATCTTCTAGGACATCTACTACCTCCAACTTTTCATCATTGAGAAAGGTGAAAGTCATCTGCCACAATTTTGCCCATTTTCTTAATCTACCTGTAGCACTGTAATGCAATGGATCTATCTACACACAATATTTTCATTGAGATGCAGTTTGCATTCTGGAATAAACTTTACATATTTGAGAAAGGGGCAGAGGTCAACGATAGGAAGGAGACCTTTAGATTTCTCAGTCAACACCTCAGAACCAAAGTAACTAGTTTCCAGTCCAATTCAGTCTGAGGTGATTGAAGAACCTTATACAGAGCCACAGGGGTGGTTGACAGGACAAGCAGGTGGTTTATTTAGAGATGTAGTGCTGTCACTCTGCTGTTTGTGTATGACCTTTACATGCCTCTAGCTCAAAGTGCCTTTCAGTGCTCCTCTTTCACTGTCACTCATCCAAGTAGATCACCCATGGAATGGGAGTGGAGGCTGCTGTAGTCTGATGTCCCTGTGCTTCAAAAGGGAAGCAATCACACCAGTACCCAAGAAGAGCAGGGTGATCTGCCTCAACAACTATCGATCAGTAACACCATAACTTCAAGAGGTTAGTTATGGCTAGAAATAACTCCTACCTGTGCAAGGACTTGGACTCCCTACAATTTGCTTATTGCTGCAACAGGTCCACAGTGGACACAACCTCACTAACACCCCACTCTACTTAGGAGCATTTAGTACACAGCAATTACAGCTCAGCATTTTATACCATCGTCCCTTGGTATTAATCACAACATTTCTAAAGATGGGCCTCTGCACCTCCCTCTGCAATAAGATCCTTGACTTCTTCATTGGGAGACCACAGTCAGTACAGATCAGTAATAACATCTCCTTCTTGCTAGCTATCAATGCAGGTGCACTTCAAAGAAGCATGCTTAGCCCACTGCTCTAATCTCTCTACACTCATGATTCTGTGGCTCAGCACAACTCAAACGCCATCTATAAATTTGCAGATGGCGCATTGTTTGTTAGTTAAACATCAGATAGCAACAGGCAGGAACACAGGAGTGAGACAGATCAGCTGGTTGAATGGTGTCCCAACAACAAACTTGCACAAGACCAAGGAATCGATCATGGGCTTCAGCAAGGGGAAATCGGGAGAACATGCACCAGTCTTCAACAAGGAGTCAGTGGTAGAAGGGGTGAGCAGATATAAGTTTTGATGTGTAGCCATCTCTGTGGATCTGTCTTGGGCCCAACTCATTGATGCAATCATGACGGCAGCACACCAGAAGCTGTATTTCTATAGAAGTCTGAGGAGATATAGTATATCACCAAAGACCCTTGGAAATTTCTACAGATCTATGGTGGAGAGCACTCTCACTGGTTGCATCACAGCCTGGTTTGAAGGCTCAGAATCACAAGGGGCTGCAATCGGTGAAAGTCTCAGCTAACATTATTTCCAGTAAGATGGCGGTGTGCTCAGATGCAGCAGCCACTCTGCATCCAATCAAAGGTGTATTTGTCCGTCTTTGTCTTTTTTACGATTGCAGGTCACTGCTGGATACTAAACATATCAAGTACTGTAGGACTATCCCATCAGTGAGCCGCCCATAGCAATGCAGCAGGATTTATTGCATACCACTACTGTGTTGTCACCTGGACTTGTGCATTGCTGTTGTGTTAAGATAGTGCATGATGTGAGGTGACTGTCTTGGACATTTTTATTATAATACAAGACCCAGTTGGACATAGATATTGTTGTATACTGCAAGTCTGGTTCACTGGTAAGACCAACAGTGACGGAGCGGTGTTGTCTCAGTTGTGGAGAGGACTAGGCCCTTGGTGCGGGGTTGCCTATTGCAGTTGTCCAGGCTAGGAGACTATGGACAAGTCCTCTTCTCCTTACCACTACCATTAAAGAAATACAGAGCCTGAAGACCCATACTCAAAAATTTAGAAGCAAACAAGAAAAAATCTGCAAATGCTGGAAATCCAAGGAACACACACAAAATGCTGGAGGAACTCAGTAGCCGGGAAGCACCTATGGAAAAATGTACAGTTGATGTTTCGGGCCAGGGCCCTTTGGCAGGATGTAATTTAGAAACAGTTTCTTCCCCTCTGCCATCAAATTTCTTAACAGTCTACAAACCCATGAACACTACTTAGACTATTCCCTTTTTTTGCACTGTTTATTTTGTAATTTATGTCTTTTCACTGTTCTGCTGCTGCACAACAAATTTCGCACCATATAAGACAGTGATGATAAGTCTGATTCTGACTTAGTAGTAAGCAGACTTCAGGCTCAGCAGGCCTCATTCCATATTCCTAGTGAGCTAGAAGGAACACGAGTCCTCCAGACTGCATGGCTTCACTCTTCCTCTGGCCATTTTTTGATGACCAATCCACCCCTCCAAGCTGGCTAAAATCTGGGCTACACTCCCTCCTAAATATTGTTGCTGACCATTCTCAAGCCCTGCACCACTGCCTTCCAATGCTGAGTCCCCAGCTGGATTAACATGGCAATTTGGCTGAATGCAGATCTGATCAGGTGGTAACTGTTAGCCCTCCTAAGGGTATTTTGGGTTCTTCTGCTGCCTACCCATAGTTATCAGAATTATTAAATCAATTAGATACCGAATGAATTTAAGAACAACAGACCACTTTGACTGTGTTGTCAGAATCTGATCCTGCTGTCTCAGGTTCGTACTTCAATGTAACTTGCTTTCAAATCATTCTGCATAAAAGATGTGAATAATTTCAGAACTGTGAAGCAGTAGTGCAATTCTTTCTTAGACTGGAAAGCATTTTAACCCAGAAAGATGAGAATTATAAAGGAACAGTCATTTACTCACTTGTTGGAATATGGACGATCCTCACAGCACTGTCAGTCGTGTTTACATGCTGCCCCCCTGCTCCTCTGGCTCGAAATGTATCGATCCTTAGATCATTGACATCTATTTTAATGTCTACCTAATACAGAGAGTAGGCTATTAATAGTTCAAGGTTTCAAAACAGTTAACAATTCACCTTTTACACAAGTCTAACAAGTTCCCCAAATTTTAGATCAAATAACTGAATTATCAGGAGTATGTGGTTAGTGTTATGGAAGAAATTTTGCACTCAAAAGAATTTAAGCTGAAAGATCATAGAAAGGGACACATTCAAAATAAGCAGAGAAAGTATAGCAAGGCTGGAAAAAAAGGGGTAATCTTAAAGTGCTCCTGAATTTCCAAGGGACCCAGATATATGAATTAAAAAGATAATTGTTTCTCCCTCCCATAGATTTCCAGAAGGCTACTGTGGACAATAAATGATAACTTTATTGGAGGGTCATATCAGAGTGAACTGAAGATTGGCTGACTGATATGGAAGAGTGTAGGCCAGGCATGGGCAAACTACGGCCCGGGGGCCATATGCGGCCCGTTAAGCTTTTTAATCCGGCCCGCAGAACTTGATGAAATTATATTAATAAACCTTGTTAACGTTTTTTCCCCGCAATTCTGGCGTTTTCGCCACAACAAAACTAAATCCAGACTTTGATGCGCTGGCTAAAAAGGGAGACCAACAACACTGTTCCCACTGAAATTAAAAATAAGTTTCTTTGTTGTGTTATGTAAAAAATGCATTTGAAAATATTTTTTTCAATAAGCCTTACATGTTACATGTCATTTCTGTTAAGTGATGGACATGAGTAGTGCGCAGGTGCACGTACGTTCTCAAAATAAAAAATGCGCTCCAGATCAAATAACGCGCTCCGCATACTGGCGCGCTGTCACTGTTCTGTCCTTGTGCTGGTCGTTGTTGAGTTTTGGCACAGGGGACAATTGAATAAGGAGCAGGACAAGTAGACCTGTATTTCCTACCGTTTTTGAAATAAAGACAGTCAGGAGGAGAGTGATGATGATAATATCTTGAAGGATAACAGAATTTTCAGTGCTTTAAAATAATAACTGTTACTATTAAAAAAAAGCTGTATTTTATTCATTTAATTTTCAGTGTTTTAAAAGTCATTTCAATAAATAGCTAAATACCATGGGACTTCAAAGACAGATATTTTGTTGTAATGCATTTGTTCATTTTCAATTGAAATTAAAGCACATGTTTTCTACATATCCCATGATATTTTATTTTCTCTTATGAGGTGTATTACCAAAACACTCCGTCCATCTGCTCCTGGTCCGGCCCCCCTGTCAAATTTTAGAACCCTTTGTGGTCCACAAGTCAAAAAGTTTGCCCACCCCTGGTGTAGGCATTAGTGGGTCTTTTTCTGGCTGGTAAGTTATTATGACTGGTATGCCTCGGGAACCGGGGCCTCAATCTTTTACAATTAATAGAAATGACAAGGGTGACAAAGAACTTTTCTGTTGACATGAACACAAATAGAGAGTAAGATGTGACAAAGAGGTGTCAGAGGAATATAGGTATATTATTGGTGCCACTGTCTGCTATGGAGTTTGTAATTCTCCCTGTGACTGCATGGGTTTCTCTGGTACTCTGGTTTTCTCCCACATTCTAAAATGCATAGATCAGTAGGTTAATTGGTCACATGACAGTAATTGGGTAGCACAGGCTTGTTGGATCAGAAGGGTCTGACCTACATATGACTCCAGACCCAAAACAATGTGGTTGACACTTAACTGTCCTCTCAAATGGCATAACAAATCATTCAGTTGTGGTAACCTGCTATAAAGCCAAAAGAGAACAGAGCAACGTAATCAGCAGGCATGAAAATGCACATCCTGATGCCACCCTATTATTGTGGGAGATTTCAACCAGACCAGCTTGAAGAGGTCTCACAACTACCACCTGTGAAACCAGAACCAACACACTTGACTGCCATTATTCCACCATCAACAACGCTTACCATGCCATCCCACGCCTGCACTTTGGAAATACAATCACATGGCTGTACTTTTACTTCCAGCATATAGACAGAAGACTGCGGCACCAGTGGTGAGGACCAAAAGTGTATGGTCAATGGAGGAGAAGTGCTTACAAGAATGCTTTGACTTAGTGGACTAGACAATATTCAGGGATTCATCTGCGTCTGAATGAATACACCACAGTTGTCACCAGCTTTATCAAGACCTGTGTGGATGAGTGCTTGGCTTTGAGAACATACCAGACATATCCAAATTGAAAACCACGGATGAACCAGGAGATTCGTAGTCTAGGTTAGTGGCATTCAAAAATTAGTGATCCAGAACAATACAAGAAATCCAGGTATGACCTATGGAAGGCTATTTTAAGAGCAAAATACAATTCTGATTGAGTTTAGAGATGGCATTGTATGCATGTCAGCTATGGCAACATTTGCAAGTGATTACTCCCTACAAAAAGAAACCTAACATCCTGAATAGCTGTGATGCTTCGCTCCCAGATGAGCTCAATGCCTTTTATGCACACTTTAAAAATGGAGAATAAAACTACACCTCTGCAAATCCCTGCAGCATCTGGTGATTCCGTGATCTCCGTCTTGGAGGCCGATGTCAGAATGTCTTTCAAGAGGGTAAATCCCCGCAAGTCATCGGGTATACCTGATAGGGACTTGAAAACCTGTACCAACCAACTGCAGGAATGCTCACGGACATCTTCAGTCTCCCACTGGAGGCTAGATGTTCCCACCTGCTTCAAAAGGGCAACAATCATACCAATGCCTAAGAAGAGCAGGTGAACTGCCTCAATATCACCCACAGACACTCACATCTATAGTGATGAAGTGCTTTGTGAGTTTGATCATGGCTATAATCAATTCCAGCCTAAGTACCTGGACCCAGTGGAATTTGCCAATCACCACAATAGGTCTACAATGGATGCAATTTCACTGGCTCTCCACTTGGCCTTGGATCACCTGGACAATAGTCATACCTACAGTATGTCAGGCTGCTGTTTACTGATTACAGTGCAACACAATCACATCCTCAGTTCTAATCCACAAGCTCCAAAACCTAGTCCTCTGTACCTCCCTCTGCAACTGGATCCTTGACTTCCTCACCAGGAGACCACAGTCTATGCAGATTGGAAATAACATCTCCTCCACTGGTGAACCTCAAAGATGTGTGCTTAGCCCACGGGCCTACTTTGTTCCCATACATGATTGTGTGGCTAGGCACAGTTCAAACACCATCTATAAATTTGCTGATGACACAAGTATTGTTGGCAGAATTTCAGATAATGACGAGAAGGTGTACAGGAGCGAGACAGATCAGCTGGTTGAGTGGTGCTGTAACAACAACCTTGCACTTACTGTCAGTAAGACCAAGGAATTGATTGTGGACTTCAGGAAGAGGAAGTTGAGGGAACACACTCTAGTCTTCATCAACGGATCAGCAGTGGAAAGGGTCAGCAGTTTTAAGTTCTTTGGTGTCAACATCTCAGAAAATCTATCCTAGCCCAATATATTGATGGAATTACAATGAAGGCATGACAGTGGCCATATTTCATTCGGAGTTTCAGGAGACTTGGTATGTCACCAAAGACACTTGCAAGTTTCTACAGATATACTGTGGAGATCATTCTAACTGACTGCATGACCGTGTGCAATGGATGGGCTACTGAATAGTATTGGAAAGTTGTAAACACCCAACTCCATTATGGGCACAAGCCTCCCCAGAAAGGCAAAATCTCAAAAAGGCAGCGTCCATCATTAAGGACCACCTTCACCCAGGACGTGCCCTCTTCTCATCGCTACCATTATGGAGATGGCATAGAATCCTAAAGACACGCACTCAACAATTCAGGAACAGCTTCCTCCCCTCTGCATCAGATTACTGTATGGATAATGAACTCATGAAAACTACCTCACTATTTATGTATTGCAAAGTACTGGCAACACATAGCAATAAATTTTTTTACATATGCCAGTGATATTACACCTGATTCTGAACTGGATGGATCACCACGAATCAACAGAAGCACTGGAAACGACAAAGGCAAAAACTGTCCTGTAGATACTTTGAAGTACAAAGGAAATAAATGATGTAGCACCATTTCTTCGCTGACAATGGGTCAAGTCCCAAATGGCATTGTGGGTAAAACCACACCTCAAGGAATACAGGGGATTCAGGAAGGCAATTCACCACCACTTTCTCAAGGGTAATTAAACACTGGATCAGTTGGTGGAGTTCATGTCCCTTGAATAGACAAAAAATACTAGTAGGTGGAGAGAGAAAAATATCAGGACCTGAGTCACTAAAAAGACATCCTAACTAAAAAAAAAGTCAATTCTCAGCATGGCTTCAAAACACTGGACTGAGATTACCTCGATGATTGGATTGTTGTGCTTCAGTTGAATATACCTGTTAAGCACTTAAATATGGAGCAAAAGAAATGCTGGAAGACTACAGTTGGTTAGGTAGGATAGTCAAAGTTTCAGACGAAACAATCTGAGACTTCATTGATTGTCCATCTACATTCTACTAAAACTCTCATGCTCTGTCTGTCTGTTTGTGACCTCCATTTAGCCCAAACGGTGCATTACAACAGCCCTTTTTGTGGCTGTCAACTTAAAATGCGCTAACTTACAGAATGCAGGCAAAGTTCAGGGTTAATTAGTATAAAATTGCTCATTCGCCAAAATCACCAGCCCCGCTTTCACCCAACAGCCGATCCGCCATCATGGAAATCGGGACGCAACACCAAGACACATGCACAAGGCCAGCCTCAGCAGCGACACCAAGCGGAGCAAAAGGGCAGGGCAGCTCTATTTCGATTCTCTCAAAGGGTTCCCCAACGGAGCACCCCGTTGTCCAGTTTCCCTCTATAGATACTGACTGCCTGCCTCACTGAGTTCCTCCAGTATTACCTTTTGCTCCTGATTCCAACATCTGCAGTCACACCTGTCTCCAGCTATTTAAATAAGATGTTTGGGAAACAAACATTTGATACAGACTCCATCTAGTGGTAAAAGCATAGTTGTGACTGAAGATAGCTGAAAGCAAGTAACTGACACAAATACAGTATCAGAATAAACCAAATATTGTACAGGTTGTCTGTACTTCGAACCATCACCTTTGACCAAGATTCTGTTTATTTTGTCAGTACTTACAGTAGAAAAAAATTAACAGCCCAAACATTATTATTGAATACCGCATGTGGTAATCAAAAGCCATGGATGACAACAGAGGTGTGTTCGCTACTGAAGGCCCATGACACAGCCTACAGATCGGGGGACAGGAGTGCGCTTCGCTCAGCCAGGACTGCGCTTTCACTAGAGATCAGGAAAGCAAAAAGGGCCTACGCGGGCAAAATACATGGATACTTCTGTGACACAGGTGACACCAGATGGATGTGGCAGGGAATTCAAGCTCTGACAGACTACAAGATCAGGCAGAAAACTGATGACAGCAACGCCTCTCTTCCAGATAGGCTCAACAATTTCTTTGCATGCTTCAAAGCATCAAACACTACAGCAAGGGGGAGAGCCAGTCCCTTCTTACCATCTGACCAGCCGGCTCCAATCATTGATTCAGAGCACACATGGAGGACCCTTGCCAGGGTCAACCCACAAAAAGCGGGAGGTCCCGACAACATCCCTAGACATGTGCTCAAGGAATGTGCTGATGTATTAGCAGATGTCCTGACAGACATTTTCAACATCTCCCTTAGTCAAGCCATTCTCCCCAGATGCTTCAAAACCTCCACAATCATCCCTGTAGCAAAGAAATCAGTTGTAGCCTGTCTGAATGATTACTGTCCCGTCGCCCTAACCCCCATAGTGATGAAATGTTTTGAACAGCTTGTCAAGCCTCATATCACAGCCAGCCTCCCCTCATCGCTGGATCCTCTAGTTTGCTTATCGTCCCAACCGTTCTCCGGAGGACGCAATATCCATCACACTGCACACAGTTCTCTCTCACTTGGACAATAAAGACACTTATGACAGAATCCTGTACATTGATTTCAGTTCAGTGTTAAATACCATCATCCCGCAGAGGTTAGTGGAGAAACTGCCGCTGCTTGGCCTTAACACTGCCATGTGTCGCTGGATTCCGGATTTCTTGACAGAGAGACCACAGTCAGTCCGTGTTGGCAGGAACATCTCTGACTCCATCACACTGAGCACTGGATCCTCACAAGGCTGTGTGCTCAGCCTATTGCTGTTTACACTGCTAACACATGACTGTGCAGTCAGATTCAAGGGGAACCTGATCATTAAATTTGCTGATGATACCACAGTGGTGGGGCTCATCAGCAAAAATGATGAAACAATGTACAGGGAGGAGGTCAAACACCTAGAGAGCTGCTGCAGTGACAACAACTTGATGCTTAATGTCACCAAAACCAAGGAGATGATCGTTGATTTCAGATGGTCTCAGCCTGAGCACACACCCCTCAGCATCAGCGGCTCCACAGTGGAGAGAGTGGAAAACATCAAGTTCCTTGGGGTGCAGATCTTGGACAATCTCACCTGGTCCAGGAACACCACTGGGATTGTGAAACCGGCCCAGCAGAGATTGCACTTTCTGAGGAAACTTAAACAAGCATCACTCCCCACTAACATCTTAACTACATTCTACAGAGGCGTGGTTGAGAGTGTGCTGACCTTTTGCATCACAACCTGGTACTCCAGCTGCAGTGCTGCCGACAAAAAAGCCTTGTAGTGGGTGGTTAGGGGAGTACAGAAGGTTATCGGGGTCTCCCTACCTTCTGTCCAAGACCTCTTTTAGAGTCGATGCCTCCAGAAGACACGGTACATCATTAAAGACCCCTCACACCCTCTCCATAAACTGTTTGTTCTTCTACCATCAGGTAAACGTTACAGGAGCATCAAAACAAAAACTACAAGGCTACTAAACAGCTTCCTCCCACAGGCAGTAGACTGCTAAATAGCTGCTCTACCTGATTCTGCTTTGGACACTTTTAACTTGCACTGGACACTTATAACTTGATTTTAACCGACATGTGGCTGTTGTGTTTTACTATTTATTGTTGTGTTTGTTATGTTATGATTGCACTTGCCCCTGGGAAACGCTGTCTCATTCTGCCCTGCAGAGCTGATGTATGGTTGGAATGACAATAAAGCTTTTGAATCTTGAATCTGAATTGTGGACATATTCTGGTCAAAATTAATATCAGCAAAGTAATGGTAATGATGATGATGCATTAATGTCACCAAAGAATGACAAGCACACAGAGTTTGAAAGGATATTAAAATCATTGCAAATGCCCTTAACTATATTTTTCTAAAGTTCCATTGGTTCAGGCTTACAGAATTTTGCATGCATGCCAGTATTCAAGAACATGAGAGAGGGAAAGCAGGAATTTAATATTAGTTGTCAAGAAATTATAATAATCAATTATAGAGTGACTGAACACCTTGGGAATTTTCAATTGATCAGCCAATAAGAATGAATCATAACCATGAAATGTTATTTGTGAGTACTTCCTAAAGGCATTAGATAAAGTGCCCCACAAAGTCTGTCAGTAAAATTGAAGTCTGTCTAGGAAGTTACCGGTAGCTGACCAGTAGATGATAGCATAACATGCAAGTTTGCAGGATCTAACTATTGAGATTTATACACTGGGAGCATTAATTATTTACCACATTTATAAAGAACAGATGAGGGGACAGAAAACTGCATATATTGTAAGTTTGCCAATGACACAAATATTGTAAGCAATACAGGTTGAAGCACTAAATTAGAAAGAGATGTAAATAAATTATGGCAAATGGATTTCAATTGGAGCAGCATAGTAATACAGCTGGTAGATCTCCAGTGCCCCATCCTGGATCCATTATATAAATATAATTGCAAAGAAAGCACGACAGCGCCTCTAGTTCCTCAGGAGTCTGTGGAGATTCAGCATGTCATTAAAACCCTTGGCAAACATCTATAGATGCGTGGCAGGAAGTGTGCTGACTGGCTGCATTACAGCCTGGTACAGAAACACCAATGCCTTTAAGCAGAAAATCCTACAAAAAGTAGTGGATTTGGCCCAGTACATCATGGGTGAAGCCCCCTCAACCATTGAGCACATCTACATGAAATGGTGTTGTAGAAAAGCAGCAGCCATCATCAAAGATCCTCACCACCCAGGCCATGTTCTTTTCTTGCTGCTGCTGCCATCAGGTAGAAAGTACAGGTGCCTCAGGACTCACACCACAAGGCTCAAGAATATTTACTACCCCTCAACCATCAGGCTCTTGAACAAGAGGATAACTACACTCATTCTATTTCTGGTGTTCCCACAACTGATCTCACTTAGAAGACTCTTGTTCTTTATTTTGTTATTTCATGCTCTTTCATTTCATGTTGTTTAATATTTGTTTCTTATTGCAATTTATCTATATTTACATTTGTGTAGTTTGTTGTTCGTTGATCCAGTTTAGTTACTGTTCTATAGATTTGCTAAGTATGCTCACAGGAAAAAGAATCTCAGAGTTGTATGTGGCGAGTACTCTGATAATAAATTTTACTTTGAACTTTGATGCAAGTTCAATCCTGACCTTGGGTACCTTCCGTATGGAGAATCTCACTGTGACGATATGGGTTTTTCTCTATGTGCTCCAGTTGCCACCCACAACTTGAAACCGTGTTGGTTGATAGGTTAATTGTCTACTGTAATTGTCCATAATTGGGAGAATCTGTGGGGATGGGGAAAGATGATAGGACCATAGCGAGAATAAAATATTTGGGGTAGTAATAATGCGTAGCTCATGATCGACATGGAGTTGGTGGGCTGACAGGCCCATTTCCAATGATGTACTGTATCAATGACTCTGTGAACACGGAACTAATTAAGGATGCAATGAGCTGGTGAGAAACTACAAGTAGTGAATACCCAGGGAGGTGGGGATCCATTCCAATTAAAATTTCCTGGGAGTTTACAATAATCAGAATGCTAGCCTTTCCAAATACAAACTGGTACATGGGAGTACATGAACTATGCTATCACTATATCAAGCCTAGTTAGGACATGTCTGGACTATTGTGAACAGACGTGCATACTTACAGTTTGAAGCAAATGTATTAGCTTTGGAATGAGAGTGATTTAGCAGAATGATTCCTGGGTTCTAAGGGTTAAATTACAAATTATTACGAAATCTAGGATTGGGGATTTAAAGATAGCAAAGATATTTGTAGAGTAGATAGAAGGAAATTTACCTGGTTTGGAAAATCTAGAATTAGGGAACATAGTGAAAATATTAAAACAAACTTTGAAGTTAGGATACAGTGAGTAAAAGAAATTTAGCCTTTTCTTTCACAGATCACAATTATTCATTAGGAGGTTTTGATAACCAGGGGTCATTTAGAGATATGAAAGGTTAGGAATAAATATGAATGGTGGAACAAGCTTTGAGATTGTATAAAGCCTCTGCCCCCATCTCTGTATATTAAACACAGCTTACATGAATCTATAGCCTCTCACCTCATCAATCTTAGGTAGAACAATGACAGTCATGGTGCCGGTGTGAATGCGTTGCATCCGTGATGATAGGCCTATTTCAGGAATCCTCTGAACTCTGTGGGTCCCACCTTCATGTTTTAAGAAACGATACACATTTTCCCCTGAAACGCACGCTGAAGCATGGTGCAATCCTCCTAAAAAACAGTAAAACACATGCAAAAATGTGATAAGGCACACAAGAGGAATGCTACACTACTCTGCATTATTTTAAAGCTAACAGCTTGACTACTGTTGATTGGCACATGGAAAGAAAATAATATTGTTATTACATACAGTGCCTATAAAAAGTATTCACTCTCCTTGGAAGTTTTCATGTTTTATTATTTTACAACACTGAATCACAGTGGATTTGTTATTTTTGACACTGATCAACAGAAAAAGACACATTCATGTCAAAGTGAAAATAGATCTCTACAAAGTGATTTAAATGAATTACAAATATAAAACACAAAATAATTCATTAAAAAGTATTCACCCCCTTCAAGTCAGTATTTAGCAGATACACCTTTGGCAGCAATTACAGCCTTGAGTCTGTGTGGATAGGTCTCTTTCAGCTTTGCACATCTGGACACTGCAATTTTTCCCTATTCTTCTTTACAAAACTGCTCAAGCTCTCTCAGATTACATGGGGATCTTGAGTGAATAGCCCTTTTCAAGTCCAGGTACAAATTCTATTGTATTTCTGACTTGGCCACTCCAGGACATGAACTTAGCTGTTTTTAAGCCATTCCTGTGTAGTTTTGGCTTTATGCTTGGGGGTTATTGTCTTGCTGGAGAACAAATCTTCTCCCAAGTTGCAGTTCTCTTGTAGACTTCATCAGGTTTTCCTCCAGGATTTCCTTGTATTTTTCATTTCACCCTCTACCTCACTAGGGCCTGCTGCAGTGAAGCATCCCCACAGCATAATGCAACCACCTAATGGTACCCAGCAAAGTAAACTTAGCATCTCGTAGGTAAGTCTGCATCTGACAATTGAGATAGTGAGAACTCAGGGCCAACATGTTCCCATTAGGAAAAAGCTCATTGACATCAAGAGCAAGGAACTCTGGATGACAAGGATGTTAGGGCTGGATAAAGAGGAAAAGGAAATCATGGATGGGGTGTTGCTTCCTACAGGAGGAAGAAGCTGTCGGTCCATTATAGGATCAGGGGTGGAGTGTGTCAGTTGTTTAAATTCCTTGGTATTAACATATTAGAGGGTCTGTCCTGGAAGGTTCTTGACAGTTTGCGTAGATTTGGCACGTCACCAAAAACAATGACAAACTCCTGTAAATGCACAGTGGAGAACATCCTAACTGGTTACAGCACAGCTTAGAATGGAAACACCAAAACCCAGGAACTGAAAAGACTACAGAAAATGGTGGATACAACAGAATCTATCATAGGCAAAGTCCTCTTCCCACTGAGTACATTAACATGGACCACTACCACAAAAAAGGAGCATCAATCATCAAAGACTCCCACCATCCAGACCACACTACTACCATCAGGCAAGAGGTACAAAAGCCTTTTCTCCCACCACATCATCAGGTTCAAGAGTAATTATTACACTATAACCATCAGGCCCTTGAACCGGAGAGGATAACTTCATTGACCACAACTCTGAAACTGATTTTACAGCCTGCAAACTCACTTTCAAGGGCTCCTTTACGACTTGCCTCAGTACTAACTTGCACAGCTTGTCTTCCTTTGTACACTGGTTTTCTGTCTTTGTTCATACATGACTTTCGTACATTCTATTGTAGTTCTGTGTTTTTTTCTATAAAAGCTTACAAGATTGTACATAGTAATTGTATATAGCAACTTCACGTACTTTGAACTTTACCTATCTTTACAGACTGCAGTCTCTTGACCAGGACATTAAGGATCTATTTCAGGTGGGGAAGGGGGGTGCAGAGATCTCAGACAAGAATTTTGGAGGTGAGCAAACAGTGGCAGACGGAATTTAATCCTGATATGTGCAAGGTGATGCACGCCATTGAGAAACAAAATGTCGTGAAAAGTGTCAGTTATTAGAGTACCAGAGCAGTCTAGAGCCTGTTTGTCTGGCAGTTGACAGGTTGTCTGTGAGTTGCTGTCTAACAAGAGCAACCTTTACAGATTTCTTGGAAGCAACAGCATTTATTCTCTGGTGGTAATGTTTCCATGCACAGTGGTGTTTAGGGGCAGGTTTATGGAGGTTACAGTGGTGACCAGTCCAGCTGTCATCTTTAGATGTTTGAAATCCAGAGTAACCCACACAAAATGCCACTGTCATCATCAAAAAAGAACCACTGTTATCTACCCTCACCCACTAATAAGATTAAATCACATGACGTAATCTTACCATAGTCAGCAGGCGTGTAGTTCAGTACTTCAAAATTCCAGTTCCTGTAATCTGCATAATTTTTGTACATATCAAATATTTCCCTTGTAAACTGCTGGCAAATATCACCTTGAAAGAACAACAAAATCCAATGAAACAAAGTCTGAGAGCAACCGAAAACTCTCCCTTTCTGATTTCCTTATCTTTCTGATCTCACGAAAATACAAAGCTGTCAAACATTTTACACGAGGTGTGATAAGAACAAGCAGTTTACCACTGTAGTAGAGGTCATTATTGCTAAGCCTACTCAGCTCACGTGAGACTGGGCAGAAAACAGATGTAAGAAAATGGATGACCTCCACTAACTAACCTCAGGGTTAGCGACAGGTTACTCTGCAGTGGAGATGCTACTCTGTGTTAAAGATATACTCTAAGAATCAATAAGAAATGACAAGAGCAAGAACCAAATTACAAGCTTACTGATCTGTAGAATTCAACATTAACTCAATGGTAATCAAAGGCACAGCTCAAAGGTCAAACAGCACCCAACAGCATTTACAGGTGATTCTGCTCCAGAAAATAATTTAAACCTTCAGTGGAGCAAACAGCAGGGTAAGTTTAAGACTTTGAGAGAAAGAATTAAGAAATACGAGTATACATTCTATGGGAAGATACAAAGGTTGGGCATGAATTTAGAGGTCTATAGATTCACTGATTTTATAAATGTAGATGAATAGAAGGCAGGAATAGGATGTGGCCAAGAGGGCAACTTGCAAATGCTGGTAATCCCATACTTCGTGGCACAATTTTATGCTGGCATGGACATGATGAATTAAATAGCTCCTTACATTTTTGTGATGACTAAATGACTTTATAACACTAATAAAGCTTCAGGATCACATATACTTTTTTAAGAGCAAATACAATTTTCATAAAGCCATTATGATTTGAAAGTTCATCCTCTAATTATTTCAGCAACACAACTACTACACAATTGTAACTTCTACACAAATATGTTGTGGAGTCATAGAACCATAGAAAAAGGTCCTTTGGTACACCATATCAAACAGTGACCATTGAGTACTGATACACATTAATCCCATTTTACCAACGCTGAGTCTATAGCTTTCTATATCTTGGTGACTAAATTGTCCTTCTGGATACTTTTTTAAATGTTGTGAGAGCACCCATCTCCATCAACTGCTCAGGTAGTATGTTCCAGATTGCAATCACTCTCAGGGTGAAAAGAAATTCCCTCAGATCACCTATTATTCCTCACCTTAAACTATACCCTCTAGTTGTAGGCATTTTTATTATGGTGGAATGTTTCTCACTATCCACCCCAACTATGCCTCTCATTATTTTGTGTACTTCTATAAGGACCCCCTCAGTCTCCATTGCTCCAAGGGAAACAAACCCAACACTATAACCAAACCAAATGTTCCATCCCAGGCAACATCCTGGAGAATCTCCTCTGCACTCTTTTCTGGTGCAATTGCATCCTTTATTAGTGTGGTGACTAGAACTGCACACAGTATGCCAGCTGTAGCTTAGCTAAAGTTTCATGAAGTTATAGTATGACCTCATTCCATCCACTCTATTCAATGCACTTCATAATAAGGCTCAGTATCAAGTATGCCTTCATTTCCTTTGTTATCGATGCTGCTTTCTTTAGGGATCCATGGTCCTTTTTAACTCAATAACCGAGGGTATTACTATTCTTGGTATTTGCCCTACCCATATTAGACCCCTTGCAAGATACATCACCTTGCACATTGTAGGATTAAATTCTATCCAGTTGATCAGCCCATCAATATTGTCCTGTAACCCACTACTATCTTCCCCTCAATCACAAAACCATTAATTTTTATGTCATCTGCAAACATATTAATCATATCCAAATCATTAATCTTAGCATAGTCATGATGGCAGGCTGTCTGTTTACCAGGTCATCCAGTTTTTATAGCTATTTGTAGTGTTATGTTCCCAGTAACCGGGTGACTTACCAGCAAAGATAGAGAGGTCCGCTGATGTCTGATGGTACTATTTTCAAACGTTTTTATTTATAAAGGGGCACAAACGTATGGTTAATACAAAACATTCAGATCATATACATCGTCAAAACCCAATCTAAAGCACAGGTATAGTAATAATCAATCAGAAATAAGCTCTGTCGTTGTCTAGGGGATAATACTGAGTCCAATGGAATATAAGAGTCACTCAAAATCTGCAGGCTTTTCCGTTTGGGAACCGCTGGCATTTCACGTGTTGGAGAGAGAGAGTGGTGAGAAAGAAGGAACACTTGCCCGTCGTCTTTGCGAAGCAAATCCCTGTTGCTAATTAAAATGGTTTTCCTTTGGTTCCAGCCACAGACTCCCGATCCGGAATCTAACGCACGTGGCTTCCTTCAAAATGGCTTCCCGCTCCGACGGGAAGCGCTTCGTGTCTTCTTCGTGTGTCTCCTTGGTGCGTCTGAGGCCCCGCCTCGGCAGCCCACCTTTTATCTGGACTGGCAGGGTTGTAGATGTCAATCAGGGTGGGGGTGAGGCAATCTTTCCCCCATCACCCAGCCCACGTTGCCCTGAGGGTTTGCACGTAGTCCAGTCCCTTATTCCACAAAGGTGTCTCCCAAGACAATGGCTATGTCCAAGGCTTTTGTCTGGCTGAGAGGCCAGCCCACATTCCAAACCGTAAGGCTTCTCTCTCTCTCTCTCTCTTGCGATTCTCACAAAGGAGGGGGCTGGGGTCATAACAGTAGCAATGCTGCACTGGGTGGTAGAGCACATATTAGACATACAAGACTGATATAGCAGGGACTAGATATTCATAGAAACAACCGTGACAAGGATATACAAGTTGGACGGAACAATAGGCACTGAATAAAAACCAGATCAGAACAGCTCTGGAGAAATTATATGTTTCCAAGCAGAAAGCAGAGGAGTAACAACACAGAGACAGCTTGATGACGCAGCAGACTGGGATTCGAAGATGAAATGGTACGGCAGAGAGCAGGATGTAGACAGGTGGGTAGTTTTACACATGCTGGATATCCTATAATACGATGTCATGTGAGATTCCATTTAGACGGAACACTGATCATTGAGTGTTTGCAGCCTTTTTATTGTCGTCCTGGTCCACCCTATCCTTAACACACACAATGTTCCAGTGGCCAGTGACATCAGATAGTAGGATGTCTTGCACAAATTTCTCTTGGTATCACCAGCTGTATCCTAACTGTCTCCCATGTTAACACAACTCAGCCTCAACTATACCACAATATTCAGCTCCTGATAAGATAAAACCCAGCAGTTCAAGCAAAAAAAAATGGTGATTCTGGAGACACAGGAGACTGCAGATGCTGGAATCTGGAGCAAATAGCAGTCATCTGTAGGAACCTAGCCGCCTTGAGCAGCATCTGTGAGGGAAAAGGAGCTGTCACAATGCAGGGTTATGACCCAAAGCTGACAATTCTTTTCCTCCCCCAGATGTCGCTTGACCCACTAAGTTCCTCCAGCAGGTTGTTTATTGCTCTATATAGTGATTCTGACTTGGCTAACTTCTCACCTCCTGTTGTTCTTCCAGACGTCACCTCAAGAATCACATTATTTTTGTCGTGTTCATCCCTCTGTACCAGAGTCTGAAGGAGCTGAAGTTTGGAAAGAACAGAATTAAAAGTAAAGCTTGAAAATATTTCATGCAGTTTGTTTACAAATGATATAATCCTTGGCTATCATAGTCTTGTTCCATTTCTACCACATTTCTTTGCTGGCCTTCAACCAAAAGATTGCACAGCAATTAGATACCAACAGATATAAGAAAAAGGAAAGATGTCCAAACATATGGCTTAAGACGGTGCTACTGAAGATGAGCAACAACTTACTGGCGGTTCCCAAAGCAAGAAATACAATTAAATACTTTATTAGTAACACAAGGCAGAGGCAGCGAGCATGAGCCTCCTGGCGAGGTGGATGCGAGGGACGAGAGTCGATGATCAACTCCATTTCACTGAGTAAAGCTTCCATTGTTAAAGTGACAAGGGAGATTAAAACATTGAGGTGAATGAAGAAGGTGAGCGCCGCTGCCTGCCTTTTGATCATTGGTGGGGTTGCCTAGCTGCCAGAGAGGGGAGCCTGTGTGGCCTGCCACTGCGCCCGGAGATAGTTACTGAGATTTTCTGCGTTTTGGACATGGGTATGGACTATGAACTTCTTTTTCACTCATAGTTTTTTATATACTGCATTTTTCGCCTGATCTTTCTTGTTTTCTTTTGTGTAGGGGAGAGGGATTGGTGGGGGTGGTCGATGTGCCTGTTCAGTTTTTTTTGTGCAGGTGAGGGGGGATTTGGGGGTTGATGATCATGTCGTTCTTTTCTTTCTTGGTTTCATGTCTATCTGGAGAAGAAAAATTTCAGAGTTATGTGTACTTTGAAAATAAATGAATCTTTGAACTTTTTCTGTAAGAAGTTATGGTAAACGATCACTGTAAACAATGAAGAGGAAAATGAAGGCGAGGCTGACTTGAGGGTCAAGGCGTGCAGGTGTGATGCAAACTTGGAGTGAAATTGAGGCACATTCGAGAAGAAATGGTCAGAGTGGGGTCGGAGTCAGGGCATATGAAGCGGAGTAAAGTCAGAGCGGAAGAGTTTCGGAGCCCATCCATCTAAACTGAGAGCCAGGTCTGATAAACCTACATGGAAAGCTTGGGTAGAGGTTGAAATGTGGCAGCAGAGTCTAGAGTAAGAATTGACCCAGTGTCTGGACAATTTAAACATGGACAGGTGGATTGAAAAGGCAGGATGTTGGGACTGGAGGTGAGGGTCAGGCCGGTTCTGCTCGCTGCTCTACGACGTTTGCTCTACTCTTCGCTGCACAAAGGCTGAGGCTGTGGGCATGCTCTGGGCTTTGTGTCTACAGACCCACTTTCATTCTGAACGCTGTTGCTTGTTTTTATTGTTTGAATGATGTGTGCTTTTTCTCTCCCTCTCTCTGCGCATTGGGTGTTTGTTGGTCTTTTTTTAAAATGGGTTCTTTTGGGTTTCTTGTTTTGTGACTGCTTGTAAGGAAACAAATTCAAGGTTGTACAATGTATACATACTTTGATAATAAATGTACTTTGTACTTTGACTGTTTGAATCTTACCAAAACAATTATCTGTCATCCATAGAAGTGAGCTGACCCTTTTTAACTTCTGCCACAGTCGTTTAGACTCTCCTACCCAAGACATTTACAGAATGTAAGTGGAAAAATATAAATATTAATATACTATGAGTTGATTGTACTATTTACTAAGAATTTCCAAGCCAGGCATTTACCTTTTCTTGCAACACTTCAATGCTTTTGATGAGTTGCTGACGTTCTTCAAGGAGCAATGGTATCAGCTCTTGGTCAGTACTGGCTTTCATACCTGAAAAAATAATGATTATAAAATTAAAACAAATAAATGTTGACAAATAATTCTGAAATTAGATTTCATTGTGGTCCAAATCAAACACTGGATTTTACCTTCATTAAGTTCCTCATGACTGGGGCATCAGCAGAAAAATGTACAGTAACTTAAGCATCAAGTGGTCAGTATCGAACTCTGCTGAGCAATAATTTAATTCCTCTCACTTTACCTTTATTTTCTGTTTATTCCTTATTGTACAACATATTTTATTAAAAACCTTAACAGCTTTTCTTCTTTTTGTGCAGGAATTTTACAACACAGAAGTATTTAATTTTTATGTGCTAGTGAAATTTTCTCCCATCTTCATCTCACAATTGGCATATTCTTAGACACAACCATGCTACTCAGCTTAACCACTTACATAGGAGGGAACACAAGGTGGGAGACTAGCATTGAGAGAAATAATAAATCAGCCATGATGGAATGACAGAACAGACTTAATGGATTGACAGGCCTAATTCTGGTCCTATGTCTTATGGTCCTATCTGCAGTCTTGTTGCACAGATCAGAGGTTTCTTCTAAATATTAAACATATTAAATATTGCCTCTCATATTGGACTCTCCCACACAGAAAACATTTTCTCTGTCCATCCTGTCAAATCCCTAATGCTGGGAATGATTCAGCAATGAAATGCATTTGCACAGTCTTTAATTCAATCAAATCTTCATGGTGTAGATATTGATCCAGAACATTTTCAAATGATAATAGGCGAATGGGTACAATAGTACTGAGGAAGCAGGGAGTCTGTAGAATGACTTGGAGTGGTAGATGAAATACAGCATAAGGAAGTGTATGGAAATGCACTTTAGTAGAAGGAGTAAGTGTAGATTATTTTCTAAATGGAGAGAGAATTCAGAAATCAGAGGTGCAAAGGAACTTGGGAGTCCTGCTGAAGGGTCTTGGCCCAAAACATCAACTGTACTCTTTTCCATTGACGCTGCCTGACCTGCTGAGCTCCTCCAGCACTTGGTGTGTGTTGCTTGGATTTCCTGCATCTGCAGATTTTCTCTAGTTTGTGAGTTCTATTGCAGGATTCCATAAAGATTACATTGCAGGTTGAGTTGGTAAAAAAGAAGGCAATTGCAATTTACAAGTTTTAGAACAGTATATCACAGTATGAGCCTTTTGGCCTACAATGCTGGTTAGCATTCATTTCGAAAGAATATAAAATCCAGGATGTAATGCTGGGAATTTATAAGACATTGGTCAGACCACATTTGGGCTATTGTGAGCAATTTTGGGCCCTGTATCCAAGGAAGAATGCACTGCCATTGGAGAAGGTCCAGAGGAGGTTTACAAGAATCAGATGAAAGGGTTAATGCATGAGGAGTGGCCTGTACTCACTGGAATTTGGAAGGATGAGGGGGTATCTCATTGAAACCTATGGAAGATTGGAACCTGGGGACAAACTGAAAGATTGGCCAGGACAGAGGACTCTGTTGAGCTATTGTAGGTGGCCTATACCCCAGTAGAGGTGATGGGTTTAAGTAAGTAAGTGGATAGAGTAGATGTGAAGAAGATGTTTCCAGTAGTGGGAGAGTCTAGGATCTGAGGACATAGCTTCAGAATAAAAGGATATCTTCCCTGTAGAGCAGAGATAAGGAGGAATTTCTTCAGCCAAAGGGTAGTGAATCTCTGGAATTCATTGCCGAGATGGCTGTGGAGGCCAAGTCATTCAGCATATTTACAGTGGAGGTTGGAAACTTCTTGATTTGTAAGCGTGTCAAAGGTTACAGGGAGAAAGCAGGAAAATGGGGTTGCGAGGAATAAGTCGGCCATGATCAAACGGTGGAACAAACTTGATGGCCTGAATAGCCTAATTCTGCTTCTAATTCTTATGGCCATAATAACTCAAATTTATAAGCTCTACAAATATATTTATGTATTATACTACACTATATATTTCAAATAAAAGCTTTGCAGGAAGTTATAGATTGTCAGATTAGTAGACCAGTAAAGAGGCAAATGGAATTTAATCCAGAGAAGCAATACACAAGCAAATACACAATACCTGGGAGGTAAAGATAGATCTGGAGGAATAAGGTCCATATCCATAGGTCCTTAAAGGCAGCAGGACAGATCAATTGTATGATTAATAGACATAGGGCATAATGTAATTTATTAGCTGACCAGGAATATTATGCTAGAATAGTAGTTAGACCACAAATTGCTTTAGAACAGGACACGATTTTGTATAGTAAATGACATGGTAAATTGAAATGGCAGAAGATGTACTAAAGCATGCAGTTACTCTCGTACTCTACTTACTCTCATACATTAATTCCAACTCCAGTAAATCTTTTTCTGATGAATTAATCCCTTCCAAGAGAGGTACAAGTGGAGTGAGCTCAACATGATGAGCACTTAAAAATTTTCTTTCTTCATTTTGTGGCTGTATGCAATTTGCTCCATCGTTAATTTCTTTGTATTCTTCTTTCAGGGCCCCGATGTATTTCCTTACAACTTCTAGTTGTAGCAATTCACTAAAATGTTGACAGTACCTTGCTGACTGTTGCCCGTATATAACATTTCGTCCATTTTTATAAGATAACCAAAGCCTAGATGTGGTCATAACTGACCTCAGCTTCTCAAATTCTCTGTAGGCCCTTCTGAAATGATTCTGCTTCCAGATTAAGTTGGTGATGACCCAAATGCCTGAGTGTTTGATCATTTGAGCAGCCTTTCAAATTCATAATAGATGTGAATGTGATTATCTGTAAGAATTACAAGAGTCAACACATTAAGTCAACACACTAAATACAAATGATATTTATTGAAAATACAAATTATTTCCCACTTTAAAAAGGTGCAGAGGAATGGTTTAAGAATGAGGAACTTGCAAATCTGCTCATCTTGCACAAAGAATGGTTATGGGAGAATTAATTGGATTGTTCAACGTGAGGATGGGACTTGAAAGTAGATAGGAAGAAACACAAAGCACTGGAGGAACTCAGCGGGTCAGGCAGCATCAATGGTGGGAAATGGACAGCCGATGATGTCCACATGACAGGTCTTAACCTAAAACATTGACAGTCCATTTCCCTCCATAGTGGCTGCTGAATTCCTCCAGTGCTTTGTGTGTTGCATCTAGACTTTCGTGTCTCTGGATAAGGAGAAGCACTGTTTCCTTTGACAGGAGCGGTGGCAGATTTATATGACATGGGAATGAAAAAAAATTCCTTTTGAAGAAATGAACTGTTATAATTTGCAATAAATTCTCAAAAAATGAAGTGGAAGTTGATTCAAAGTAATTTATAAATCAGTGCCTCAATTCTGTTCATATCTAAAAATCTATTAATTTCTCCCTGAATATACTCAGTCCCTGAGCCTAACTGGTGCATTTCAACAATTCACTACCCTATGTATGACATAGTTTCTTCTCACGCTATCCTCAATGACGAGCACATTATTTTGAAATAGTGACTTTAAATCTAGACATTCTAGTCAGAAGAATCATTTAAAACACAAGAAAGCACTCGCAGTAGACCACCAGATCCCTCAAACCTGGCCCAATCAGATAAAAATGATCATGACTGATCTATGATGGCCTCAAATCTTCTTCTGTACCAGTTCCCCATGACCTTCAATTCCTCAATCTTTCAAAGATTTATTTATCTCCAGCTTAAATACATCTCTAGCACCCTCAGGGTAGAAATTCACTTGTCTCCGAAAGATGAAATCTCTACTCATGTCAGTTTCTCAGTAATATAAGGTGACTACCACCAGGTGGCTATGACATCCACTATCATGAAGTGCTTCAAGAAGCTGGTCATGGCATGCATTAACTCCAGCGTCCCAGACCACTGCAACTTGCCTCCTACAAAAACAGGTCTTTGGCAAATACCATCGCTCTGGTCCTAGACTCATGCCTGGACCATCTAGACAGTAAAAACACCAATGTTAGACGATTGTTTATTAATTTCAAAACAATTATTTATCTAGAGATATAGGACAGTGATTGGTCATTCCAGCCCAATGACACCCATGTGACAAATCAACTTACTAACCTGCCCATCTTTGAAATACTGGATAAAAACACAACACCCAGAGGAAACCCATGCCTTCATGGGGAGACTGTACAGTACAAACCCCGGTTACTGATACACCAATTGCAACACTACCGTGTCACCCACTATAATTCCAAGCAAACTCATCATTAAACTCCAGGACCTGGGACAAGTCAAGCATCCCTCTGCAACCAGATCCTTTCCTTTCTGACCAACAGACTACAATCAAGTAAGGACAGGCAGCAACACCCCTGCCATCTCCATTGACACCTTTGCAGGTTCCATCAGTAGTGGGCCATATCTCAATAACAATGAGTCAGAGTACAAGGAGATAGAAAGCTTAGTAACATGGTGTCACGACTCAATGTCAGCAAAATAAGAGAGCTGGTCATTGACTTCAGGAAGGGGTCCAGTGTATATGCTCCTGTTTACATCAATGGTGCTGAGGTTGAGAGTATTGGCAGCTTCAAGTTTCTAGGAGTGAACTTCACTGATGCTCTTCCCTGGTCCGCTCATGTTGATGCCACAGCCAAGAAAACTCATTGATGCATCTTGTTCCTTAGGAGGCCAAAGAGGTTTAGCATGTCTCTGTCAACTCTTACCAATTTTTATTGATGCATCATAGAAAGTGTTATTTGGATGCATCATACTACTTTGCCTAAAGACACAGTTCAGTGCATCACAGAAACCAGCTTCCCTTGCTTGGACTTTGTTTATACTTCTTGTTGCCTCAGTGAAATAGCTATCATAAGTAAATATACCTCCCACCCTAGACATTCTTTCTTCTCACCTCTCCCATAAAGAAGAATATACAAAAGTCCAAAAGAACACACATCCATGCTCAAGGACAGTTTCTACCTATTATGAGACTACTGAATAGTTCCCAATACTCCAAACTTCACTTCAAAATCTACATCACTATGACCTTGCCTACCTGCATTTTCTCTATAGCAATTACACTCTATTTTGCCTTCTGTTATTGCTTTACCTTGTACTGCCTCAAGCATTGTGTAATAATTCATACCGTAGGAACAGTATGCTTTTCACTTGCTTTGCCTACTGAGGTACCTCAGTTCCGTTCCGAATCCAGTTTGTATCCTTGTTTGTGACTCTCTCACTGGTGAAAACAACCAAACTCCCTTAGGTTTGAACAAGGTTGCCCCTCATTCATTTAAACCCAAGGAATTTTGACCAAAACTAGCCCCTCTTGATAGGACAGCCTCTCTTATATAGAGCAATACGGCACGGATGTAAGGCCTTTCGGCCCAACCAGTCCATGCCAATCACTGTAACCATCCCCATCGCCTGCGTTCTCTCAGCTAGTAGACTCAGGCAACAGCTGTGTGGAGTGAATGAGCTTCTGTCGTGCGATAGAACATGCACGAAAGACGAATTGCTACCGGTTTAACTGTGCAGACGCCACTGACATCCACCATTTCCCTCCCTGAGCTTGAAGATCTGGGCCTGCCAGTCAACTCACCTCCGCGGCCTGTTGCAATGCGCATGTGCGGCAGCAGTAGCCTGCCGCGCGGCGCCCTCTGGGAGAGACGCTGAATGCCGGAGGGTCTCGGCAGCGTTTACAGTACACGGTCGACATTTCGGGCCTCAAAGGAGGGGGATGAAGCCAGATTAAGAAGTTGGGGGGAGGGCTATGTCCTGGTGACCAGGAACCCAGAACGAAACTCATCAGCCGGTGCCGTTCGACTTTCGCCTCACAAACAGAAGCGAGCGAGGACTTTGCGGTGGCTGCTGGTCGCCCAGCAACGGCGGCGGGCGGACTCACCTGGGGATGCTGCGCAGGCGCAGTGCCGCCACCCTACAGCCCTGGAGGAGTTGGGCGGAGGGCCGGTCTATGCTCCCCTGCTGCCGCCGGTACATCATCTGCCGAGAGAGCGGGAGCTGAAGAGAACAAGTAAGCCTGCTACGCTTAAGACAGCCTTGTAAGTCTTTGGATCTTTGTCCCTGTCACGACTTTGAGGGCCAAGGCTAAGATTTGAGGTAGAGCAGTACATAAGATGTTGGAGGAACTCAGCAGGTCAGGTAACATCCATAGAGGGAGGTAGATGGTCAGCCCTTCACTCTACAGATGCTGCCGACCTGCTGAATTCCTCCAGCATTTCGTGTATTGCTCCAGGTTTCGGTGTCTGTATCAGACAGCCCCTTTCAGACGAGAATAGGGAGAGGTATAGATCTTTTTGATGAGGCTAATGTGCTGGACCATTGCCACAGGAGGGACAACTGGCATTTAAAGGGATGGGTTGGTAATATGGAAGGTGTTACACCATCAAAGACAGAGCACACAGGGAGGGTGGGTTTCGAATGAGCAGTAGTGTTTAGAAAGCACCAAAACTTACAGGACTGGAAAAAGAAGAGTGTGAGTTGCTCCAGTTTGAGGTTTCATCAGCAGATGCCAGGAAAGATATGTTGTTTCATAGATTACTGGAGAGCAACATTTCCTCTAATTTGTAATGACCAGTGCACACAAAAATCTTGTGCTGTGCATTTTTTTTTGCACAGTGACAACCTGTGTGTACTGAATTTTATATATAGAGGTATTCATTTTAACAGCTAGCAAAACACTAAGAACTTTGATCTCCTCTTGGTTTGATCATTTTTGCACTCATTCACCTGCACTCTCGCAAAATATACATAGCAGGCCTGTAGCGGGTAATGAATGATTTTCTCACCAGGAGCTTTTGCACACTGTCCATATGTGATTTACTTGTTAAGTGATACTTTAAAAAGTCAAGTTTATAAATATCATTCCTTCTTCCTACTTGCAGATTCTCCAGTAAATTTTGCATTGCTGCAATACACAGAGGTAACACCAGTTTCTGAATTGTACATAAATATTTCTCATATCTGCAGGTTCCTGACCTCATGAGCTTTTAGTGTAGCAGTTTCTACTGTTTCATTAAGCCATTCTGCTTTAAGTGAAGTAGCATTTCTTTTGCACTTCATGCCTTTTGCTTCTTTGGAATTTGACAGAGTGAATCAATAATTTCTTTGATTAAAACCAGTATAAGCTAGTTCAAAAATCTGCAAATAAATCATCACAAACTCCATGATGTCATCCACATCAGACACTGGAAAAGAAAATGTGATTGTGTACAATTGTGAAATATACTTAACATGCCAATGAGGTAGAGGATGACAACCTTTTGTGCGCAGTTTAAATTCCTTTGTGTACTAGTAGCAAAAGATGTGTATGTGCACACCTTAGAGGGAACATTGCTGGAGAGGTCAAGGCATCAGAACTCCAGTTCAGGGTGATTAGTCCATCAGAACCATCAGCAATCTGGTGTACTCAAAGGTGGAATTTGAGGAAGCAATGGAGTCTGTGGCAGGGATGTAATGACATATTTAATCATAAGAATTTACCAGTCAGTGACTGCATAATCTGTCTGACAGTTGTTGGAATAGTTGGAGCATTATGTCTGTAGATTCTGTCACGTTTACAGATGCAGCTCTGATGAAGTGGGGCAAAGCAAGAATAAAACCAGGTCCCACCTGGCTTTGACATTGGCTCCAAACTCCAATGTGGCAAAGTCATTCACAACCCAGCTGACTTTGTGAGGTCATCCTGATGAACATGGGAAGACTGGTATATTTCACTGTCAAGGCAACAAGGGCAGCAGACATTTGGAAGCATTAACCACCTGTGGATTCCTTCAATGTCACACACAATACTGATGTGGAAATATTTCACTAATCCTTCATTGATGGGTCTACATGTAGATTAACATGTGTTTTGCTCCTAATATGAAAAGTAACTCAGGAAAACGTGGCAGACTGGACAGCAGCATAAACTATTCAATTGCTTCATTCACATCTTTTACTTGCGTCTATGGGTTGGGGGTGTTGTGGATAGTGTGGAGGGCTATCAGGTTACAACGGAACATAAATAGGGTAGAAAACTGGGCTAAGAAGTGGCAGATGGAGTTCAACCCAGATAAGTGTGAGTGGTTCATTTTGGTAGGTCAAATATCATGGCAGAATATAGTATTAATGGTAAGACTCTTGGCAGTGTGGAGGATCAGAGGGATCTTGGGGTCCGAGTCCATAGGACACTCAAAGCTGCTACGCAGGTTGACTCTGTGGTTAAGAAGGCATATGGTGTATTGGCCTTCGTCATTCGTGGGATTGAGTTTAAGAGCCGAGAGGTAATGTTGCAGCTATATAGGACACTGGTCAGACCCCACATGAAGTACTGTGCTCAGTTCTGGTTGCCTCACTACAGGAAGGACATGGAAACCATAGAAAGGGTGCAGAAGAGATTTACAAGGATGTTGCCTGGATTGGGGAGCACACCTTATGAGAATAGGTTGAGTGAACTCAGCCTTTTCTCCTTGGAGCGACGGAGGACGAGAGGTGACCTGATAGAGGTGTACAAGATAATGAGAGGCATTGATCGTGTGGATAGTCAGAGGCTTTTTCCCAGGGATGAAATGGCTAGCACAAAAGGGCATAGTTTTAAGGTGCTTAGAAGTAGGTACAGAGGAGATGTCAGGGTAAGTTTTTTACACAGAGAGTGGTGAGTGCGTGGTATGGGCTGCCAGTGATGGTGGTGGAGGCGGAAACGATAGGGTCTTTTAAGAGGCTGCTGGATGGCTACGTGGAGCTTAGAAAAATAGAGGGCTAGGGGTAAAGCCTAGGTAGTTCTAAGGTAGGGACATGTTCGGCACAGCTTTGTGGGCCGAAGGGCCTGTACTGTGCTGTATGTTTTCTATGTTCTTTGTTCTATTCATTGCAACAGAACTACTAGTTATTAATATAATCACAAGATAGAAACATAGAAAACCTAGTTTTGCATCCTATCAATGTCCCGCTGTAACCTCTGACAGCCCTCCGCACTATCCACAACACCTCCAACCTTTGTGTCATCAGCAAACTTACTAACCCATCCCTCCACTTCCTCATCCAGGTCATTTATAAAAATTATGAAGAGTAAGGGTCACAGATCAGATCCCTGAGGCGCTACATTGGTCACCGACCTCCATGCAGAATATGACCTGTCTACGACCACTCTTTGCCTTCTGTGGGCAAGCTAGTTCTGGATCCACAAAGCAATGTCCCCTTGGATCCCATGCCTCCTTACTTTCTTAATAAGCCTTGCATGGGGTAACTTATCAAATGCTTCCTGAAATCCATATACACTGCTCTTTCTTCATCAATGTGTTTAGTCACATCCTCAAAAAATTCAATCAGGCTTGTAAGGCACGACCTGCCCTTGACAAAGCCATGTTGACTATTCCTGATCATATTACACCTCTCCAAATGTTCATAATTTCCTGGGCTCTCTCTACTCCCTTTCTTGAATACAGGAACAACATCCGCAATCCTCCAATCCTCTGGAACCTCTCCTGTCCCCATTGATGATGCAAAGATCATTGCCAGCGGCCCACCAATCTCCTCCCTCACCTCCCACAGTAGCCTGGGGTACATCCCATCCGGTCCCGGTGACTTATCCAACTTGATGCTTTCCAAACGCTCCAGCACAGCCTGTTTCTTAATATCTACATGCTCAAGCTTTTCAGTCTGCTGTAAGTCATCACCACAATCACCAAGATCCTTTTCCATAGTGAGTACTGAAGTAAAGTATTCATTAAGTACGTCTGCTATTTCCTCCGGTTCTATACACACTTTCCCACTGTCACATTTGATAAGTCCTATTCTTTCACGTCTTATCCTCGTGCTCTTCACATACTTGTAGAATGCCCTGGGGTTTTCCTTAATCCTGCCCGCCAAGGCCTTCTCATGGACCCTTCTGGCTCTCCTAATTTTCTTCTTAAGCTCCTTCCTATTAGCCTTATAATCTTCCTGATCTCTAACATTACCTAGCTCTCTGATCCTTTTGTAAGCTTTTCTTTTCTTCTTGACTAGATTTATTACAGCCTTTGTACACCACGGTTTCTGTAACCTACCATAACTTCCCTGTCTCATTGGAATGTACCTATGCAGAACTCCACACAAGTATCCCCTGAACATCTGCAGATGCTGAATATCTAAAGTAACACACACAAGATGTTGGAGGAACATAGTAGATCAGGCAGCAACTACGGAAAGGAATAAAGAGTTGATGTTTTGGGCTGATACCCTTGCCCTTTGGGTTGGCTGGAATAGTCTCATGATAGGTTGCAAGTTCCATAACCTCAGTTTGGCAAAATTAAAGTGCTTTATGGCTGAGAAAATGGGAGGGTGATTACAGGAAGATTTGTGGGGCATAGTCTGCATTTGGGGGGGAAACAAAAGAGCCTTTCACATATTGGTGCTATGAAGTTTTAACTCTGATAGATGAATCTTTGTACTTTTGCTTGTAATAGTTAGCATACAAAATTCTGACTGATCAGTTATTTTCCAGATTTATCAACTAAAATACTAATTTGAGCAGCAGGGATGATAATGAGTTAGCTGCAGTCAGTTAAATAAATACTGACAAAATGTTCAATCGCACAAAAACTACTTAAACTTACTTCTTAATAATGTAGGGTAAGATACACAATTAAAATGATCAATCATCATGGAATTGAAGGGAGGGAAGAGGAAGCAGGCATCAATATAGAGCAGATGATGAAAGTTACTAAGAGAACGTAATCGGAAGTATTTGTGGGGAAGTATTCATGTTGTTCCAGGCTGTAAGAAAATATAGTTGGAACCTTTTAACAGCAAGATCTCATTCCTACTCTCTTAACTGGATTTTTGAGTTTGGAAGCCTAGATATCAATTATTGAACTTAACTTGACTCCCTCTTTAACTTTTCTGTTGTAGTTTGCAGCTATGTGTACTATTACCCAGTAGGCGTCACTGTATATCAACCACTGAAATGAAAATAATATTCAAATAATTGGGCAATGTTTTGCTATAATCATGGAGTCCTACAGCACAGAAAGAGGCCCTTTCGCCATTTTTGTCTATACTGACCCTATCTTCTGCCTAGTCCATCCACCTGCAACCAAACCATATGCCTCCAAACCCTCCCATTCAAAGGTTTATTTTATTGTCAAAGAATAAAAGCCAACGGATCACCCATCCAGAAAATGGAAGCCAGAACATCAAAAACCCCAATCCCCACCCCTGAATATTAGATGTAGGCCTTCGTTGTCTCGATAGACCATGGATTTGCGCCTTGGAAAGTTTCCAGGGCGCAAACCTGGGCAAAGTTCTTTTTATGGAAGACCGGCAGTTGTCCAAGCTGCAAGTCTCCCCTTTCCATGCCACCGCTATTGTTCAAGAGAAGAGCATTAGACCCCAAGTAGTGCAGATGCAAAGACTCCATTTAAGATCTCCCCATCTCTTTTGGCTTAGATTACCATTCTGATCTTTCAGTAGACCAAGTTTTTAAAATCCAACAAAGGGCAACAAAAACATTAAAAAGGGAAAAGATGAAATATGAGGGCAAACTAGCCAATAATATAAAGCAGGATACGATTTTCTTTTAGTTATAAGAGAAAAAGGGAGCTGTGGGTAGAATTTGGACCATTGGAAAATGATGCCTGTGAAATAGTAATGGGGGACAAAGAAACGGCGGATGAATTGATTAAGTACTTTGCATCTGTCTTCACTGTGGAAGACACCAGCAGTGTGCCAGAGGTCCGGGAGCAGGGGTGAGTGTCATCGTTATTACAAAGGAAAAAGAGCTAAGCAAACTCAGGTCTTAAAGTGAATAAGTCACTGGGACAGATGAACTACATCCCAGAATTCTGAAAGAGGTTGCTGAAGAGACAGCAGATGCATTGGTTATAATCTTTCAAGAATCACTTGATTCTGGCATGGTTCTGGAGGACTAGAAAAGTGCAAATATCACTCCACTCTTTTAGAAGGGAGGAAGGCAAAAGAAAGGAAATTATAGGCCAGTTAATGGTTGGGAAAGTTTTGGGGTCCATTATTAAGGATGAGGTTTCAACATACTTGGAGACTAATGATAAAATAAGTCAAAAGTCAGCATGGTTTCTGTAAAGGGGAATCTTGCTTGATAAACCTGTTAAGAGTTCTTCAAGGAGTAACCAGCAGGGTTGACAAAGGAGAGGTGGTGGATGTCATTTACTTGGATTTTCAGAAGACATTTGATAAGGTGCCACACATGAGGCTGCTTAACAAGATAAAATCCCATGGCATTGCAGGAAAGATACAGCCAAGGATAGAGAAATGGCTGACAGGCAGGAGGTAACGAGTTGGAGCAAAGGGGACCATTTTTGGTTGGCTGCCAGTGACTAGTGGTGTTCCTTGGGGGTCAGTATTGGGACTGCTACTTTCCACATTGTTTGTCAATGATTTGGATAATGAAATTGATGGCTTTGTGGCAAAGTTTGCAGATTATACGAAGTTAGGTGGAGGAGCAGGTGGTGCTGAGGAAGCAATGTGATTGCAGAAGGATTTAGACACATTGGAAGACTGGGCACAAATGTGGCAGTTGGAATACAATATTGGGAAATATGATACTGTGATACATTTTGGTAAAACTAACAAAAGTGCAAGACTGTTATCTAAATGGGGAGAAAATTCAAACATCAGAGCTGCAGAGGGACTAAGGAGACCTCGTGCAAGACTCCCAGAAGGTTAATTCACAGGTTGATTCTGTGGTAAAGAAGGCAAATGCAATGTTGGCATTCGTTTCAAGGGGAATAGAAAATAAAAACAACTAGATAATGATGAGGCTTTATAAGACACTGGTCAGGCTGCGCTTGGAGTATTGAAAACTGTTTTGGGCCCCATATCTCAGAAAGGATATGTTGTCATTGGAGAGAGTCCTGAGGAGGTTAAGGAGGATGATTCTGAGAATGAATGGGGTTAACATATGAGGAGCGTTTGGCAGCTTTGGGCCTGTAGTCACTGGAATTTAGAAGAATGCGGGGGGTTCTCATTGAAACCTACTGAATGTTGAAAAGACTAGATAAGGTGGATGTGGAGAAGATGTTTCCTGTGGTAGGAGTGTCCAGAACCAGAGGGCACAGCCTCAAAGTTGAGGGGTGACCCTTTAGAACAGAAGTAAGGAGGAATTTTTTAGTCAGAGAGTAGTGAATTTGTGGAATGCTGTGGAGGCTAAGGTTTATTTAAAGCAAAAGTCGATAGTGTCCTGATTGGTCAGGCCATCAAAGACTATGATGCAAAGGCAGGTTTATGGGGTTCAGTGGGATCTGGGATTAGCCATGATGGATGGTGGAGCAGACTTGATGGGCTGAATGGCCTATTTCTGCTCCTTTGTCTTATGGTTTTATGGTTACTTGCAATCCTTTTGCTCTTCACATATGTGTCGAAACCCTTGGTTTCTTCTTTACTTTGTTTGTTAGAGCAACCTCTTGCCTTCTGTTAACCTTTCTGGTTTCTTTCTTAAGAGTTTTCTTGCATTTATTATACTCAAGTATATTATCTGTTCCTACCTGCTGAGCACCTTTTTTTTCTTAAGCAGGTTCTCAATATCTCTTTGAAAACAAGGTTCCCTAAACCTGTTACCTTGGTATTTTATTCTGACAGACATATACAAGCTTTGTACTCTCAAAATTTCACTTTGGAAAGCCTTCCACTTACCAAGTACACCTTTGCCAGAAAGCAACTTGTCCTGATCCTTTCTGATACCATCAAAATTGGCCTTTTCCAATTTAGAAACTCAACTTGAGGACCAGACCAAACACAAGGAAATCTCCAGCTGCTGGAAATTCAAACAACACACACAAAATGCTGGTGGAACACAGCAGGCCAGACAGCATCTATAGGAAGAAACACTGTCGACGTTTCGGGCCAAGACCCTTCGTCAGGACTAACTGAAAGGTTAGTTAGTTAGTCCTGACGAAGGGTCTCGGCCGGAAATGTCGACAGTGCTTCTTCCTATAGATGCTGCCTGGCCTGCTGTGTTCCACCAGCATTTTGTGTGTGTTGAGGACCAGACCTATATTTTTCCATATATACTTTAAAACTAATGGCATTATGATCACTGTGTTTCCCTCCACAAACTTTCATCACCTGCTCTATCTCGTTTCCTAATTGGAGATCAAGTATTGCACATTCTCTCATTAGGACTTCTATGTGCTGATTAAGGAAACTTAACTGAACACATTTGTCAAACACTATCCCATCTAGTCCTTTTACAGTATGGAAGCCCCAGTCAATATGTGCAAAGTTAAAATCACCTTGCATCTTATTAACCTTTGAGAATAAATAAATACTTGTCTTTCTCCATATGTTTAGTAACCTCATGCAAATGAACAAATGTCTTCACAAAGACCAACAAATTGGCTACAAAAGTAAGTATAGAGTAGTTTATATTGTCATTAAAATTTCCAGCACAAAAATTTGTATAGAGAAGAGATATGTGTCCATGCTAGCCAAAAAATAAGATGTAATTTGGGTTAACTCTGACTCCCTTGATTTCAATCTATAGTCTTGTAGGTTACACATCCTAGAGTAATTATCTAAGATGCTATTAAATATTACTACCTTCATCCAGCGCCCTTCTAGGCAGTGGATTCCAGACCTGCCTCATTCTTTGAGTTCTACCAAATTTTATTTGGTGGACTTGGAAGAACTTGACTAGAATGTGATGCCATATTCTTGTGTTTCCTTAACAAAATCAGGTTGGCAAACCTATGGGATACTACAGCAACCTGATGAACAACATGGTGAAGCTACTAGTTAATGGCAAAGTGCATAAAAGCTCAATAAAGGAAGTTCTTAGGATATTAAGATCTTTACTCTTTGGATGAGGTATCTGGAAGGTTTTACAATAAGTTAATACTCATTTAAACTGTATGCTGTGATTCAAGTGTATAATTTCATTTCGCATATCATGTTATTGTGCAAAATAACACAATATTATTGTGTTAATAATAAATTATTATGTGCTTTTTTGTGATTTATTCTTTTTTGTGTGGGTGGGGTTTGATGTTTTTCTTTCTTTGAACAGGTTCCATCGTGTTTCTTTGTTTCGTGGCTGTCTGGGGAAGAGAAATCTCAGAGATGCCTACTGCATACATATTTTGATAATAAATGTACTTTGAACAGAGCAGTAATATCGTGACATGATGTCAGAATTGCCAACAGGACAGATGTGCAGGTTTGGGGTGTGTGCAGATGATATGGTTGTAAAGGTTGATATGTTCTTAATTTGTTTTTACCACTGTAATTTATGTACCTCCAAGGAATAATTGCAATAAATAATCTTTCAGAGACAGAAAATGACAGATCTGGTACTTCATTTCCAGTTGTCTTAAAAACATCCTCCCTTGTCTTTCTTTCTTTAACTGTCTTCACTGAAGTTTAGAAGAGTGAAGGGAGATCTCATTGAAACCTATCCAATTTTGAAAGGACTAGATAGAGTGGACATGTTGCTTTGGATTTCCTGCATCTGCAGATTTTCTTGTGTTTCTGATTATGTTGGCTGGTGGGCTACCATTGCCCCAGGCCACAAAGGTAATTCTGTCTCCCATTGAAATAATTACATGGAATCTTTACTGTGCATTTGAATAAGCAAATGAACTCAAGTTTAATGCCTTTTCTGCAAAAGGAAATCTCTGTTTAGCTTGTTTTCATTTGTGGGGATTTATAACATTTTTGTGTCCAAATTCAACTCACAGACCGTTGATACCCCTGCCTCCCCCACCTTTACCCCATCCCTATCTATAATTTTAGTCTGGTTCTCTTTCTCTTTTTCCCCCCTCACTATAATTCCCCCTCCCCCCCCCCCCCCAGCCCTACCTTTCTTTCTCTTTTATTTCCCATAATTCTCCACCTTCCCCCTGGCCCATTTCCTTTCAGCCTATCACTTCCCAGCTCTCTACTTCATTCCTCCCCCCACTTCTTATCCCCCCTCGACCATCCCATGTTACTTCACTCCTGATGAAGGGTTTCGGCCCGAAACGTTGTCACTACCTCCTCCCATAGATGCTGTCTGGCCTGTTGAGTTCTGCCAGCATTTTGTGTTTTTGTTTTTATTTGTGTCCAAATTGTTTGCTTGTATTTGACTTTCGCATAAATAGCAGTAGGAGCACATTACCTCCTGAACTACTGACCTACTTGCCCCATCATGCGCCTCTTCCTGTACTTGTGAAGTTCCATATTGACGTTGTTAGTCGCTTCAGAATCCACACAATTGGTTTGAACCAGGTTGCTCTCTGCCCCAAGAGATTGCATAAGAGACATGTCTCACGAGTTTAGTGTTAAAAACCTTTATTATCAACCAGCAGTTACTCATCTAAGATAAAGCTTTACGATTCACTGCTAAGGTGTCAAAGGATATTGCAAAGGTCACATCTAAAGCATCTTGAGACACTAATCCCCTTTTTCCAATTGATTGCAGTTCTAAAGTATGTAGATTTTTAAAAAAATGCATGAGATATTTTCATTGCCTCCAGTGGAAACATTGATTTGGTGTTGCTTATCACAGGGTTCTGTGGATAAAAAAAATCGTCCAGTGTAATCTCGGTGACATAAAACTCCATAATCTGAAATACTGCTTATAGCCACACCATTTTCATACTGTGAAGCAATTAAGCACTTTAGATGATTTTGGACTATAAACAAGGAAACAACAATAAAGTAGTTCTTCTGATTTTCATGAAAAAAAAGTTAGCAGGTTTACAGCGCTCTCTTCATTGACTCAGCTTCCTAACATATCATAAACAGAGAAGGTGCACAACATAGTCGAAATTAATTCATTAATGTTATTGTCAATTTTATTAATTATTAAAAATTGTAATCAATACACGAACGGGTTAAATCAGTAATTTGCTCTGCTTTGTTGGCTCTTTGGCTGGATGAGGTAGGACTGAGCAAATAAAATACTAGAAAAGGAATGCAGTGTATTTACAGGAGGGAAATTGCTATGAACTTCAGAATCAGGTTTATTAACACTGACGTATATTGTGAAATTTGTCTTGCAGCAGCAGTACAGTGCAATACATAAATTACAATAAGAAATATGTTTTAAAAAATAAGCAGAGCAAAAAGAGAGCAAAGATAGTGAGGTAGTGTTCATGGTGGAGGGAAAGATACTGATGTCTCAGGCTCCTCTACCTCCATCTTGATGGTAGTAAAAAAAAGAGGAGACGTCCTTGGTGATGGGGACCTTACAAAGTTCAAAGTAAATTAATTATCAAAGTACAGATATGTCACCATATACAACCCAGAGATTTTTTTTGTGGGCATACACACTAACTCCAAGAAACGCAATAGAATCAATGAAAGACCACACCTAACAGGGTGAACAAACTACTAATGTTCAAAAGTCAATGAACTCTGCAAGTACAGAAGGAAGAAAATAAAAAAAACAATAAATAGTCCATAGGTTGTGGGAGCAGTTCAGTGATGGGGCAAGTGAGGTTATACCCTCCAAGAGCCTGGTGGTTGACAAGTAATAGCTGTTCCTGAACCTGGTGGTGTGAGTTCTGAGGTTCCTGTACCACCTTCCTGATGGCAGTAACAAGAAGACAGCAAGGCCTGAATGGTGGAGGTCTTTGATGACAACAGTCTGTGCAGATGTGCTCAATGGTGGAAAGGGCTGTACCATGATGGATTGGGCCCTATCCACTACTTTTTGTAGGATTTAACATTCAAAGACGTTGGTGTTTCCATACCAGGCCGTGATGCAACCAGTCAATATACTTCGTCAGGACTAACTGAAAGGAAAGATAGTAAGAGATTTGAAAGTAGTGGGGGGAGGGGGAAATGCGAAATGATAGGAGAAGACCGGAGGGGGTGGGATGAAGCTAAGAGCTGGAAAGGTGATTGGTGAAAGTGATACAGAGCTGGAGAAGGGAAAGGATCATGGGACGGGAGGCCTCGGGAGAAGGAAGGGAGGGGGAGCACCAGAGAGAGATGGGGAACAGGCAGACAACTAAATATGTCAGGGATGGGGTAAGAAGGGGAGGAGGGGCATTAACAGAAGTTAGAGGTCAATGTTCATGCCATCAGGTTGGAGGCTACCCAGCCAGTACATAAGGTATTGTTCCTCCAACAGTAGAGTTGACAGTAGAGGAGGCCATGGATAGACATATCAGAATGGGAATGGGACGTGGAATTAAAATGTGTGGCCACTGGGAGATCCTGCTTTCTCTGGTGGACCGAGCGCAGGTGTTCAGCGAAACGGTCTCCCAGTCTGCGTCGGGTCTCACCAATATATAAAAGGCCACACCGGGAGCACCGGATGCAGTATACCAACCCAGGGCATATTGAAAATCTGGATTCCAGCACCATTAACGCGGGTTCCAATGGCCATGGATTCGCGCTGGCCGTCGATCTCGGCTGCCCCAACAACCCAGGGCATATTGAAAACCCGGATTCCAGCACCATCAACGGCAACCCAGGGAATATTGAAAACCCGGACTCCAGCGCCATCACTGCGTGTTCCAACGGCCATGGACAGCTTCAAAGCGATTGCGCAACCACTGACTGCGACTCCAGCCTTGAACTCCAGGCCGGGTCTTCACATGCTGCAATTGTGACTCCCGTCTCCCCTTCCCGCACCACCACTCTGCAATCCCCTCTCCCTTACATCACATTGTCAGCTCCTGGGCCCTCAGAGGCTCCATCTTCCTCTCACCCCAACCCTTCCCTCTCCACTGACACTACCAGCCTCTCTCCCCCCTCTGATCCCATCTCTCATCCGTGCCGGGTCTTTACCATTCCCTTCGACCTTCAACTCTCTGAGGCAGAGAGCTCTGTCCTCAGTAAGGGCCTCAGCTTTGTCCCCCTTCGCCCACACCTCAGTGAGTTCCGTGTACGCTATGATGCTGAGCACTTCTTCCGCCGGCTCCGTCTCCGAACTTACTTCTTTGACAAGGACTCTCCTACCCCCACTGATGACCCCTTCTCCCGTCTTCAACCCTCCTGGTCTTCTGCCTGCTCTGGATCTTTTTATTGCTAATTGCTGACGGGACATCAACCGTCTTGACTTCACTGCACCCTGTTCCAATTCCAACCTAACTCACTCCGAACGCTCTGCTCTCCGCTCCCTCCGCACCAATCCCAACCTCACTATAAAACCTGCTGATAAGGGGGGAGCTGTTGTTGTCTGGTGTACTGACCTCTACCTGGCCGAGGCACAGTGACAACTCTCTGATACCTCCTCTTATTTACCCCTTGATCATGACCCCACTAAGGAGCACCAGGCCATTGTCTCCTATACAATCACCAACCTTATCAGCTCTGGGGATCTCCCATCCACTGCCACCAACCTCATAGTTCCCACACCCCACACTTCCTGTTTCTACCTCCTACCCAAGGTCCACAAACCTGCCTGTCCAGGTAGACCTATTGTCTCAGCTTGCTCCTGCCCCACTGAACTCATTTCTGCATACCTTGACACTGTCTTATCCCCCCTTGTTCAATCTCTTCCCACCTATGTTCGTTATACTTCTCATGCTTTGAATTTTTTCAATGATTTTAAGTTCCCTGGCCCCTACCGCCTTATTTTCACCATGGACATCCAGTTCCTATATACCTCCATCCCCCACCAGGACAGACTCAAAGCTCTTTGCTTCTTTTTGGATTCCAGACCTAACCAATTCCCCTCTACCACCACTCTCCTCCGTCTAGCGGAATTAGTTCTTACTCTCAATAATTTCTCCTTTGGCTCCTCCCACTTCCTCCAAACCAAGGGTGTAGCCATGGGCACCCGTATGGGTCCCAGTTATGCCTGCATTTTTGTTGGATTTGTGGAACAGTCCATGTTCCAAGTCTATACGGGTATCCATCCCCCTCTTTTCCTTCACTACATCAACGTCTGCATTGGTGCTGCCTCCTGCACACATGCTGAGCTCGGTGACTTCATTAACTTTCCCTCCAACTTTCACCCTGCCCTCAAATTTACCTGGTCCATTTCTGACATCTCCCTCCCCTTTCTTGATCTTTCTGTCTCCATCTCTGGAGACGGCTTATCTACTTTAAGCCTACAGACTCTCACAGCTACCTGGACTATTCCTCTTCCCACCCCGTCTCTTGCAAAAATGCTATCCCCTTCTCACAATTCCTCCGTCTCCGCCGCATCTGCTCTCAGGATGAGGCTTTTCATTCCAGGACGAAGGAGACGTCTTCCTTTTTTAAACAAAGGGGCTTCCCTTCTTCCACCATCAACTCTGCTCTCAAACGCATCTCTCCCATTTCCCGCACATCTGCCCTCACCCCATCCACCCACCACCCCACCCGGGATAGGGTTCCCCTTGTCCTCACTTACCACCCCACCAGCCTCCAGGTCCAACATATAATTCTCCGTAACTTCCACCGCTTCCAATGGGATCCCACTACCAAGCATATCTTCCCCCCCCCCCCACCTTTTGCTTTCTGCAGGGATCGCTCCCTATGTGACTCCCTTGTCCACTCGTCCCCCCCATCCCTTCCCACCGATCTTCCTCCTGGCACTTATCCTTGTAAGCGGAACAAGTGCTACACCTGCCCTTACACTTCCTCCCTCAACACCATTCAGGGCCCCAGACAGTCCTTCCAGGTGAGGTGACACTTCACCTGTGAGTCGGCTGGTGTGGTATACTGCGTCCGGTGCTCCCGGTGTGGCCTTTTATATATTGGTGAGACCCGACGCAGACTGGGAGACCGTTTCGCTGAACACCTGCGCTCGGTCAGCCAGAGAAAGCAGGATCTCCCAGGCCACACATTTTAATTCCACGTCCTATTCCCATTCTGATATGTCTATCCATGGCCTCCTCTACTGTCAAAATGAATCCAAACTCAGGTTGGAGGAACCTTGTATACTGGCTGGGTAGCCTCCAACCTGATGGCATGAACATTGACTTCTCTAACTTTCATTAATGCCCCTCCTCCCCTTCTTACCCCATCCCTGACATATTTAGTTGTCTGCCTGTTCCCCATCTCCCTCTGGTGCTCCCCCCACTTCCTTCACCCGAGGCCTCCCATCCCATGATCCTTTCCCTTCCCCAGCTCTGTATCACTTTCACCAATCTCCTTTCCAGCTCTTAGCTTCATCCCACCCCCTCCGGTCTTCTCCTATCATTTCGCATTTTCCCCTCCCCCTACTACTTTCGAATCTCTTAGTATCCTTCCTTTCAGTTAGTTCTGACGAAGGGTCTCGGCCCGAAACATCGACAATGCTTCTCCTTATAAATGCTGCCTGGCCTGCCGTGTTCCACCAGCATTTTGTGTGTGTTGTTGTTTGAATTTCCAGCATCTGCAGATTTCCTCATGTTTACTATGTAAATTAACTACAGTCTTACTGATACATCTGATTCTGGATTGAATCTTTGACTTCCTCATTGGGAGATCACAGTCAGTGCGGATCTGAAATGTATCAGAAATACAGTGCCTATAAAAAGTATTCATACCCCTTGGTAGTTTTCATGTTTTATTGTTTTACAACATGTAATCACAGTGGATTTAATTTGGCTTTTTTGACATTGATCAACAGAAAAGACTCTTTTGTGTCAAAGTTATAACAAACTTCTACAAATTGGTCTAAATTTATTACAATTATTAAACACAAAATAATTGACTGCAGAATTATTCACCCCCCCCCCCCCCCCTTCAAGTCAGTATTTAGTAGATGCACCTTTGGCAGCAATTACAGCCTTGAGTCTGTGTGGATAGGTTTCTATCAGCTTTGCACATGTGGACACTGCAATTTCCCCCAATTCTTCTTTACAAAACTGCTCAAGTTTGGTCAGATTGCATGGGGATCATGAGTGAACAGTCCTTTTCAAGTCCAGCCACAAATTCTTAATTGGATTGAGGTCTGGACTCTGACTTGGCCACTCCAGGACGTGAACTTAGTTGCTTTTAAGCCATTCCTGTGTAGCTTTGGCTTTATGCTTGAGGTCATTGTCTTGCTGGAAAACAAATCTTCTCCCAAATTGCAGTTCTCTTACAGACTGCATTAGGATTTCCCTGTATTTTGCTGCATTCATTTTACCCTCTATCTTCACAAGCCTTACAGGGCCTGCTGCAGTGAAGCATCCTCATAGCATGATACAGCCACCAACATGCTTCATGGTAGGGGTGATGTGTTTTGATAATGTGTGGTGTTTAGCTTACGTCAAACATAGCGTTTAGTCTGATGGCCAAAAAAGCTTAATTTTGGTTTCATCAGACCATAGAACCTTCTTCCAGCTGACTTCAGAGTTTCTCACATGACTTCTGGCAAATTCTAGCCAAGATTTCATGTGAGTTTTTCTCAACAATGGTTTTCTCTTTGCCACTCTTCTATAAAGCTGTGACTGGTGAAGCACCTGGGAACAGTGGTTGTATGTGCAGACTCCCATCTCAGCCACTGAAGCTAGTAACTCCTCCAGAGTTGTTATAGGTCTCTTGGTGGCCTCCCTCACTAGTTCCCCTTCTGGCATGGTCACTCAGTTTTTGAGGAGAGCCTGCTCTAGGCAGATTTACAGCTGTGCCATATTCTTTCCATTTCTTGATTTTACTCCAAGAGCAGAGTTGCTTGGAGTGTTCTTTTGGCTTCATGGTGTAGATTTTTCCAGGATACTGACTCACCAGCAGTTAGACCTTCCAGATACAGTTGTATTTTTCTACAATTAATTGGAACACCTTTACTGCACACAGGTGATCTCCATTTAATATATATTATTATAATTTTAATATATGTATGTGTGTATAAAATAGTTAAATTAAAAATAGTGCAAAAACAGAAATAATATAAGTGAGATAGTGTTCATAGGTTCAATTTACATTTAGGGATCATATGGCAGAGGGGAAGAAGCTGTTCCTAAATCGCTGCGTGTGTGCCTTCAGGTTTCGGTATCTCTTCCCTGGCGGTAACAATGTAAAGAGGACATTTCCTGTGTGATAGGGGTCCTTAACGATGGATGCTGCCTTTCTGAGACACTGCTCCTTGAAGATATCTTGGATACTATGGAGGCTAGTACACAAGGTGGAGCTGACTAATTTTACAACTTTCCTTCCCCCACCCCCATACCGGACAGTGATGCAGCCTGTCAGAATTGTAGCTGCATTAATATGTTGGGACCAGGTTAGATCCTCAGATCTTGACATGCAAGGATTTGAAATTGCTCACTCTTTCCACTTCTGATCCCCCATGAGGATTGGTTCATGTTCCCTCATCCTACCCTTTCTGAAATTCACAATCAGCTCTTTGGTCTTACTGAAATTGAGTGCCAGATTGTTGCTGCAAAACCACTCAACTAGCTGGTATATCCTGCTCTTGTACGCCCACTCATCTCTATCTGAGATTCTGCCAACAATGGTTGTATCATCAGCAAACTTATAGATGGCATTTGAGCAATACCAAACCACACAGTCATGGGTATAGAGAGAGTAGAGCAGTGGGCTAAGCACACACCCCTGAGGTGTGCCAGTGTTGATCGTCAGTGAGGAGGAGTTATTAATACCAATCCGCACAGATTGTGGTCTCCTGGTTAGGAAGTCGAGGATCCAATTGCAGAGGGAGATACAGGGGCCCAGATTCTGTAGCTTATCGATCGGGACTCTTGAGAATGATGATGTTAAGCGTGGAGCTGTAGTCAACGAACAGCTTCCTGACATAGGTGTTTGGATTATCCAGATGATCTAAGGCTGTGTGAAGAGCCAATATGATTACATCTGCTGTAGACCTATTGTGGCTATAGGCAAATTGGGTCCAGTGGGTCCAGTTCCTTCCTAAGGCAGGAACTGATTCTGGCAATGACCAACCTCTTAAAGCATTTCATCACCGTAGATCTGAGTGCTACTGGATATTGTCATTAAGGCATCTCATGCTACATTTCTTGGGCACTGGTATAACTTTTGCCCTTTTGAAGCAGGTGGGAACTTCCAACTGTAGCAATGGGAGGTTGAAAATGCCCTTAAATACATCCGCCATTTGGTTGCCACAAGTTTTCAGGGCCTTACCAGGTACTTCATCAAGGCCTGCTGTCTTATGAGGGTTCACCATCCTGAAAGACAGCCTGGCATCACCTCCGAGACAGAGATCACAGGGTCACCAAGTGCAGCAGAGATCTTCACAGCTGTAGTTATATTCTCCCTTTCAAAGGCATTGAGCTCGTTTAGTATTGAAGCATCACTGCCATTCATGCTATTGGGTTTTGCCTTGTAGGAAGTGTAGAACAGTGTTGAGTTAAGCTTCAACTATTTGGTAAGCCACTGACTTTGTGCAAACCCTGCCAGAGTTGACGTACATCTGACGTTGCCTCTAACTGCTTGGAATTGTTTCTTTGCTCTTGAAATAGCCTTCCACAAGTCATACCTGGTTTTCTTGTACAGGTCTGGATTACCAGACTTAAATCTAAGCAGACAATGAACCTCCTGGTTCATCCACGACTTTCGATTTGGGAATGTACAGCAAGTTTTTGTAGGTACACACTCATACATATAGGTTTTAATGAATTCGGTAACAACTGTGGCAAATTCATCCAATTGGAAGTTAAATCCCTGAATAGAGTCCAGTCCACTGATTCAAAGCAGTCCTGTAAGCGCTCCTGTGCTTCCCATGTCCATACTTTCTCAGTTCTAACAACTGGTGCTGCAGTCTTCAGTCTCTGCCTATACTCAGGGAGTATAGCCAGGTGATCAGACTTTCTGAAGTGTGGGCGTGGAATAGCACGGTAAGTACTCTTGATCTTATTGTAATAGTGGTCCAGTGTGATATTTCCTCTGGTACTACAAGTAGTTTATTAATGATAATTGTTTAGTGATTTTTCAAGCTGGCCTAGTTAAAATCCCCCAAAATGGTGGTGAAGGCATCAGGGTGTGCTATTTCGTGCATGTTGATCACATCACTCAAATCATCTAGGGCAGGGGTGTCAAACTCATTTTTGGTCACGGGCCGGATTGAGCAAAATGCAGCTTCATGCGGGCCGGATCAGTCGGACGCGTGCGAACGCAGCTTTCGTTGCCTCCGTTTTTTCAGCCTGCTCTCATGTGTCTCAGTCTCTGCTATAACTACAAAGTGTTTCACTTTACAAATTCCGTTTCTTATGAAGAAGACTGCCGAATAAACACTAAAAACCCTGAAAACCTGGTACCTGAATAAACTCAGCATTAGCCATATCATACGCCATAGGCACTTCAATTACTGGGGCCAGCTTTAATAGTAATTAGATATTATCTCGCGGGCCAAAGATAATTCCACCACGGGCCGGATTTGGCCCGCGGGCCTTGATCTAGGGCCTAACGTTGGCCCTAGAAGATTGGTGGAATCAATCATCAATGATTGGTGGAATGTACACTGCCACCAAAAAGATCACTGAAATCTCCCATGACGGGTAAAATGGATGGCACTTAATTGTGAGATATTCTGGGTCTGGTGAGCAAAATTGGGACGTCACCGCATGGAATTGACATGAGGCATACACCACCACCTCTGCTTTTGAGAGACTTGACAGTCCTAGCTTGACGGTGTATAGTGAACCCATCAATCTAAATCACTGCGAATGGTACGGAAGGGTTAACCAGGATTCCGTGAAGCAGAGAATGCACACTGTCCTAATGTCTCTCTGATACAGCACCTTAGCTCTGAGATCATCACCAGAGACTGTATGTTTGCCAGCAAGGTAATCAGAATTGCAGAAATCATTGCCCAAGTTTTGAAGCTTTTTGATTAGCACTGTGGAGATGATGGTTTTGAACGCTGAGCTGTAATCAATAAACAGCAGCCTGATAAGGTATTTCTGTTGTCTAAGTGGTCCAAGGATGAGTAGAGAGCTAGTGAGATTGCATTTCGCTGTTGACCTATTGTGGCAATAAGCAAATTGCAGCAGGTCCAGGTCCTTTCTTAGGCTGAAGTTAATTCTAGCTGTGACCAGCCTCTCAAAGCACTTCAGCACAGTAGATGTGAGTGCAACTGGGCAATAGTCATTGAGGCTGTTCACCCTGCTCTTCTGTGACACATATCTGTGACAGTCTTGAGTCAAGCTTCAACTGTTTGGTGAGCCACAGATTTTCTAATTGAGCAATTTGCTTTTCACTAGTTTTTCTTTAAAGAGTGTAACGTCAGAGTACTGTTATGAAAGGGGATAAAAGCATACAAATCCCCAAGTACTGTATATTTGACTTCATTTATTGGTTAAATATGGTTGCCCTCAGACTAAGCATTGCACTTCAAATCCAGTGATTGTTTCTGGAAGCAAGCTGAGAAGAATTTATTACGAAGGAAAGATTGTGGTACCAAATTGAAGTCTTCAAGTTGCATAGCTGTCAGCATCATGGCATACACCAGTCCAGCAATTTAATGCTTGTCTAACTATTAACAAATCAAATTTTACTGTCATAAAACATACTATATTCCTAATTTTCTCATGTCAGTGTCACATGAAGTGATGACATATTATGCATTATCTGAAAATGCGAGAAATGGAATTTATAAATGGTATGGCCTGTTGGAATGTTACCAGTTTGATAACTTTCAAAGGTGGGGTGCAAGCATGATTACTGATAAATGCCTAGTTTCAATCCCAACTAACGGGTGTAGATTGCAGCAACACACACAAATTGCTGGTGGAACGCAGCAGACCAGGCAGCATCTATAGGGAGAAGTGCTGTCGACGTTTCGGGCCGAGACCCTTCATCAGGACTAACTGAAAGGAAAGATAGTAAGAGATTTGAAAGTAGGAGGGGGAGGGGAAAATGCGAAATGATAGGAGAAGACCGGAGGGGGTGGGGTGAAGCTGAGAGCTGGAAAGGTGATTGGCAAAAGGGATACAGAGCTAGAGAAGGGAAAGGATCATGGGACGGGAGGCCTAGGGAGAAAGAAAGGGGGAGGAGAGCACCAGAGGGAGGTAGAGAACAGGCAGAGTGATGAGCAGAGAGAGAAAGAAAAAAAAGGAGGGGGGAAAAATACTAAATATATCAGGGATGGGGTAAGAAGGGGAGGAGGGTAGATTGTTATTTCATTGACAATAATTATTGACCCAATGCAGCCTTCTGTAGGCAGAGAACGATGCAGAGCAAAACAAATCACAGACGTTATTCATTGATTTGATTTTCGCTTCTTGATTAGCTAAAGTGTAAGCAAAAGTACATTTTTTAAATGAACAAAGTAGAAATGCATTTTGATGGTTGACTGCAATAACATACTCTGTGGCTACTTTATTAGCTACACCTATACACCTTATTAATGCAAATATCTAATCAGCCAATCACGTGGAGCAACTCAATGCATAAAAGCAGATAGACATGGTCAAGAAGTTCAGCTTTTGTTCACACCAAACATCAGAATGGGGAAGAAATGGGATTTAAGTGATTTTGACTGCATAGTTTTTTTTTGGTGCTAAACAGGGTATTTTGAGTATCCCAGAAACTGCTGATCTCCTGCAACTTTCACACACAAGTCTCTAGAATTTACAGAGAATGCTGAGAAAAATAAAAAGCATCCAGTGAGTGGTAGGTAGTTCTGTGGGTGAAAACACCTTGTTAATGAGAGAGGTCAAAGGATAATAGCAACAGTAACTCAAATAGCCACACATTACAACAGTGGTGTGTGCAAGAGCAGTTCTGAATGCACAGCATGTCAAACCTTGCAGTGGATGGGCAAGAGCAGCAGAACACCAGCATGCATTCAGTGGCCACTTTATTAGGTACAGGAAGTACATAATAAAGTGGCTACTGAGTGTTTATTCTCATTGGATTATGTTAAAATTCTGCTTCTATAAATAGGAACTGTACAAACTATGCATGGGAAAATAACTACTAGAGACAAAGATTTATGGTTGAGAGTGGGAACTTGACTTAGTCTTTAAATATATTTTTGCAGCAATGTTAAACTTTTACATATATTGTTGATAGGGTTGTGCAGTGGAAAGTTTCGGAGAATTGGGATCAGTTTTTGTTCTCGTTGAGTTGTGTTATCTGGTCAGTCTTTTCCTTTTTCATAATGGGTGCAGCATACAATATATCCTTATAGCTAGATCAAATAAAATCAATTGTTTATATTTTGTATTAAATGCTAAAAATTAATTTGTATAATTGCAGTGTTTTAATTTCTGTATTTAATGCTTAGCTTATTAAAATAAAGATTGAGAATTGTTGATCTCATGTATTACAATAAATTATAAATTAAGAATCATAATTTATGATTCTTTTATATTCTAATATTTAAAAAATCTGTGCTTTGTTTTTGAAGAGTTCATCAAGTAGTTTACTAATAGAAAATGGAAATATAAATAAATTCTGATTGATTGTTTGCATTTTCAGGAAACTGCAAATCTGTGAAACTTTAATCATTTCTTCTTTTAATTTTAAATAATTAGTGGATTCCAGTTAATCAGGGCAGCTGCTTATTTTGGACAACTCTTAAAGAACAAAAACTAATCAAGAAAATAGCTGGAATTCTCTTGGTTTATTTGAGACACTATGCTGCTTAATTGGGGTAGGTGACTTGCTGAACATTTTCTAACTAAGCAACATGAGTGAATCTGCAGATGCTGGAAATAAATAAAAAGCACAAAATGTTGGCAGAACCCCATAGATGCTGTCTGGCCTGCTGAGTTCTGCCAGCATATTTTTTAAAAATTTTCTAACTAGCGTCAGTCGCACTCCCTTGTGCTTCAAGCAAACAGTTTTTATATAGTGTCAGCTACCTGTGTTTGTATTTAAAAAGCAGTAATTTCTGTCACAAACAGTAAGACCATTGAGAGCTGTTCTGCTCACTGCAGTTTTAAGCATTCAGGCCTGGAGCTGCCAGAAATAGCCAGGAGTGAAAATGAAATTATTTCACAACTTCAAGTTAGAAACCCTGGAGAATTTGAATGTTACAATAAAAGTGAAGATTTGGAGGTTGCAATTATTGGCAGTATTGTATGAAGGCAGTCTATTATCTACACTAGGTGTCTTACATTGATTTTGACAATTTACAGTCAAAAGAATGTGATGCTTATGAATTCCTCTGTCAATAAGTATTAGGAATGAATGCAGAGTTTTACAGTACTGCAGTAGCGTTGGTACTGTTCATTTCATTTAAGTACATAATTTGTGACTCAGTTTGTCTTTTTTTTAACCTTTTTAACTATTTCCATGAAACTTCAGCTAACTGGGGCAGCTGCTTTTAGGACAAAATGAACTGGTCCCAATGTCTCCCCATTAACCTGATTCCACTGCATTTTTTTCCCTCTAAAATCTTTTCTTCAGTTCAGTGAGACCCTCTCTTACTGCTCCCTCTCTGATCTCTGCTGCACTCTGACTGTTTGACCATGTGCTCCCCACGGCACTTTTTCTGGCTTCTTCTCCCTTCCTTTCCAGTCCTAATGTAACTTCTTGGCCTAACATGTTGAATGTTTATTCCTCTCCTTAGATGTTACCAGACCTGCTAAGTTCCTCCAGCACTTAGTGTGTGTTATTAGTGTTTATTATCATGTTTCTCTTTTTGATCATTGAAGCTACCTTTTTATCTTTGGCTGTATTGAAATGTTATGTTTTTATTTTAGTGTATTTAGTGACACAGCGTAGAGTCGGCCATTCTGGCCCATTGATCTATACCACCCCAGCAAACCTACAACCCTGAGTAACCCTAACCTAATTATAGGTCAATTTCCAATAACCAATTGACCTACCCTGCACATCTTTGGACTGTAGGAAGAAACCGGAGCACCCGGGGAAGATCTGTGCATTCCAAAGGGAGGAATGTATAGGTATAGAGACTCCTTACAGAATGATGCCAGAATTGAACCCTGGAACATGCTCCTTAAAAGCAGTTCCTGAAAGCAGGCTTGCTTTTAACAAAGAAATCCATTTTATAACTTTGTAATGCTAGAGCTACACAGCAAGGGAGCTAATTTGTTTTTGTGCATTAGTAATGGCTGAGAGAAAGGACATTATAAATGAGTGACTGGACAGATCTTAGTCCAGCACGTTAACTGGGAATAAACTGCAGAGGGATAGTTCCAAGAACTGCAAATGTTGTGCTTTTCTTTAAGTATGTATTTTGTAGTTTTACTTTTCTCTATCCTTCCGTGTACCTGAACCTCCTTGCACTTTGAAGCAATTTCCATTTAATTTTGAACTGATTTTAAAAATGCAACTGGCACTAGGTAAAGTGAGCATTGTGTTCAATTTGCAGTTTGTCATGAAGACCTGACATCACTAAATTACATTGAACAGAGTCTTTATCCCTACTCAAACTAGTGTGTGAACTATTCCTTGTGAAAGTCAAGTCACTTTTTATTGTCATTTCGACCATAACTGCTGGTACAGTACACAGTAAAAACGAGACAACGTTTTTCAGGACCATGGTGCTACATGAAACAGTACAAAAACTACACTGAGCTACGTAAAAACAACACAGAAAAAAAAACTACACTAGACTACAGACCTACCCATGACTGCATAAAGTGCGCAAAACAGTGCAGGCATTACAATAAATAATAAACAATAGGCACAGTAGAGGGCAGTAAGTTGGTGTCAGTCCAGGCTCTGGGTATTGAGGAGTCTGATAGCTTGGGGGAGGAAACTGTTTCATAGTCTGGTTGTGAGAGCCCGAATGCTCTGGTGCCTTTTCCCAAATGACAGGAGGGAGAAGAGTTTCTATGAGGGGTGCGTGGGGTCCTTCATAATGCTGTTTGCCTTGCGGATGCAGCGTGTAATGTAAATGTCCGTAATGGCGGGAAGACAGACCCCGATGATCTTCTCAGCTGACCTCACTATCTGCTGCAAAGTCTTGCAATTTGAGGTGGTGCAATTACTGAACCAGGCAGTGATGCAGCTGCTCAGGATGCTCTCAGTACAACCCCGTAGAATGTGATGAGGATGGGGGTTGGGAGATGGACTTCCCTCAGCCTTCGCAGAAAGTAGAGACACTGCTGGGCTTTCTTTGCTATGGAGCTGGTGTTGAGGGACCAGGTGAGATTCTCCGCCAGGTGAACACCAAGAAATTTGGTGCTCTTAACAATCTCTACTGAGGAGCCGTTGATGTTCAGCGGGGAGTGGTTGCTCCAAGCCCTCCTGAAGTCAACAACCATCTCTTTTGTTTTGTTCACATTAAGAGACAGGTTGTTGGCTCTGCACCAGTCCATTAGCCGCTGCGCCTCCTCTCTGTATGCTTACTCATCGTTCTTGCTGATGAGACCCACTACGGTCGTGTCATCGGCGAACTTGATGATGTGGTTCGAGCTGTGTGTTGCAGCACAGTCATGGGTCAGCAGAGTGAACAGTAGTGGACTGAGCATGCAGCCCTGCTCAGTGTGATGGTGTTGGAGATGCTGCGCCCGATCCGGACTGACTGAGATCTCCCAGTCAGGAAGTCTAGTATCCAGTTGCAGAGGGAAATGTTCAGGCCCAGTAGGCTCAGCTTTCCATTCAGTTTCTGAGGGATGATTGTGTTGAATGCTGAACTGAAGTCTATGAACAGCATCCGAATGTACGTGTCTTTTTTGTCCAGGTGGAGGGTGATGGCAATGGCGTCGTCTGCTGAGCGGTTGGGACGGTACACAAACTGCAGGGGTTCCAGTGACGGGGGCAGCAGGGTCTTGATGTGCCTTATGACGAGCCTCTTGAAACACTTCATGATGGTGGATGTGAGTGCAACGGGACGGTAGTCATTGAGGCAGGACACTGAAGACTTCTTCAGCATGGGGACGATGGTTGCAGCCTTGAAGCATGTTGGAACGGTGGCGCTGCTCAGGGAGATGTTGGAGATGTCAGTGAGAACATCTGCTAGCTAGTCTGCACATCCTCTAAGCACTCTACCAGGAATATTGTCTGGTCCAGCAGTCTGGTTCTTCTCATATTGGCCATGGTGAGACACAGCACCTGGTCTTTTGGAGGAGGGGTGGACTTCCTCGCTGTCACGTCATTTTCCACCGTAAAATGAGTGTAGAAGTTATTCAGCGCATCTGGGAAGGAGGTATCACCGGCAGTCAGGTGATGTTGTCCTGTAGTTGGTGATGTCCTGAATACCCTTCCACGTGTCGCCGAAGTGGCTGTGGATTCACTGGGCATGTGCACGCTTTGTCTCTCTGATGGTCTGGGACAGTTTGGCCCTTGCTGTTGTTAGGGCTGCCTTGTCGCCTGTTGCGAAGGCAGAGTCATAGGTCCTCAACGGTGCACGCACCTCCACTGTCATCTATGGCTTCTGGTTAGTGCGTGTAGTGATGGTCTTGGACACAGTGACGTTGTCGATGCACTTGCTGATGTAGCTGGTCACTGATGCCGTGTACTCCTCTAAATTGGTAGAGTCACCATTTGTTGCAGCCTCCCTGAACGTGTGCCAGTCAGTGTGCTGAAAGCAGTCTTGAAGAGCAGAGATGGTTCCTGCTGGCCAGGTTTTCACCTGCTTCTGAACTGGTCTGGAGTGCCTGACGAGCGGTCTGTATGCTGGGATTAGCATAACAGAGATGTGGTCTGAGTAACTGAGGTGGGGGCGGAAAAAGAGAGAACACGTCTGAAAAGGATATACAAACAACAAAAAAATCTGTTCTCTTTTCTCCATACTCTTTTTAATCACGCAGTTACCTGATGAAAACAGCATTTGATGAGAGCAAGAGCTTGCAGAATAAACTGGCAAGAACTTGAAAGGCTGGGGCTTTTCTCTTTGGAGTGGAGGAGGATGAGAGATGATGAGAGAAGTGTGTAAGATGATAGGAGACATTGAGAGAGTGGACAGCCAGCACCTTTATCCCAGGGTGGAAATGGCTAATGCGAGAGGGCGTAATTTTAAGATGATTGGAAGAAAGTATTGGCGGGTTGCCAGAAGTAGCTATTTTACACAGAATGGTGAGTGTGTGGAATATTCAGCTAGGGATGGTGGTAGAGGCCGATACGGTGCCTGTAAGAAGTATTCACCCCCATTGGAAGTTTTCCTGTTTTAGTGTTTTACAACATTGAATCACAGTGGATTTAAGTTGGCTTTTTTGACATTGATCAACTCTTTGATGTGAAAGTCAAAACAGATCTCTACAAATTAATCCAAATTAATCATAAATATAAAATGCAAAATAATTGATTGCATAAGTATTCACTCCCTTCGTCAGTATTTTGTAATTGCACATGTGGACACTGCAATTTCCCCCCATTCTTCTTTACAAAACTGCTCAAGTTCTGTCAGATTGCAAAGGGATTGTGAATGAACAGTCCTTTTCAAGTCCAAACACAAATTCTCAATTGGATTGAGGTCTGGACTCTGATTTGGTTACTCCAGGACATTCACTTTGTTGTTTTTAAACCATTCTTGTGTAGCTTTGGCTTTATGCTTGGTCATCGTCTTGCTAGAAAACAAATCTCCCAAGTTGCAGTTCTCTTGCAGACTGCATCAGGTTTTCCTCCAGGATTTTTCTGTATTTTGCTGCATAAATTTTACCCTCTACTTTCACGAGCCTTCCAGGGCCTGATGCAGTGAAGCATTCCCACAGCATGATGCAGCCACCACCGTGCTTCATGGTAGAGAAGGTATGTTTTTGATGATGTGCAGTGTTTGCCAAACATAATGTTTAGTCCGATAGCTGAAAAGCTTAATTTTGGTTTCATCAGACCATAGAACTTTCTTCCACTCCATTTTTGAGGACTGCCTGCTCTAGGCAGATTTACAGCTGTGCCATATTTTCATTTCTTGATGATTGAATTAACTGTACTCCAGGGGTATTTAGTATCTTGGAAATTTTCTTGTATCCATATCCTAACTTGTGCTTTTCAATAACATTTTCGCAGAATTGCTTGGAGTGTTCTTTTGTTTCTGTGGTGTAGTTTTTGCCAGGATACTGACTCACCAGCCATTGGACATTCCAGATCCAAGTGTATTTTTATTGCAAGCAATTGAAACCCCTTGACTACACACAGGTGATCTCCATGTAACTACCGTAGATTCCGGACTACAGAGCGCACCTGATTAAAAGCCGCTGGCTCTAATTTTAGAAATAAAATCAATTTTTTAATTGTACAGGCCGCACCGGATTTTAGGCCGCACCGAATTTCCGGCGGACCGGATTTTCGGCGCACTGGATTTCCGGCGGACCGGATTTTCGGCGCACTGGATTTCCGGCGGACCGGATTTTCGGCGCACCGGATTTTCGGCCGCTTGTAATATGAGATATTTACACAGAAAGATATTACACGTGTTGGGCTTCAAATTCTGCCCTGTGTTCGTTTTGGAAGAGAGACAACCAACACCGGATTACAGTGCAGCGTGGCTTTATTGCAGAACGCGTTTTGCCTTCCCCTTACATTCTGCTCTTATTTATACTCCTTTTTCCCCCAAACCAAACCCTCGCTACACATATTTGGTAAGGCTAAACTTTGTTATACCTACCGGTATTTGGTAACATCGGACACTTGTGTCCTTATTGGCCCGATACCATTCACACACGAGTTTTACTGTTTTTTTGTTTACTGAATCGCTAGCAGTTTTGGTGCAGCGGAATCCTCAGTTTCGCTCCCTCCCTCCCTTGTACTGCTGTCTAATATCACGTGAGCCATTCCTGACCTGAAGCGGCAGTCCCAAATTAAATCCTAACACATGTGAGGATTTTTTAAACTTTTAATTAAATCCGTATGGTAACATAAACAAATACATATTGCAAATGCTTTTTTTCGAACCGTGCCTGTAACACGGCTACTTTTAAAATACATACCTATCGGTAACACACAAATTACGTTGGGTATACTTTTTTACTGAACAGTGCATGAACAACATTCCAACATCTCCTAACGACTGGTTAAAAAATATATATATTCTGCAGCCTACCAGGAAAAGTTATTGATCGCCTTCTTCATCTTCCTCCTGCGCACTAAAACCATCAAAGTCCTCTTCTTCAGTGTCCGAATTGAACAACCTCAGGATCTCATCACTCACTTCAATCTCTTCGTTGTCGCTCTCACTTGAGCGCACGCGATCCTCTTCATCACGCAGCAGTCCAGCCTTTCGAAACCCGTTGGTGATGGTGGATGTTGTGACATGGCTCCAAGCATTTAGGATCCACTGGCAGACTTGAGTTAAAGATGCTCTTCGCATGTGGCCTGTTTTGGTAAAGGATTTCTCGCCGCTCGTCATCCAAGTCTCCCACTCAATGCGTAGTGCCACTTTAAATGCCCGGTTCACGCTGATGTCCAGTGGCTGCAAATACTTCGTGGTGCCCCCAGGAATCACAGCTGGAATTGAGTTTGTACTCTTGATGGCAGCTTTCACTGAATCTGTTATATGAGCCCTCATGCTGTCCATAACGAGCAACGCTTTTTTTATGTGAAAAAATCCCCCCCGGTCGCTTGGCGTAGCACTCTCTGAGCCAATCCTTCATTAGACTCTCCATCATCCAACCTTTCTTATTGACTTTCACCATGATTTCTTTTGGGAATTTTTCCTTTGGCATTGTCAGCCGCTTAAAAATCACCATCGGTGGAAGCTTTAGTCCGGATGCTGTGCAGCTCAGAACACAAGTAAAATGCGTTCTCTCATGGCCACTTGTTTTCAGTATGATGGACGAGTCACCTTTTTTATTAACAGTCCGAGTGAGAGGCAGGTCAAACGTCAAAGGTACTTCATCCATATTTATGATTTCATCTGGCCCGATGGAATTCTCCGCTATCTTTGTTTGAGTGAATGTGCGGAAGTTAGCAAGTTTTTCCTCATGGTCGGGAGGGAGCTGCTGACAGAGAGTCGTGCGTACCCTGATGGACAGGCCTTTTCGTCTCATAAATCTAAAACACCACGATGGCCCACCTCTAAAATCTTCGATTTTCATTTTGGTGGCGATTGCTTTAGCCTTCAGTCTGATCTGCACGGTGGAAACACCGCGGCCGCCTGCTCTCTGTGTGTTAACCCAGTCTTCAAGAAAGTTTTCAAGTTCGGGCCATCTGCTGTGATTACCTCTGAAAGCTTTTGTCGTCTTTTTGCATTGATTCAGTTCTTCGCGCTGGCGTCTCCACCGTCTCACCATCGATTCATGTATGCCAAGATTACGCGCAGCAGCTCGATTTCCTTGTTCAACCGCCAGATTGATTGCCTTTAACTTAAAAGCTGCATCATATACTTTTCTTCGAGTGTTTTCCATGTTGATGAGGGTGAGTACAAATGGCTGATTTACAATAATTTGTGAAGTGCGCTTGATTTATCGTACAATTTCATTGGACCTCTGTGAACTACTCATCAATTTTATTGGTCTACTGTTACGAGGCAAAATGTTTTGGCGGCATGGGAAAAAACCTTCTATTAGCCGCACCTTATTATAAGCCGCTATGTTCAATGCTGTTCAAAGCATGGGAAAAAAGTAGCGGCTTATAATCCGACATCTACGGTATGTGATTTCTAAAACCAACTGGCTGCACCAGTGATGATTTGGTGTGCCGTATTAAAGGGGGTGAATACTTGTGCAATCAATTGTTTTGTGTTTTACATTTATAATTATTTTATATCACTTTGTAGAGATCTGTTTTCACTTTGACATAATCTTTTTTCTGTTGATCAGTGTCAAAAAAGCCAAATTAAATCCACAGTGATTCAAAGTTTTAAAACAATAAAACATGAAAACTTCTTGGGGGGCAGTTGTGAATACTTTCTACTGTTACTAATACAGTAGGCACTGTATTAGGGACTTTTAAGAGACTCTTAGCTAGACACATGGATGAAAGAAAAATGGAAGGCAATGTGGGAGGGAGGTATTTGGTTGATCTTGCAGTAGGTTAAAAAGATTGGCACAAATCATGGGCTGAGGGACCAGTACAGTGCTGTACTCTTCTAAAGCTATTCTTTCACCTTTGAAATAAGGCTAGAAAGTAAAGCCTACAACAGTGGTCACCAACCTTTTTAAGCCCAAGATCCACTACTTCGGCCTTAGTGAAAGGCGAGATCGACTCCAAATTGATTAGTCACAAGCATGCGCACTGGAGCAGAAAAGATCGGAAGTAAAACCCCGCCACCCGGAAGTAGAAATAATGCATAAGTACCAGGGGTACCCACCCTTTTTTGCATTGTGGACCAGTTTAATATTGGCAATATTCTTGCGGACCGGCCGACGGGGTGGGGGTGGGGGTGTTAAACACGACCTTCGTGGCTCTCGGCACTTAGCTTCTGTCCCGCCCTGCTCACGTTTTTTCCGCGGAAAAAACCCAACGGGTTCATCTTTAAGTGCAGGGTGCTTGGACTCAAGGTGCCAAAGCAGTTTTGAGGGCTTCATTGCCTCATTAGACAGCCTCCAGGCCCGAACTCCATCCTCTGCCCACCCGCTGCCAGACGCCCTGGCCAGGTGTGGCTGGTCGTGGGTGGGATGAGAGGACAAGGTCAGGGCAGGAGGTCCCCGTGCCAGGGCCGTGGCGGTTGCAGTCTGGACAGAGCAACCAACCAGCAAGGAGAGCGAGAGGCCCACACCTGCCCCCCTTGTAGGATCTATCGACCGACAAAAATTTGTTTCAGCAGATCGCAGCGAGGTAGCTGCTCTGATACTTACGAAACCTTGAGCCCGAATTAGTTCGTCTGTGAATATTTTAGCACTGGATTCCCCTCGAACATTCGGTGTGCTAAACAGGTTCAGAGGCGGCACCCATTTGTGCGCACTCCAGCCCTGTAGCATCGGGTCTTCCCGCCGGCCACGCTCTGGGCCAGTAGCATCAGCTCTTCTGGCCGGCTGCACGTTTAGGCGACTGATGACCTCGCGTGGGTTCAAGTTCAACAGTGGGTGTGACAGGGAATGAGGAAAGGTGCAGCTGCCTCATTTTGTTTCCTCGTGGCCCGGTGGTTGGGGACCACTGAAGTACACTGTGTAGTGCGGGGGATCTATGCACATGCGCACTGGGCAGAAAGAACGGAACGAAAACCCCGCAACCGGGAAACAATCTCTCAACAGTATTTGTGTATTTATTTTTCATTTTTCTTCGGGATCTACTGGGAAAGTCTCAAAGATCGACCAGTCGATCGAGATCGACGGGTTGGCGACCACTAGCCTACAATATGGGCCCAACCATTACACATGCCAGTGTTTGTGTGATGTACATTGTGTTTTGGATTGAAGGAGAAAAACTGAAACATGTCTTTGCCTTGGATGTCTTTGACTTCCAGTCAAGGTGATGTCTGCGTACAATGCTCCTATGGTCGATATTTTCTGGATGGATCATGAAACCATATATTACACTTCTTTTATGTCTATTATGTTTGTTTTTTGTTTTGGATGTGATTCTAGAACTGCTGGAGACTGTGGTTTGCATTTTGGAGATCGTTTGGGTGTTTCAGCACTCTGCAGTCTCTGAGGCAGAAGCAATGTGCAAGAACCTGTGGGACAAGGCGCAAGCGGATGTTCGACTCCATTATGCTGATTAAAACTTCCATTGTTCACTGATTAAAGTAATGAGGGAGATTGAAACATCGGGGCAACTGTGGAAGGTATTGCTGTGGCATTGCACTGCTGCCGGAGAGGGTAGACTACCTATTCATTGCTGGTGAGATTGCTCTGCTGCCGGAGAGGGGAGACTGCCTATTCATTGCTGGTGAGATTGCTCTGTTGCCGGAGAGGGGAGACTGCCTATTCATTGCTGGTGAGGTTGCTCTGTTGCCGGAGAGGGGAGACTGCCTATTCATTGCTGGTGAGATTGCTCTGTTGCCGGAGAGGGGAGACTACCTATTCATTGCTGGTGAGATTGCTCTGCTGCCGGAGAGGGGAGACTGCCTATTCATTGCTGGTGAGATTGCTCTGCTGCCGGAGAGGGGAGACTGCCTATTCATTGCTGGTGAGATTGCTCTGCTGCCGGAGAGGGGAGACTGCCTATTCATTGCTGGTGAGATTGCTCTGCTGCTGCAGAGGGGAAGGGCGATCGCTCTGCTACCAGAGAGGGGAGACTGCCTATTCATTGCTGGTGAGATTGCTCTGCTGCTGCAGAGGGGAAGGGCGATCACTCTGCTACCAGAGAGGGGAGACTGCTGTTTGATCACTGGGGGGAGGGGGGGTCGCTTGCTGCTGGAAAGGGAAGGCCTGTAGTTGTGCCTGGAGAATGTTACCCAGGTTTTCTGAATTTTGTATATGGACTTGGATTATGGGCCTTTATTCAGTCCTATAGTTTTTTAATATCTTGTGCTTTTTGCCCTATCTTTCCCGTTTTTGTGTGTGCGGGGGATTTGGGGATTGATGTGCCCAATCGGTTTTGTTTGTTTTTTTTGTGCAGGGGAGGGGGGATTTGGGGGTTGCTGATCGTGCTGTTGTTCTTTCCTTTCTTAGTTTTGTGGGTATCTGGAGAAGAAGAATTTCAGAGATATGTACTTTGATAATAAATGAACCTTTGACTCTTTAATTATTAATGATCTTGTTCAAAACATTGGCTTTTTATACATGCCATCTCAGTTCAAGGCAAAATGACTTCTGTGTTCTGCTAAACCTTATTTTAATCCTTAAAACTATTAATTGCATCCAACTTTGAGTTGTGAATGTTTTAAAATTTAGAAAACTCTTAATGATATTTGTCATGTGTGAGAGCTCTATGCAATTAATTGAAAATAACAACAGTTCTGCAGGTCATGCAAGTGTACAATGAAGGCTACAGAGCAGGGGTTACCAAACATTTCCTGCCATGGATCCCTACCATTAACCGAAGGATTAATGAGAACCCGTATTGTGGAGAGATGCAGTTTGGGAAAACATCGGTAACTCCATGGTGGATGACAGGACTGATTTGATTAAAGGCTGCTATACATTATCCACACTTTTTGATGAAGACTATGCCCATGAGGATGGTGCATAGGAATTACTAGATGAGGAAAGACCAAGGTCCATCTAGTTCTCCTTGTACCACCCTGCTGGTTGCATAAACAACGGTAATGGCATTTTTGACTAAATATGGCAATTACTCCGTCTACAAATGAGGTAAGGAAGACACAAGTGTAACATTTAGCAAATGAAGTCACCTGGTAGCTAGATGTGACATTCTGATAACAGTTCCCTCCATTAAGAACAGAATTCTGCTTCAAAGGAAGCATGTTGCTTAGAGTATTGCTCAATGACATGAGTTTCTGCTGATTTGCTTTGGTGGTAGGCTCCGTATGCTAGTTCTGCCTGCTTGTTGTCTACTTTGTCACTTAGTTTGAAAGGCTGTATCATAACATAGCCAGGACATCTTTTCCAGAAAGCTTGCAATGTTATTTGTTTTTCAGGATGTGTTCAATGTTTATTCTCCATGTCTAATTGCACTTGAGAAGATGACAATGAGATACCACCTGCTTGAACTATTGAGCTCTTTCTGGGGAAAATACATCTACAATAATGCTGGGTAAAGAGTCCCAGGATTTGGTCCCAGCAGCCATGAAGGAATGCAGATGCATTTCCAAGTTAAAATGGTAAGCAGCTTAGAGAACCTACAGTTAGTGGTGTTCCCATGCTTCTGCTGCCCTTGTTCTTAGTGGTAAATGTCGCAGGTTTGTGTGATACTGTCAAAAACTGCATCTCATGATTTAGCTGATCCATCTGTTATCAATATCTTATTTTATGTCCTTTCAGTAGTTACAGTAACCTTATTGACCTAATTGTACAGGTAGTCGCTCGTGTTAAAATTCACTTTATTTTTCCCTTGGGCAGTCATTTGATCTTGATTGTGAAATTAAATTTGTTCTGTGTAGTGCTGGAGTGTAAAGTTTGGTTGATTTTGTGGGAAGAGTTCTGAGTTAGGAATGTAAATTCCAGGTACACAGCAGAAATATACTTAAAATAAACTTAGCATATCTGAACACTTTTTCAGTGCTATAATTCACAGTTGTAAATAACTAGGCAGCACAGTAGTGTAACGAATGGGTGTAATTGGGTGTCATGGGCTCTTGGACCAGAAGGGCCAGTTACTGTGCTGTATCTCTAAATAAAATAAATCTAAAGTCAGGCTTTCTTTATCCTCCTAACTCCATCAAAAATCAAATTAGTTGATCATAAATTTTAGTGTTTTTGACTTTACCATAACATGCCAGCTACTGTCTGCTTGTTTCTGAATTCATTTCAAACAGTAATCCTGAATTCTTTATTGTTCCTGTAAATGAAGTTTCAGCTTTCTAATTTCTTATGTCTGTACAGCCTTCAATAACAAATAATTCAGGGAGTTATCCTTAAATAATGTTTGTCCTTGTTGGCCCTAATCAGTGCTAATATTTTCAGTTTATAAACAGGTTACCGTAAAATGTTCATTGCTTGACCTAATGTTTACTCTGAGTTTTACAGAAAATGGGGAGTAAGATTCGCTGCCAGAATTACTTTGGACTTGGTATTATCTTGCCCAACACACTGATGTAATAGGCTTTGGCTCTTCACAATAATACTCAACCTGAAAACATTGACATTGAAAAGGGCCAAAGTTATAATGTATCTCATTGCTGTGAATGAATTGTGACTACATTTATAAAATGATTCAGCAAGGAAATGGGTCCTTTGACTCACTGAGTCCCCAGAGACTATCAAACACCCTTTTTTCCATACTCATCCAAATGTAATCACCTTATTCTCTCATCTCTTCTTTTCTCTCTCCCCCAGCCCTAACACTACCACTCATCAACACCCACACGATAATTTACAACTAATTAACTTGCCAACTCACATACATTTGGGTTGTTGGAGAAAACAGGAAACCTACATGGTGATAAGGAGAAACACACACACGCACGCACGTGATCAGGATTGAACCTGGCTATATTAGCTGTGCCTTTGTGGGCCCTTGGCAGTCTGTGAACTGCTACCATCATGTTTCTCATTCACACTTTACAACTGTTTTACAGCATATCCACTTACTGCAATTTCCTTTTAATCAGTTTGCAATTTCTGAGGCTAGATATGAATGTTATAACTATTTGGTCTGCTGTGACATTGGGTTGTTAAGCATAAACTCTAAATGAATACGCAATTCAATAATTATTTTAACAAGAAGGTCTCCTCTACTCTAGAACTGATAATGATTCCCTTCTGTTTTAAACAGCATCCAGGAATCTTGAAAGAGGAAACCAAAGGGGTGGATAAAGCCCAGTCTTCAGACGTCTCTGGGCCTATTTTCACTGGAATTCAGACGAATGAGGGGTGACCTCATTGAAAACTATCAAATAGTGAAAGCCCTTAAAAGAGTGGATATTGAGTGGATGCTTCCTACGTTGGGAAAGTTTAAGACCAGAGAATACAGCCTCAGAAAAGAGGGGCATCCTTTTAGAACAGAGCTGAGGAGGAATTTCATTAGCCAGAGAGTGGTGAGTCATGGAATTTATGGCCACCGGCAGTTGTGGAAGCCAAGTCTGTATATTTATAGCAGGGGTTGATAGACTCTTGATTGGTCAGGCCATGTAGGGATATAGGGAGAAAGCATGGCATTGCACTGAGAGGAAAAATGGATCAGCCATGATGAAATGGCAGTGCAGACTCGATGGGCCAAATGGCCTAATTCTGCTCTTGTGTCATATGGTCTTATGATTCACAAAATGCTGAAGGAACTCAGCATCTATGGAAAAGAGTGCAATCAATGTTTTGGGCCAAGACATGATTGATAGATTCATTAATTTTGTGTGTGATAAAATTGTGTTGCAAGGGAATATAATCAAGGAGATGGAAGAAATACATTCATATTCATATGCTATGGATGAAGAGGAACCAGTAGATATACTCATGATAATATGTTACATCAAGGATACTGAGGAAAATAAAAGCTCAGCATAAGAGTTAAGACATTGCATGGGTAGAAGATTGGTTACTGGGAAATGGTTGACAAGATGTTGTGAGTGGATTGTTTCATGTGCATAAATTTACAAATCACAAAGATAGCCAATAATTAGTTGTGAATGAATAGGCTACAAAGGGAAATAAATTGATTTTGGATTAGAGCACCCGGAGGCAATCCACATGGTCAGAAGGAGAATGTGCCAATTCCAAACACAGTGGAGGTTAGGTTTGAAATCGGGTTCTGGAGCTGTATGTCAGCAGATTTGTAACTGCATCCCATGTATCAAATCCCCTATATACAAATAAAAATTTATGAATTTGAAAATTGAAAAATATTGTCTATCAAGAACTGTGTGTTAATGTTGTATGAAATTACACATCTAATTTAGAGCGTGGCTTTGTTGGGGGGTGGGGGAGGTCGAGAGGATTTTTTAGGCATGAGGGGCACTCCTTACCTCAGAAATGGTGGTGGGATATGAGATTTCGGGTCAATAACACCATAAAACATAGGAGCAGAATTAGACCATTTGCTCATCAAGTCTGCTCCACCATTTGATCATGGCTGATTTATTATCCCTCTCAACTCCCATTCTCCTGCCTTCCAGTAACCTTTAACACCCCTACTAATCAAGAACCTCTCTTTTTCCTTGGGGTGGGGATTCAATCTGTGGGGCCTCTAGCCTGTACTCACATGTTCCATTAACCATCTGTTCTGCTTGTAGCATGTTGACTTTCTATTTTACCTGTTGAACCAATCCCTGGGCTAGGCTGGGATCACCACCTTGTCCATACAGAAACATAGAAAACCTACAGCACAATACAGGCCCTTCAGCCCACAATGCTGTGCCAAGCATGTCCTTACTTTAGAAATTATCTAGGGTTACTCATAGCCCTCTATTTTTCTAAGCTCCATGTACCTATCCAGGAGTCTCTTAAAAGACCCTTTTGTATCCGCCTCCACCACTGTCGCCAGCAGCCCATTCCACTCACTGTGTAAAAAACTGACCCCTGACATCTTCTCTGTACCTACTTCCAAGCACTTTAAAACTGTGCCCTCTCGTGATAGCCATTTCAGCAGTGGGAAAAAGCCTCTTGACTATCCACACGATCAATGCCTCTCATCATCTTATACACCTATATACCAGCAACTAGTTCTCCTTCCATTTCAGGTGCTGGAAAAAGAGGAAACCGACACTGACCTATTTAGAACACATTCTGCTTTTTGACGCAAGCTCACTCCCTGAGGTGGCCACAGCATACACCTTACTATTGTATCCTCATTACAGTGCCTTGAAAAAGTATTCAGCCCCCACTATTTTCCCCATTTTACTGTCTCAGTTTCTAGAATTAAAATATATTGAAATAAGAATTTTGAGCTAATCTACAAACGTCAGTAAGACAAAAGAGCTGATTGTGGACTTCAGGAAGAGTAATACGTAGGAACACGTACCAATCCTCAGAGGGATCAGAAGTGGAGAGAGTGAGCAGTTTCAAGTTCCTGGTGTCAAGATCTCTGAGGACCTAACCTGGTTCCAACATATCGATGCAGTTATAAAGAAGGCAAGACAGCAACTATACACTATACTTCATTAGGAATTTGAAGAGATTTGGTATGTCAACAATTACACTCAAAAACTTCTATAGATGTACCGTGGAGAGCATTCTGACAGGCTGCATCACTATCTGGTATGGGGCGGGGGGGAGGGGAGGCTACTGCACAGGACCAAGAGAAGCTGATGCGGTTTGTAAATTTAGTCGGCTCTATCTTGGGTACTTCCCTAGAAAGTACCCAGGATGTCTTCAAGGAGTGGTATTTCAGAAAGGTAGCATCCATTATTAAGGACTTCCAACACCCTTTTCTCACTGTTACCATCAGGTAGGAGGTACAGAAGCCTGAAGGCACACACTCAGCGATTCAGGAACAGCTTCTTCCCCTCTGCCATCTGATTCCTAAATGGACATTGAACCCGTGAACACGATCTCACTTTTTAAATATATATTATTTGTTTTTTGCATGATTTTTAATCTATTCAATATATGTATACTGGAATTGATTTACATGTTTACTATTTTTTTCTCTGCTAGATTATGTATTGCATTGAACTGCTGCTGCTAAGTTAACAAATTTCACAATACATGTCAATGATAATAAACCTGATTATCAATCTGATTCTGAACATTGTGCATTATGTCAAATCAAAATTCCAATTTAATAACAATTTAAAACCAAAGTTATGAGGCTGCAAAAGTATTCATCCCCTTTGTAATTACTACACTAATTTTCGTCAGGCACAACTTGTTGATGTAGGTAACTGGTGGATCACCTGTTTTCAATGAATTCATAATAATAGATGCCCCCCCTCTCTGTAAGGTCCAACAGTATGATATAATTTCAACAGATCAAACCAAAATGAAGACAAAAGGGCATTCAAATCAAGTTGGGGAAGCGTACAAGACCATAGCAAAGGAACTGAACATACCTCAGAACTCAGGCAATCTCTTGTGGAAAAACTGAAAAAAAAATGAAACCGCAGTCACACAGCCCAGGTCAGGCCGTCCCTCTAAACTTAGTAGCTAGAGAAGAATGGTACTTGTAACAGAGGCTACTGTGATGCCAACAGTCACGCTGAGTGGGCTGTAGAGTCATTGGCTGCAACTGGAGATGAAGTTCATAGCTCCATGATCTGAAAGGCGTTGCACATAAAGGGCATTTATGAAAGAGTGGCAAAAAGAATATCCTTGCCTGTCAAGACTTTGTAAACTATTGCTTAGAAGATACTGGAAGAACTTTTCAGTTTAAGAGGGCAGTGATGAAGCACAGCAATTACTTGCTGGGAGCAAACAGAACTATAAATTATTGTATAAATCACACTGCCAGAGCAACCATAGAGTGGCTTCAAATGAAGAAAATTGATGTCCTTGAGTAGTCTAGTCAGAGTCTCTGGTAAGACCTCAAGACTGTTGTCCGTCACTGCTCCCCAACTAACCTGGCACAGCTTGGGCAAATCTTGCTCCACCATGTTGTGCAAAGCCAAGAGATCATCCAAAAAGACTACTGACTGTAATAGCTGCAAGAGGTGGTTCAACTAGGTACTGAGCAAAGGGGGATGAATACTTTTGAACTGCTGACATTTCAGCTTTTGAATTCTTAACTTTTCATGCTTTACAATTTTCCCTGACTTTTGGGCTCTACTACGAAAAAAGGAGTGTGATTCTCAGCTAAATTGATTGAAATCCCTGCTCATAACACTCATTTACATGAACAAAGAGAGGGGGCTGAATATTTTTACAAGCCAATATAAATACCCATATGCTTAAGGTCAGTGTTGTGGTCACTACCTCTGAAATGCTTGCCCACCTAGAGATCTGTCACCTGACCAGGTCCATCACCTAGTATTGGATCAAGTATGGCTTCTCCTTTCATTGGCCTGTTCACGTACTGTGTCAAGAATCCTTCCTGGGCACACCTAACAAATTCTGCTCCCTCAAAACCTTTACACTAAGGACAAGTTGAAGTCACCCATCACAACATTCCGGCTAATTTTGCACATTTCCAAAATGTGTGTTCCAATCTGCTCCTCAGTGTCTCTGTTGCCTTTGGGGTAGTCTATAGAATACTAACAATAGTGATTGTTCCCTTCCTTTGTCTGACACTACATCCACACTAGACCGGATAATTTTGAAAACACCGGTTTCGCATAAAAACGATAGGCGTCCACACTAGGCGTTTTTAAACATATCTCTGTCCACATTGAAACAGATATTTCAGCGAATCTCCTTCTACTGCGCATGCGCAGGACACATCTACCAAAAACAAGCGACATGTTTGGTGTCAAATCTCGCTGTAAAAGACTTTTTTTGTGCAGTTACAGACTAGAAAAACTTAAATGACGGGCAGCTGTTGGCTCTCATGCAGGAGGACTTAAAAGTAAAAAAAACAAATACTGCAGTGTATGGAGGCAACCGACAGGGAGTTTATGGACAGTATGAACTGACTGACAATGAACATTGAAAAACTGACTAACTCTGTTGCATTAATGAAGCCCCTTGTTAAATGTGTAAAACATGTCAGCACCAGTATTATCCTGTAGTGATGTGCTACACACAGCGCTGAAATAACGACACACAGTCGGTAAGTTGTTTCGAGACTAGTTTATTCAAACTTCGCGGTGCTGGCATTTAAATCCCTAGCGCCCGCCCTCTCCGGGCGGAAATGACATCGGAGGTACATTACTAAAGTCACCCACCCCCACACGCTGGCTATTTGTGAGCCGGTTTGCCTGCGCAGAAAGTGGGTCGCCACATAACCCCCCCCCTCCCAGAACCGGCGATACACCCCCCAATGTCCACAGTCTGGATCAGCCTCTGTTTGGGAGGTCTGCCTCTACGCTGCGGTGCCTGAACCTCGACCGGCTGCGCCAAGTCCACATGGGCTGGTTTGAGTCGGTCCACCGTGAAAACCTCCTCTTTCCCCCCAATGTCCAGAACGTACGTGGACCCGTTGTTGTTGATCACCTTGAATGGCCCCTCGTACGGCCGCTGTAGCGCCCGGTGTCCGCCCCTTCGTACAAACACAAACTTACAGTTTTGCAGGTCTTTGGTGTACATGGGTCGGGGTCCGTCCATGATGTCCAGATGCATCGGGATTTGATGGTATCCCCGGACAAGGTCTACCTTGGAGAAGATCCGTGTGCCGTGCAGGTTTGCTGCAAAGTCCTGAATGTGCGGCACAGGGTAGCGGTCCGGTGTCGTAGCCTCGTTCAGCCTGCGGTAGTTGCTGCATGGCCTCCAGCCCCCTGTTGCTTTGGGCACCATGTGCAGGGGGGAGGCCCATGGGCTGTCGGACCGCCGTATGATCCCCAATTCCTCCATCCGCTTGAATTCCTCCTTCACCAGGCGGAGCTTTTACGGGGGGAGCCTTCGTGCGCGGGCGTGGAGGGGTGGTCCCTGGGTCAGAATGTGGTGCTGTACCCCGTGTCTTGGCATGGCTGCCATGAACTGCGGTGCCAGAATTGATGGGAAGTCCGCCTGGATTCTTGTGAAGTTGTTGTCCGACAGCGTGATGGAGTCCAGGTGTGGGGCCGGCAACTTGGCTTCACCCAGGGAGAACGTCTGGAAAGTCTCGGCATGTACCAGTCTTTTCCTTTGCTGTGAGCTCGCAAGAAGTCTGCCCCCAGGAGTGGTTGGGCCACCGCGGCCAGTGTGAAGTCCCACGTGAACCGGCTGGCGCTGAACTGCAGCTGTATCATGCTGCCGTTTGCAGCCCTCAGGGTGGGTCCTGGCTTCCTGTTGCGGGTGTCATACCCCGTCGGGGGCAAGACGCTGATCTCCGCTCTGGTGTCGACCAAGAAGCGGCGTCCCGACTGTTTGTCCCAGACGACAAGAGGCTGTCCTGGTGGCCAGCCGCCATAGTCATTAGCGGCAGCTGGCCCTGGCCCTGGCCCTTGCAGGGCGGGCGACAACGGTGGGCTTTTGTGCCCCACCGCTGGTGGTAGAAACACCACTGTTCACTGGCCTCCTCACCCCTGCCTCTGTGTTGTGTGCGCCCCCCTGCCGGGCCTGGTCTGGTAATCTGACCGACGGACGCCACGCTCTCCCTCTTGGCTTTCCACAGCACGTCACCTTCCGGGGGTTGCTGAAATCTGCGTTGGCCAGCAGCAGATGTATGTCCTCGGCCAGTTGCTCCAGGAACGCTTGCTCGAACATGAGGCAGGGCTTGTGTCCGTCAGCCAGGGACAGCATCTCGTTCATCAATGTTGACGGCAGTCTGTCTCCCAAACCGTCCAGGTGAAGCAGGCGGGCACCCAGCTCACGCTGTGAGAGGCCAAAGGTCCCAATGAGCAGCGCCTTGAATGCTTCATATTTGCCTTCTTCCGGGGGCGACTGTATGAAATCCGCAACCTGGGCGGCTGTCTGCTGGTCAAGGGCGCTCACCACGTGGTAGTAATGCGTGGAATCAGAGGATATCTGCCGAATCTGGAACTGGGCTTCTGCTTGGCTAAACCACACGCGTGGTCGCAGAGTCCAGAAAGTTGGCAGTTTTAGTGAAACTGCGTAAACAGAAGAAGAGTCGGTCATCTTTGGTCCAAATCCCGTTTGGACTGTTGGGGTCACCAATGTAGCCTGCACAGAAAGTGGGTCGCCACAATCCAGTAATTCCATACGTTACATTAGGCTGTTACACATCTATTGTCCGAGAAGTACTTGCATAAATAGGTAAACCACCTTCATACAAGCAAGGACAGAAAACAGGGCAAAGTGAGTATACTTATTTATTCAGTAAGTTATGGGTCAAAGTATTTGGAGTACACTTCTAACTCTTCTGGCTTCAGTCCGTTGTCGTCTGTTCTGAAATTGTTAGGTTGCGTTCAAGAAAACAATGAAATGGCGCGCTGCTGTCACCATCTGTCATGACAGTGTTTTCAGATTTCTCTGGTTACCCTGTCCATACTGATCTGCCCAAGCGGCGTTTTCAAAATTACACACCCTGGATAGCGTTTCTGAAAAGCTCCGGTTTTGGGGGACGAAAATGCAGTTTTAGTGTGGACGAAGGGTAAAAACAAAGAGAAAAAGCTTTGGTTACGGATTTATCCGGTGTAGTGTGGACGTAGCCTGAGAGCCAAGGGGACTGGGTTGTTATGCAGGTACAGAGAGTAATTAAGAAAACTAGCAACTATTGGTTGAAGAATTGCATACAAAAGTAGGCAGATTGTGCCTCAATTAAAACCACATCTTCAATAAGTGTTCAGTGTTTGTCTCTTTATTTAAGGAAATAAGTTTAAGAATAATTTTCTTTGTCTGATATCTAGAATGGGTGGGTTGAATGTGAGGAAGGTTTGATTTAAGATGTGTAAGATTCTGAAGAGTTGACGAGGTGGGCATGGAGTGGACGTTTCCACTTATTGAGAATTTAGACTAGGAATTGATGTTCAAGGTATGATATTGCAGATGAATGCATGGTTAAAGAGTTGGTACAGGGGACAGAGTTTCAGATTTGTGGATCATTAGGATTTATCTTTGGGAAGGTATGACCTCTATAAAATGGACGGGTTGCACCTGAACTTGAGAAGGACTTTGTGGATAGGTTGGCTAAAACTGTTGGGGAAGGTTGGCCAAGTGATGGGAATGTTAGGTCAAATGATGGGGCAGTTGGTGTAAAGGTAAATGCAGTGTGCAGAGAGACTAAGGAAGGATAGATGGTGATAGGACCTAAGTGCAGTTGGATGAGTTGAAATGTGTTTACTTTAATGTGAGAAGTATTAAGAACAAGGGTGATGAGCTTATGATAGATCAATATATGAGATTACGATGTTATGGCCATTTCCAAGGCTTCACTGCTGCAAGGGCAGGATTGGCTGCTTGATGTTACAGTGTTTAGATATCTCAAAAGGGATGGGGAGGGAGGGAGGTAAAAAGTGGAGGTGTAGATTACTAATCAGGGATAGTGTCACAGCTATAAAAAGGGAGGGATTGACTGCTGAGTCAGTGTGGGTGAAAGTCAGGCTACGTCCACACCATACCGGATAAATCTGTAACCAAAGCTTTTTCTCTTTGTTTTTACCCTCCGTCCACACTAAAACGGCGTTTTTGTCCCCCGAAACCGGAGCTTTTCAGAAACGCTCTTCAGGGTGTGTAATTTTGAAAACACCGCTTGGGTAGATCAGTGTGGACGGGGTAACCGGAGAAATCTGAAAACGTTGTCAGATGGCAGCGTGCCATTTCATTGTTTTCCTGAACGCAACTCCCCACACAATCTAACAATTTCAGAACAATCCTAAAAACCACTGTGTGTAATGAGGGTAGAAACTGTAGACATTTGACGGAAATGTAGAGAGAATAAAATGGGATAAATGTATAATTGATTGGTGGTTGTCACAGTCTCTGTTGGCTGACATGACAATGGTTTTAACATCACACCATATGTGTGGTCTGTCATCTTGTACATGGTGGTGACTTAGCCCACATTTGGTGTGTGTAGTATTACTTGGCCTTGGAAGGTCAATAGGTTTTAGACTGATTACAGTCTTTAACTCTGGAAATTCTTTCAATATTTATTTCAGGATTACTTTATTCATAACATTTTCAGGTATACTATACAGGATGATAATTTGTCATTGTTTGTTTATAATTTTTAAATTATAGCAAAACAGAAACTTTCAGTAATAAGTTTGAGAGATTGAAAAAGGACCCAGTCCAGTAGCAGAAGGACCCTACATTATGCACTTTCTCTTTAGAGTCTTTGCAGCAGTTGTGTCGAGATTCAGTGTGTTCATTAGCACTTAGTCCTTCAACTTGGAATGTACCACTACAACATTTTGTTTTGGATGGACGGCCCGGGCCCCATCTTTCACCAAGCTGATGATCTGCCAGCAGATGTTTGGCTTGGTATGAATCCTTGAGAAGAGCTTATGGAATGCAGTGTGAAGTGAGACACAGCTGTTTGGATTCAGCCTCAACAGAACCTCCACAGGAACGCAATGCTGTTACAGCTTGGGATCTCGGCGTCCTCTGTAAGGAGTCTGTACATCCTCCCCGTGGAACATGTGGGTTTTCTCTGGGTGCTCAGGTGTCCTCCCACAGTCCAAAGGTGTACCGGTTAGTAGGTTAATTGGTCATTGTAAATTGTCCCATGATTAGGTTAGGGTTAATCGGGGGTTGCTGGGTAGTGAGGCTCTTTCCTGTATCCCTAATAAAATAAATAAATAAATCCCTTTCCAGACTCTCTTAGCAAATATGTAGTCCAGAAGGAAATGGTGATTATTGAAAGTTCTGGTCAGCAGGGATGAGTTTTACAGATCTCCAGAGAATCTGGAGGAGGGAGGTTATCCAGGGTACTTCATCCTGCTGGCTAGTTTTGAAGTTGGCTGCATCAAGAGGCAAAGATCCTGGACATACAAACGGCATGCCCAATCAGCTGAGAAAGAAGGTGCCATATTCTGGGGCTGCCACCAAGAACTTCCTGTTAAAATGCTAATTGGCATAGAGAATAAGTCTGGCCATGTTGTTGTAGGAAGTTCCATTCAGTCCTGCCATCCCATTGGGCCCTCATAGCAAAGTTTGTGAAGTAGAAAACCAGACAGACTGTGATTTGAAATGAATATCCTGGAGGCCCAGCATAAAAAAAGGCATAGAATCAGAAGGTGAAATATCTCCTGTCCACTAGGACTAGACTGTTCATGAAGCACCCAGTTTTACATACACTAATCCAACGCTAGGATTCTTCACACATTTCCATTGACTTCTAATCATTAGATAGATAGATAGATAGATAACCCCAATACCAAGTCACACCATGCATCTACACACTAGGGGCAATATGCAGCATCAATTAACCTACCAACCGGCCTATTTTAGGGATATGGGAGAAATTAGATAATCCTGGACAAAAGCAACATGGTCACTGAGAGAATGTGTAAACTCTGCACAGGACTAATGCACAGGTTTCATTATCTTACTACAGCATTACACTTCCATTACTGAGCCACTCTTAAAAAGAAGTAATGGGTGCTGACCGATGGTTTCTGTCAAAAAATAATGATGGATTCTGTGAAGGTAGGCCCAGCCTTTGACACTGTCTAGGGGATCAACCTCAATAACCCTCTGATTTGAGATTTCAGCACTCTCTGTAATTTGCATTTCAACAGAAGACTTGGTGGTAGCCCCAGAATGTGTGGCCTCTTTTCTCAGCTAAATGGATTTTGTGTCTTGGGTCTGAATGTTTACAATTACCTTCCAACAATTTCCACCTGCTGAGGCACATCAAAGGCAATAGTGTTTGCATCTGAAACAAATTGTCTGTGTTCCCCAGACAATTGCTGCTAGACTTGATCCATTTTAACACTGATTGCCTTTTGGCCCCATAGACTAAAATGTGTATTCCTGTAACTCCTGAGAAATAGTCACCAGAAAACTGCCAGGCAGAATATAGAATTCAAACTACAGATCTAAGAAACATAGATCAGCTACATTCTTAAAAGTCGAACTACTGGGGCTCAGAATGACTTAGGAATCTAAATTCAGAAATCACAGAAAGCTGATGGAATTCTCCAAAAGGGGAACACAATGGTGCAGCTCGTAGAGCTGCTGCCTCACAACTCTGGTGGCCCAGGTTCACTGCTGACCCCAGATTTTCGGCTGTGTGGAGTTGGCATATTCTCACAATCACCTGTGGATATTCCCTTTGGTGTTCTGATTTCCTCTCCATGATCCACAGGTCAGCAGGATAATTAGCTGGTATAAATTGTCCTCAGTTAGTAGGTGAGTGATAGAATTGAGAGATGTTGGGAGAATGCATTGCAGGGAAGATTAGTGTGGGAATGGGACTGTTCTCAGCCATGCATAGACATGAGCCAAATGGCCTCTAATATGGTAATAAGCAATGAGGAAGGGTTAGTTAGCAATCTTGTCGTGCGAGGCCCCTTGGGTAAGAGTGACCATAATATGGTGGAATTCTTCATTAAGATGGAGAGTGACATAGTTAATTCAGAAACAAAGGTTCTGAACTTAAAGAAGGGTAACTTTGAAGGTATGAGACATGAATTAGCTAAGATAGACTGGCAAATGATACTTCAAGGGTTGACGGTGGATATGCAATGGCAAGCACTTAAAGATCGCATGGATGAACTACAACAATTGTTCATCCCAGTTTGGCAAAAGAATAAACCAGGGAAGGTAGTGCACCCGTGGCTGACAAGGGAAATTAGGGATAGTATCAAGTCCAAAGAAGTAACATATAAATTAGCAAAAAAAAGTGGCACACCTGAGGATTGGGAGAAATTCAGAGACCAGCAGAGGACAAAGGGCTTAATTAGGAAAGGGAAAAAAGATTATGAGAGAAAGCTGGCAGGGAACATAAAAACTGACTGTAAAAGCTTTTATAGATATGTGAAAAGAAAAAGATTGGTCAAGACAAATGTAGGTCCCTTACAGTCAGAAACAGGTGAATTGATCATGGGGAACAAGGACATGGCAGACCAATTGAATAACTAATTTGGTTCTATTTTCACTAAGGAGGACATAAATAATCTTCCGGAAATAGTAGGGGACCGAGGGTCTAGTGAGATGGAGGAACTGAGGGAAATACATGTTAGTAGGGAAGTGGTGTTAGGTAAATTGAAGGGATTAAAGGCAGATAAATCCCCAGGGCCAGATGGTCTGCATCCCAGAGTGCTTAAGCAAGTAGTCCAAGAAATAGTGGATGCATTAGTGATAATTTTTCAAAACTCCTTAGATTCTGGATTAGTTCCTGAGGATTGGAGGGTGGCTAATGTAACCCCACTTTTTAAAAAAGGAGGGAGAGAAAAACCGGGGAATTATAGACCGGTTAGTCTGACATCGGTGGTGGGGAAAATGCTAGAGTCGGTTATCAAAGATGTGATAACAGCACATTTGGAAAGAGGTGAAATCATCGGACAAAGTCAGCATGGATTTGTGAAAGGAAAATCATGTCTGACAAATCTTATAGAATTTTTTGAAGATGTAACTAGTAGAATGGATAGGGGAGAGCCAGTGGATGTGGTATATTTAGATTTTCAAAAGGCTTTTGACAAGGTCCCACACAGGAGATTAGTGTGCAAACTTAAAGCACACGGTATTGGGGGGTATGGTATTGATGTGGATAGAGAATTGGTTGGCAGACAGGAAGCAAAGAGTGGGAGTAAACGGGACCTTTTCAGAATGGCAGGCAGTGACTAGTGGGGTACCGCAAGGCTCAGTGCTGGGACCCCAGTTGTTTACAATATATATTAATGATTTAGACGAGGGAATTAAATGCAGCATCTCCAAGTTTGCGGATGACACGAAGCTGGGCGGCGGTGTTAGCTGTGAGGAGGATGCTAAGAGGATGCAGGGTGACTTGGATAGGTTAGGTGAGTGGGCAAATTCATGGCAGATGCAATTTAATGTGGATAAATGTGAGGTTATCCACTTTGGTTGCAAGAACAGGAAAACAGATTATTATCTGAACGGTGGCCGATTAGGAAAAGGGGAGGTGCAACGAGACCTGGGTGTCATTGTACACCAGTCATTGAAGGTGGGCATGCAGGTACAGCAGGCGGTGAAAAAGGCAAATGGTATGTTGGCATTCATAGCAAAAGGATTTGAGTACAGGAGCAGGGAGGTTCTACTGCAGTTGTACAAGGCCTTGGTGAGACCGCACCTAGAGTATTGTGTGCAGTTTTGGGCCCCTAATCTGAGGAAAGACATTCTTGCCATAGAGGGAGTACAGAGAATGTTCACTAAATTGATTCCTGGGATGGCAGGACTTTCATATGAAGAAAGACTGGACCGACTAGGCTTATACTCACTGAAATTTAGAAGATTGAGGGGGGATCTTATTGAAATGTATAAAATTCTAAAGGGATTGGACAGGCTAGATGCAGGAAGATTATTTCCGATGTTGGGGAAGTCCAGGACGAGGGGGTCATAGTTTAAGGATAAAGGGGAAGCCTTTTAGGACCGAGATGAGGAAAAACTTCTTCACATAGAGAGGGGTGAATCTGTGGAATTCTCTACCACAGGAAACAGTTGAGGCCGGTTCATTGGCAATATTTAAGAGGAAGTTAGATATTGCCCTTGTGGCTAAAGGGATCAAGGAGTATGGAGAGAAAGCAGGTACAGGGTTCTGAGTTGGATGATCAGCAATGATCATACTGAATGGCGGTGCAGGCTCGAAGGGCCTACTCCTGCACCTATTTTCTATGTTTCTATGTTTACAGGATCAACAAAAGATTAATCAGAGTGAAGAAAACAAATAGTGAAAATGCAAATATAAATACAATAAATAACAAGAACATGAGATAATGAGATAAATGTGAGATCATTGGTTGTGGGAACATCTCAAGGATGGAGCAAGTGAAGTTGAGGGTAGGTCACCACCCCTCCAACAGTATCTAAAACTTAGTATTGAGGGGAACAGCCACAAGGGACTCTGCATTGGCTGCCTATTCACTTTCCCTCTCCTTACAGTCACAGGTTCATAACTGCCTTCTGTAATTTAGGGGTGACTACCTACTTACAAAACTAGTGCACAAAGAAAGGAATAATGGGGGCATCTTTTTCTTAGACAGGGGGCCCAAAACTGCTCACAATACTCCAAACGTGGTTGACCAATATCTAATAAAACCACCACATTACATTCTTAATTTTATATTCTAGTCATCTTGGAATGAAAACAATTATTCAGATTCTCAAACGAGAAAATCTGCAGATGCAGGAAATCCAAGCAACACACACAAAATGCTGGAGGAACTCAACACGTCAGGCAACGTCCATGGAGATTTTATAAATAAATAAATCATTAACACAGCACACACAAAAAATGTTGTTAGCATACAGTATGTAGTGCTGCCCCGCGATTGTTTAAACCTCACTCATAATTAATAAGATTCATAATAGTTATATTTACTGCCAAACGAAACAGTGAATGATTTTTAAAATCTGAGAGCAGTGAGGTGTTTCCACAGGAAATATCTCACACCGGCTTGGTGCCAGCAAGAAGAAACCCATGATGTTGAATGATACATTTTGAAATCCTCACAGACATGGTGTACACATCCGTATTTGGATAGTTAATGGTTACAATGCAAGTACTATTTTTCAATTGTCTTTTTAAAAGATTAATATTTTTTGAATAGGTCATGTAACATGCTTCATTTATTTTAATCTATCTCTTTTGTACTTTTCTTAATAGTAAAACAATGAATACAAATCAATCAACATAAGACTCATCCTTATTTCTTAAGAAGTTCATTAATCAGTCCTGCTTCAGCACGAAACCTCGACTGTACTTTTTTCCATAGATGCTGCCTGGCCTGTTGAGTTTCTCCAGCATTTTGTGTGGGTTGCTTGGATTTCCAGCATCTGCAGATTTTCTCTTGTTCATAATTATTGTTACTAATTCATTAATCAATCATAATTATTATGGCACATGAGAAAATTATCACAAATTTGGGCGTACACTATCACAAATGGTTTGCCATCCCTGCCTTGCATTCTCCTCTGGACATTACTTAAACGGAAGTCTGAGGTGCTACTGGTTTAAGAATTAAACTGGAGGTAACACAGGTAAATTATGAGAGCAGGTTACATAGACAATGCTTGCAGACTCTTGAACAGACAAGAGTTATCTAATTAAGGTGTTAAAGATAATTAAAGGAGTTAACAACTTATCTGGAGAGGGAAATTATTCCTTCCGTTGGTGTCCTCCGACACATAGATTGATACAGCAGGGAGACGCCCCTCAGCCTGACTAAGTGAGTCCCATTTGCTGATGTTTGATCCATATCAATCTAAACCATTCCTCTCCATGTACTTATCCAAGTGTCTTTTAAAGGTTATTAACACAATGTCCTGAAAAATAAGATTAGAAGTGGTAGTGAGAATTGGAAACACTCCCACAAAAATCCTTTGGAAAAATTCAAGCCCAATATGAGCAACACACTTGAATGTTGCTTGAATTTCCAGCATCTGCAGATTTCCTCATGTTTTGCAAGCCTAATATGACATGGTTTTGGGTAGGGTATGGTATTGCAGCTCAAGACCGGTATTTTGAATTAAAATGCAGAGCAGCTGTGATTTGTAAGATTGAATGATTTATTCCTGTAGTACTATTCACAATTTGACAAATGTGCTTAAAGATTTCAAGGTGTTATCTCTTGGGGGGTTGAGGACAATGCACACTGTTCAAATTCAGTAACCATCAACAACTCTTCTGGAGCAGATAGATAAGGCCTTTCAATTGCAAATACATCCACTTGAAGTGCAATTAAATACTCAGCAGGTGGGAATTGTTAGAAGCTGATTTGAGATTTTCAATCCCAAGGATACTTCAACATTTGGCTGAATGAAGGAGGGCCCTGCTTCTCTAACCACTCCCTCCTCCCCAGAAAGTGGGGCTGCTCCCAGCACTTTCTGTTGAAATGTTAATTACAGAGGGAGATGAAATTACTCATCAGCACGGTCATTGAAGCTGATTTCAGTAGGTACGTGGGGTTGAGGCCAGGCACATATTGTCCTGTTTTACACCTCATGTGCTTCGAGATGGCTATGAGTTCCCTTATCAGCTGTCTAGCTGTGATTTTGTTTTGCCCCCTTGGTTTGTCTGTGTCACAGGAGTCCCCGGTTCAAGAAAAGGTCTTTTTAAAAGCATTGGGCTTAACAAGCAGGCCCCATCCTACTGATCCCAGGCCTGTCCCGGTTCGACTGTGGAAGATTTTCCAGAGGAGATCCAGATCTCTCAGCCAGGGTGATTCTGGACATGATATGTGCAGAATGGATGAGCTAGGGGTGGATGGTGATATTCTTCGTCATCTCCCCAATCTGGGTAAGAATGCATTATCAGTTTTGGATAAGTAGGTGCGATTTGTAGCTGTGAAGTTGAGTTTGATGGAGTTTGCACAGGGTCTCATTTTTTCAGGGGTGAATTTGCTGTTTTGCTAAGGGTCTTTTTTTCAGGGTGGGGGTGAAGCAGACTATGTCTGCCATATTACCTGAGAGTGGGGGTGGGGTGGGCTTGTTTTCTGTTACCACATTACCTAGAGTGTAGGGGAGGGTGTGGTCCTTAGTTTCTGGTGTAGGGATGGGGATGGACTTCCTTTCCTGGGTTTGGTGATCAGAATGAGGTATACTTTTGAATTGGGGGAATGTCTGACTCTTGTACAACTGGGTGAGTTTCTTCCCACAGTGTGCCTTCCACCCCTCACCCCAGACTGTGCCCCACTGGCTAGCTGTTCTGATGGCAACACTTTTGACCTTCTGTTTTGTTAGGTAATCCAGTGCCTGGGCTGGGATCATCCTCATGGCCTCATGTGCAGAAGCATCTCTACTTTAATCTGTCAGTGCTAGAAGATGTGGAAGAGCTGACGCTGGCCCAGTTGGAGCTTACCCTACCTGGGGACCCTTACCCACTCCCTGGTGCAGTGACAGTTTGCACCTTGTCTATCTGGAGGTTGGGAAAGTCCTCCAACGCTAGGCAAGAGCTCATTACCTCACAGTCCTTCCAATCTATATATGGCTCCCTCTACTTCAACCTGACTCAGATCTCCAGGGCATGGAGACACCAGCCCAACAATCAGGGGGCACTCCTGGAGATAGGCAGCTCCTCGATGGAGGGCCATCAGACTCCTAACCCGGTGTGTATTGGTTTTGCCCAGGATCTGCAAGTCTCCCTCTTGGTGGTGTCCCTGAACAGGGAGAAATGCAAAGCATCTAGAAGGAAGAGGAGCTCCTTTCAGCTGCCACTGGCATTTAGTCGGGTCTGCAAACGTAGGAGACTCCATATTCAGTTCAAGGATGTCGGTTGGCAACATTGGATCATTGCCCCTCAGGGCTACATGGCCAATTATTGCCACGGGGAGTGTCCTTATCCACTGAGTGAGAGCCTGAATGGTACCAACCACGCTATTCTTCAAACACTCGTGCATTCCACTGACCCTGAACTCACTCCCCAACCCTGCTGTGTCCCCATTAAGCTCTCTCCCATTTCCATGCTCTACTATGACAATAATGAGAATGTAGTTTTGCGGCATTATGATGATATGGTGGTGGATGAGTGTGGGTGCAGATAGATATCTTCCTTGATGAAGGTGCATTTAATTTGTAATTATATTTGCCCTGCTCCTTCAGCAATTCCTAAATGGTATACTTCCCTCAAGGTTAACATTCACCTTCAATTTTTTTACTTTGAGTGGATGATGTAAACCTGAGTTTTAAAACTGGTGAGTGTTTTACAGTCTAATTCACATTGCAGGCTTCAAAGATGAACTCCCTCAGCACCCCCCTCTTCGCCCCCCCCCCCCCCCCCCCCACTGAATCATACTGGCCATTCAAACCTATCCCTTGTCATTAAGTGTGATCTGAAAGAATTTGCTGTCAAGTTGCAATATTGATTGCAGGTTCAGTTTGACATCATTTACAATAAAGTTTTGTCAATTTTTTTCTACTTAATGAACTGGTGGATAGGTGGATAGAACACGTAACTGAGACGCTGACTATTTCTAGGATGCTTCCTTTTAATTTCAGATGCCAGCATCAAATGATTCACTATGTCCAGTTGAACCTGCTACCTCATTGATGACAATGAATTTAAGAGGATCATTTATAGCACAGGAAACCCCTCAGCAACTTGTACCTGTGGTTTACTGTTTGAAATAAAAGTAACTATTCACCATTCCCTGTAGTTTACAAGACTTTTCCTTTAAGTATTGATCCTTTGCCTTTCTAAAAGTTGTTATTGAATTGGCTTTGAGTATTATTTAATTCTGAACATTTCACTAACTCACCACAGTAGCTTTTTTGCTTCTTTTCTTCCCTATGAATTTGTTTTGACATTAAACCTGTGTCCTCTGATTACCAACTATTCTGCTGGGGGGAACACCTTTCCCCTATTAACTCTTCTCTGAAGCCTTTCGTCAAAACTCTTAGTTTCCATGGTGAACCGCTCTAGTTCTTCTGCCCTCTCCATTTAACTACAGTGCTATTCCTGATAACTTTTGACTATTTGTTCATTTTAGCTCTGTCTGCTGTAAAAGGTGGGATTTCTCAGTGGCTACCCATTTCAATTCAACTTCCTATTCCCACCTGACATGTTGGATCATGGCTTCCTCTTCTGCCACCGTGAGGCCAGACTTTGTTTGGAGGAGGAGCAACACCTTGTACTCCATCTGAGACCTGATGACATGAGCATCAATTTCTCGAACTTCTGGCAATTCCTCCCCCTTTGTCTCATTTTCCATTTCTTATTCTGGTTCCCCTCTCACCTCACATGCCCATCAGCTTCCTCTGATGCCACTCCTCTTTCCCTTTCACCTATGGTCCTCTGCCCTCTCTTCAGCCCTTTACCTCTCCCACTTATCATCGCCCAGCTACCTGGTTTCACCTATTACCTGCCAGTTGGTCAATTATTATTTGTTCACTTACCACCTCCTACCCCTCCCTTATCTCCTTATTCTGGCTTCTGCTCCCTCCTTTCCAGAGCTGATGAAGGGTCTTGGCCAAAATATCAACAATTTATTCCTCCCTGTGTTCCTTCTCTCTAAGAAATACAAGAATTCCTTAGAATGTATTGACTGCAGACGTTAGGATCTGGAACAATTAACTATTTGCTGGGGGACCTCAGCAGCGTCTGTGGGGAGGAAAGGACTCGTTGGAGGTGATTGGATGATTGTGGGCAGGAGGGCATGCAGAAGGATGACACACTGATTGAAACACACAAAATACTGGAGGAATTCAGCAGGCCAGGCAGCATCAATGGAAAAAAGTACAGTTGATGATTTGGGCTGAAACCCTTCACCGGACTGGAGAAAAAATGCTGAGGAGTAGATTTGAAGGGTGGGTGGGGGGGGGAGGGGAGAGAGAAACACCAGGCGGTAGGTGAAACTTGGAGGGGAAGGAATGAAGCAAAGAGCTAGGAAGTTGATTGGTGAAAGAGACAGAAGGCCATGGAAGAAGGAAGAAAGGGGAGGTGGGAGAAGAGGAGCACCAGAGTAAGGAGAAAACATGAGAGAGGGACAAGGGGATGGGAAATGGTGAAGGGGGGGGGGAGGTGGGTGGAGGCATTGCTGGAAGTTTGAGAAATCAATGTTCATGCCATCAGGTTGGAAGCTACTCAAATGGAATATAAGGTGTGGCCTTATCGTGATAGTAGAGGATGCCAAGGATTGAAATGTTGGAATGGGAAGTGGAATTAAAATGGGTGGCCACTGGGAGATTCCGGTTGTTCTGGTGGACAGAGTGTAAATGCTCGGTGAAGTGGTCTCCCAATGTACGTTGGGTCTCACCGGGAGCCATACTACATAGGTAGAAAAGGGAAGCTGTCCTGTGCAGTGCGTATAGGGAGTTTGGAAAGAGGCTGAAGAGCAGCACCTCTAAGATGGTAATCTCTGGATTACTCCCAGGGCCACCTGCTAGTCAGGGCAGGATTAAGGTGATAGTATAAAAGAATGAGTGGTTGAGGAACTGATGTAGGGGGCAGTTTCTTGTATGAGTGGAACCTTTTCTGGGGCAGGTGTGACTTGTACAAGGGGAACAGGTTGCATCTAAACTGGAGGGGGGGGCAGAAGAAAATAGAGAGTAGGGAGATGAGTGATGAGCATATTGATATACTGGGACATTTCAAGTTGAAGGAGGAAATAGTGCTGGGTCTCCTTAAAGAACATTAAGTCCCCTGCACCTGTTAACCCCAGGTTATTGAAAAAGGCAAGAGAAGAGATTGCTGGGGCCTTGACCAATATTTTCATGCCCTCTCTAGCCACAAGTGAAGTCCTGGAAGACTGGCGAGTAGTTAATGTTGTCCCATTGTCCAAGAAGAGAACCAGGGATAGTCCTGGATACTATCGACTGTGGAGTCTCACGTTAGTGGTAAGGAAGTTGGAGAATTCTTAATGAGAGGATTTATGATCATTTGGAAAGCCGTGGCCTTATTAGGGAGAACCAGTATGGCTTTGTGAGGGCAAGTCATGTCTTACTAAACTTCACTGAGATTTTGACAAGGTGACAAGTGTAATTGATGAAGGTAAAACTGTGAATGTTGTTTACATGGATTTTAGAAAGGCATTTGATAATGTTCCTCATGGGAACCTCATCCAGAAGGTGAGATGCATTGGATCCATAGTTAATTGGCTGTTTGGATTCCGAATTGGCTTGCTCATAGAAAACAGAGGGTAGTGGTCGAAGGAACTTGTTCTAGCTGGATGTCTGTTATTAATAGTGTTCTGCAGGGACCTGTACTGGCACCTCTGTTGTTTGTGATATATATAATTTCAAGTTGAAAGAGAAGATAGGTTATTGAAGAGAGGAGATTGCTGGGGCCTTGACCAATATTTTCATGCCTGGATGAAAATGTAAATGGGTGGGTTAGTAAATTTGCAGATAATGCAAAGATTAATGGTGTTGTAGATAGCATAAAAGACTAACAAAGAATATGGAATATAGATCAGTTGCAGACATGGGCAGAGAAATGGAAGATGGAGTTTAACCTGGCCATATGTGAAAAGTGTTGCACCTTAAGACATCAAATATGAAGAGACAGTACACCAAAGGCAAGTCATGGATGGTGGTAAGTGTGTGTAGTTTGGAAGGGAATAATCAAATATTCACATTTTGAGCATTTTTTTTGAGGCCTCCATTGGTCAGGGTGGGCCATGGATGTTGTGTCCGAGCTATATAGGTACTTGAGCCAGGCAGTACAATATGGAGAGCAAGCTATTGCCCATGTAGTAAGCTCCCCCTCTTCATATATCTGTTCAATCCAAAGGAATGGCAGAGACTGAAACAGTTCAGCACCAGCAGCTTTGTATAAGTTGCCAGTCAGTGTTGAATTCAATATAGGGCTGCCTTAGGATCTCCAGCTCTGGAGTTTTAACTCGAGGATTTCCTCCCAAAGCCTTCTCCTTGAGTGGGTATAGCTGCAAGGCAGCAGAGGTTTGAGATCAGAGTTTTCCTTCTCCTAGATCAGCTGCCAACCATGGTTGATGGGCTCCATCTGCCCAAAGTGACCAGTTTTAAGGTGCCAGAACCCACCTTTGCCCCTTCTCCTGTCAGTAGAACCTGTTCCACTGGGCTTGGTAGCTAAGTCACATGTGGCCAAGAGCTGAACTGGCTATTTGAATTGCAGACCATTGGGAGCATTTAATAGGGAGTGGGAGCTTATCCTCATTACCTCCCCCAGCTATAAAAATCTGTTTCATTTTGTACTACTACATCTGAAATCCATAGGTACAGACATGGGTACATAAGTAAGCAAAATCATTTTAAGAAGTTTAAGAAATCATTCGATCCTTAAAATTGGTGGACCCTGGACTGCAGACTTAGGTCATTAGTGCAGTTCCCCTTTATGAAAAGGGAAATGTGGTAAGCATGCTGGGCTGCAAGTAAGATCAAAATGCTGAGCCTTAGATCCCCACACCTTACTATCCTGCTGGTGAATGTATAGTTTTTGGAAAATAAAATTTAAAACCTCGGAACAATATTGCAGTACCAGAAGAACATCAGAAACTGCTGTGTACTTTGCTTCTTGGAAACATGGCTCATCCCTACCATTTCAGATGCAGCATACAGCCAGAGGTCCTCACCATCCACTGCATAAATAGAAGAGCTGAGTCTCCTAAAGGTAGAGGAGCCAGAGTATGCTTCATGATTAACTCATCATGGTGCACATATATGGTGGTTCTATCTCAGTCCAGCACAGCCAACCTGGAACAGCTAGGAGTCAAGTGTCAACTATTTTATTTGCTGAAGGAGGTTTCCACTGCCATCTTGGTAGCAGTGTATATTCCACTCCTGGCCAAAGTCTGGATGAGCTGAGCACCGTGATCAGCAGTCATGACGCAGTGCTCCCTGATGCCTTCCTTATCATTGTGAGGATTCCAACCAAGCTAGCTTGCAGGTGTCTCTGACCAACTACCACTAGCATATCAACTATGGAACCAGAGGAACCAACACACTTGACCATTGTTACACCACCCTCAAGAACGCTTGATATACCATCCCACACCCACACTTTGGAAAATCCAAACACATAGCTGTTCTTCTGCTTCCAGTGTACAGGCAGAGACCAAGGACCACAAAGGTATGGTCAAGGGATGCATTGGAATATTTACTGCTTTGAATTGGTGGACTGGACAATATTCAGGGATTCATTTATGAATCTGAATGAATACACCACAGTTGTCATCAACATCAAGATAATTATGTGCCTTTGAGAACTCATGGATAAACCTGGATATTCAGTCTGCTGAGCATAAGATCTGTGGCATTCAAAACCTGTGATCCAGAACTATAGAAGAAATCCAGGTATGACCTACGGAAGACTATTTTAAGAATGAAAAACAATTCTGATTGAAATTAGATGTGGAATTGGATGCACATCAGTTCTGGCAGGGTTAAGGCCATTACAAGCCCCATTTCCAGAAAAGTTGGGATATTTTCCAAAATGCAATAAAAACAAAAATCTGTGATATGTTAATTCACGTGAACCTTTATTTAACTGACAAAAGTACAAAGAAAAGATTTTCAATAGTTTTACTGACCAACTTAATTGTATTTTGTTAATATACACAAATTTAGAATTTGATGGCTGCAACACACTCAACAAAAGTTGGGACAGAGGCATGTTTACCATTGTGTTACATCACCTTTCCTTTTAATAACATTTTTTTAATCGTTTTGGAACTGAGGATACTAATTGTAGTAGATTTGTAATTGGAAATTTTGTCCATTCTTGCTTGATATAAGACTTCAGCTGCTCAACAGTCCGTGGTCTCCGTTGTCTGATTCTCCTCTTCATGATGCGCCATACATTTTCAATAGGAGATAGATCAGGACTGGCAGCAGGCCAGTCAAGCACACACACTCTGTGTCTACAAAGCTACGCTGTTGTAGCCCATGCAGAATGTGGTCTGGCATTGTCCTGCTGAAATAAGCATGGACGTCCCGGGAAGAGACATCACCTTGATGGCAACATACGTCTCTCTAAAATCCTAATATACGCCTCAGAGTCAATGGTACCTTCACATACATGCAACTCACCCATGCCGTGGGCACTGATGCACCCCCATACCATCACAGATGCTGGCTTTTGCACCTTTCGCTGATAACAATCAAGATGGTCATTTTCATCTTTGGCACGGAGAACTCGACGCCCGTTTTTTCCGAAAACTAGCTGAAATGTGGACTCATCTGACCACAGCACACGGTTCCACAGTCTTTCGGTCCATCTGAGATAAGCTCGGGCCCAGAGAACTCACCGGCATTTCTGCATAGAGTTGATGTATGGCTTCCTCCTTGCGTAATACAGTTTCAAGTTGCATTTCTGGATGCAGCAACGGACTGTGTTAAGTGACAATGGTTTTCCAAAGTACTCCCGAGCCCAGTTGGCTTTAACTGTCACAGTAGCATGACGGTTTCTTAGGCAGTGCCACCTGAGGGCTCGAAGATCACACGCATTCAACAGTGGTTTCTGACCTTGCCCTTTACGCACTGAGATGTCTCCGAATTCTCTGAATCTTTTCACAATATTATGTACTGTAGATGTTGAAAGACCTAAATTCTCTGCAATCTTGTGTTGGGAAATGTTCCTTCTGAACTGACTAACAATTCTCTCACGAATTTTGGCACAAAGGGGTGAGCCACGACCCATCCTTGCTTGCAAAGACTGAGCCTTTGATGGATGCTACTTTTATACCCAGTCATGATACCTCACCTGCTATCAATTAGCCTGCTTAATGTGGAGTCTTCCAAACCGGTGTTACTTGAATATTCTGTGCACTTTTCAATCTCATTTTAACTCTGTCCCAACTTTTGTTGAGTGTGTTGCAGCCATCAAATTCTAAATTTGTGTATATTTACAAAATACAATTAAGTTGGTCAGTAAAACTATTGAAAATCTTTTCTTTGTACTTTTGTCAGTTAAATAAAGGTTCACGTGAATTAACATATCACAGATTTTTGTTTTTATTGCATTTTGGAAAATATCCCAACTTTTCTGGAAATGGGGTTTGGACTTCCTGCAGTGGGAAACCTAACATGAATGGCTGTGATGTTTCACTCCCAGATGAGCTCAATGCCTTTTATGCATCTTTTGAAAGGGAGAATAAAACTACACCTCTGCAAATCCCTGCTGTATCTGGTGACTGCGATCTCTGTCTAGGAGGCCAATGTCAGAACATCTTTCGAGAGTGAATCCTTGCATGACATTTTGCCTTGATGATGTAACTGGTAGGGCACTGAAAATCTGTGCCAACCATCTGATGGGAATGTTCATGGATCTCTTTGATCTCTCACTGCTGCATTTTTTAGGTGGGAACTTCAAAAACGGTTGACAATCACACCAGAGCTCAAGAAGAGCAGAGTGAGCTGCCTCAACAACTATCACCCAGTGACACTGACATCTACTGTTTTGAAGTGCTTTAAGAGGTTGGTCATGGCCAGAATCAAGGACCTAGACCTGCTGCAATTTGCCTAACACCATATTAGATCTACAGTGGATGCAATCTCACTGACTCTCCACTCAGCCTTGGATCACCTGGACAGCAGCAATACCTACTTCAGGTTGATTACAACTCAATGTTCAACATCAACATACCCTCAGTTCTAGGCAACAAGTTACAAAAACTAAGCCTCTGTGCCTCCCTCTGCAAGTGGATCCTTGACTTCCTCATTGGGAGACTATAGTCAGTGCAGATCAGAAATACATGTCCTCCTTGCTGACAGTCAACACTGGCACACATCAAGGATGTGTGCTTAACCCACTGCTGTACTCTCTCTGTACCCTTGACTACATGGCTAGACATAGCACAAACACCATATATAAATTTGCTGATGACATAATTATTGTTGGTAGTATCTAAGATAGTGATGAGGAGGTGTACTGAAGTGAGAGATCAGTTGGTTGAGTGGTGTCACAATTACAATCTTGCACTCACTATCAGTAAGACCAAGGATTTTATTGTAGATTTCAGGAAGGGGAAATCAAGGGAACATACACTAAACCTCATCGAGGGATCTGCAGTGGAAAGGGTGAGCAGTTTCAAGTTCCTAGGGGTCAACATCTCTGAAGACCTATCCTAGGCCCAGCATATTAATGCAATTGCAAAGAAGGCATAAAAGCAGCTATATTTCATTAGGAGTTTGAGGAGATTTAGTCTGTCACCAAAGACTCGAGCAAATTTCTACAAATGTATTATAGAGAGCATTCTAACTGGTTGCATCACTGTCTGTTATGGAGGGGCCACTGCACAGGATCAGAAAAAGTGGCAGAAAGTTGTAAACTCAGCCAGCTCCATCATGGGCACTAGTCTCCTGAGCATCAAGGACACTTTCAAAAGGCGATGCCTCAAAAAGTCAGCATCCATCATTAAGGACCCCCCATCACCCAGGATATGCCCTCTTCTCATTGGCACTAACAAGGAGGTACAGGAGCCTGAAGGCACACATTCAACGCTTTATTAACAACTTCTTCCCCTCCACCATCAGATTTCAGAACAGACAATGAGCCCATGTACACTACCTCCAACTTGTTTTATTCTCTCTGTTTGTACCATTAATTTAATGTTTTAATAGACATTTATTGTAACTTGAAGTATTTTATTACTATGTATTGCAAAGTACTGCTGCCACAAAACAACAAATTTCACAACATATGCCTGTGATATTAAACCTGATTCTGGAGAAGATTAATACTGGCCAGGGAAACTTATTTTTCAAAATAATGCCTCAGTGTCAAGCAATCAGCTTCATGTCTCATCTCTAAGTCAATTCCTCTGACAGTACAGCAGTCCCTCGGCAGTGCACTAGGCTGAAACCTCAGTCAGCCCAGCCCTCAGCACTGCATGGGAGCAGGACACGACACTGCCGTGCTTCCTCAGCAGTCGGGCCCCTGACTGGAAAAGACTCTCTTGTACTGGAAGGACAGGCACAACACTGCACTAGAACATCAGTCCAGTTTATATGATCAATCTCAGGAGAACCCATAACCTTGTGGTTCAGATGACGATGACTGCAAACATTTCCATGTTTCCTAGTAATTTAGTCTATTGTTGATGCAGTCCTTCATCTGATCTTGGGAGCTTGAGTGAAAAAAAAATTCAGCATGGTGTAAGTGAAGTGTGATTACACTGCTCCAACCCAGAGGAAGAGGATAATTCAGTTTTAGTACAATTATGATGACCTCTACAGGGTCAGAACAAGAAAAGGGCTAGAGAGCACTGTTCTTTCATTGAGTGTTTATCACAGAAGGATTTGTTTAATGAGCAGGGTAAATTAGAAATCATATGTTCCTGTAATCTATTAAAGTCAACAACAATTCCAGCTACATAGCTTTTATGACAATTTAAAATCTATGTTATACCTCACAGTTGATAGGAAATACTTTATGGTTACACGCATTGTTTGCCAATTAAGCTATTTCAAGGAACAAAAAGATTATTTGATGGTAAGGTGACTTGCCAGTTCAGAACCAATGTCAACTGGGAGGACAGTGTTGGGATTATTCACTGGAGCCACTGTTTCACAAGCTACCCAACATCAGAAAGTTATTTCAGAACCTTCTACATCAGAAAAAGGGCAGTATAGAATTGGTGGCCCATATCATCTTCATCTTCCGACAACTCAACATTTGTTAAGACCTGAGAGAGCAGGCAAGACTTCAGTTTATGACCTCTTAAAACTTGTACCTCTGGCAATGCTACACCCCAGCTTAAATAATATGGTGAGAGGCAGTCCATCACAGGTGAAGCCCTCTTCATTTACAGGAAGCACTATCTCAGGAGAACAGCATCCATCATCAAGGACCCCCCCCCCCCCCCCCACCACCATCCAGGCCCTGCTGTTTCTCACTGCTGCCATCAGGATGGAGATACAGGAGCCTTGGGTCCCGCACCACCAGTTTCAAAATCAGTTACTAACCCTCAACCATCAGGCTCTTGAACCAGAGGGGACAACTTCACTCACCCCAACATTGAACTGATTCCACAATCTATGGACTTACCTTTAAGGACTCTAGAACTCATTTTCTTGATATTTATTGCTTCTGTCCCTCCCCCTTTCTTCTCGTATTTAAACAGTTTGTTGTCTTTTGCACACTGGATGTTTGCTGCCTCAGTTGTGTGCAGTTTTACATTGACTCTATTGTGTTGCTTTCTATTTACAAAGTATGCCCGCAAGAAAATGAAGCTCAGGGTCGTATATGGTGACCTATATGTACTTTAACTTCGAACAGGGTTCTGGAGTGGGGCCTAAATCTATCTCACTCAGATGGCATGAGGTTTTATTCACTGATACATGTGCCAAGTATAATGTGAGAATTTGTACTTTATTTGTCCATGGGATATGGGCTCAGCTGCTAAGACAGTATTTGTTGTCCATACCTATTTGCCTCTGAATGAGGCAATGAGAAAGGCCATTTTAGATAACATTTGATAGTCATCCATGTTACTCTGATCAGGAGTAGACCAGCCTAGTAGCAATGGAAGATTTCCTTTCCTAACAGTGAACTAGATGGGTTTTCAAGTTAAGTTGAGTTTGTTGCAATGTGCACAGGTGCATGTAGGCACAGGTGCAATGAAAATCTTACTTGTAGCAGCATTATATGCATATAGTATAGCAGACACAACATTCACAGTAAAATCACATAAATTATATAAAGATCTTGCAAGAAAGAACAAAAAAGTCAATTGTAATGCAAATTGAGGGTAGTAATTGCTTCTACATACTGAGATAGTGATTAGGGTTGTGCAGATCAGTTCACCGTCCACAGGTGTATCAGTTAGTAAGTTAATTGGTCATTGTAAATTGTCCTGTGATAAGGCTAGGGTTAAACTGGTGGGTTCCTTGGCAGTGTGGCTCATTGGGCAGAAGGGCCAGTTGTAAACTGTATTTCTAAATAAACTTCTTGGCTGAAGGGAAATAGTTTCAGTCTGGTGGTGTGGGACTTCAGGCTTCTACCTCCTGCCTAATGGTAGATGTGAGAAAATGGCATGGTCTGGATGGTGGGGATCTTTGATGATAGATATCGCTTTCTTGTTGAGGCAGCTCCTCCTGTAGATACTATTAATGGTGGGAAGGATGTGCTTGATCATAGTTGTGCAAAGACGGCATGACCTGCATGCTGGGGGTCTTTGATATCCATATAATCATAGCAGTTATGGTAACATGGCATGTTGGGGGGGCTTTTTGGCCCTTTGTTGTAATCTTGGTCAAAGTAGCAGCTCTATGCATTATTGCCACTTCCCAGACAACTCTTAAATATGAGGAAGGATTCTGCCATATTTGTTTCTTTCAGACATGAATTTCAGAAATTATTAGTCCTCCTAACGTCATGTGCCCTGATTTTATATCAAGGGACTTGACACGATCTCTCAGTAGAATAAATAACCTTAGCCTTGACAGCAGGCTCATGGGACCACCTGCAGGTTCCCTCCAATTCATACAAAATCCCAGCTTGAAACTTATCCTGATGAAGGGTCTTGGTCCAAAATGTTGACTATAGTCTTTTCCATAAATGTTGCCTGGCCTGCTGAGTTCATTTAGCATTTTGTGAGTGTTGCTCTGGATTTCCAGCATCTGCAGTTTTCTTCTTCTTTGAAATTTATCTCAGATTTTTCATCAAACCCTGGGAACTTATCCCTGAAAGGCATTTTGGGAGAATCTTTAATCCGTGATACAGGAAGGCAGCTGACCATTATCACGTTAAAGACAGCGAGAGGTAGCCAATAAATTCTGGTCTTGCCAGCAATAATCAAACCCTATCAAATGCAAATGTTTAAAAAAACTCATTCTTTGCACTCTTGCCAAGGCTATTATATCCTTCCTGTGATGGGGTGACCAGAAACTGTGCTCTAGCTGTGATCTAACCTAACTGTAGTTTTGTTTACCTTCCTCCTATCATATTCTGTGCCTTAACCAACAAAGACAAGTGACCTACTCCTTCCCCCATTTTTACCTTCTTCACCACCTTATTTACCTGCTCTGTAACCTTCAGTGATAAGTGGGCACACTACTCAATCTGTTATTAATTACAGTTGCTAGTGTCCTGATATTTATTGTGCATTCTCTGGCTTTGTTTCCCCACTTATCCTTCGCAATCCGTGACTCCAGGTTCAACTGCATTTACCACTTTTATGCCTATCCATTGATTCTATTCTTGCTCATTATCAAAACACTGGCAATTTTCAGATAATCATTAAGCTTCTTTTCACAAAAAGGTTATTGAAAAGCACAAGTCAGGAGATGGATACTGTACAAGTAGTTTCAAAGTCACTGAATATTCCTTGGAGTACAGTTAAGTCAATCATCAAGAATGGGAAAGAATATGGCAGGTTGTAAATCAGCTGAGAGTAGGCCATCCTCAAAAACTGAGTGACTGCAAGAAAGGGACTAGTGAGGGAGGCCACCAAGAGACCAATGACAAATCTGGAGGAGTTACAAGCTTCAGTGGCTGAGATGGGAGAGACTGTGCATACAACAATGTTGCCCGTGGTGCTTCACCAATCACAGCTTTAAAGAGAAAGCCACTGTTGAAAATCACTCTCATGAAATCTTGGCTAGAGTTTGCCAGAGGGCATGTGGGAGACTCTGAAGTCAGCTGGAAGAAGGTTCTATGGTCTGATGAAATCAATTGAGCTTTTTGGCCATCAGACTAAATGATATGTTGGCATAATCCAAACAGACCATCCCTACTGTGAAGCATGGTGGTGGCTGTATCACGCTGTGGGGATGCTTCACTAGAGCAGGCCCTTGTGAAGGTAAAGGATAAAATGAATGCAGCACAATACAGGTAAATCCTGATGCAGTCTGCAAGAGAACTGTGACTTGGGAGATTTGCTTTCTAGCAAGACAATGCCCCAAGCATAAAGCCAAAGCTACAGAGGAATGGCTTAAAAACAACAACGTTCATGTCATGGAGAGGCCAAGACAAAGTCAAGACCTCAATCCAACTGAGAATTTGTGCCTGGAATTGAAAAGGGTTGTTCACTCACAATTCCCATGCAATCTGACAGAGCTTGAGAAGATTTTTTTTAAAATATGGAAAAATTGCAGTGTCCAGATGTGTAAAACTGATAGAGACCTATCCATACAGACTCAAGGTTATAATTGCAGTCAAAAGTGCATCTACTAGATACTGACTTGAAGGGGGTGAATAATTATGCAATCAATTATTTTGTGTTTAATAATTGTAATAAATTTAGACCAATTTGTAGAAATTCATTTTCACTTTGACACGAAAGAGACTTTTCTGTTGATCAGTGTCAAAAAAGTCAAATTAAATCCATTGTGATTCAGTGTTGTAAAATGTACAATGTTCTGTGTATGTTACTCAAAATGGCTTCTTTGGTTTGTTAAGAGTAGGAATGCTTCTTTGTCTGATAAGTGTTTCTCTCGCAGTTGTTTAGCTTTAGATTTGCTGATATGGGGATTGTATTCATTTGTTAACCAATGGGGAATGTTATTTTGTCTTGTGAGGCTGGGAACTTGGGGGGGGGGGGGGGAGTTTTGCGGTCTTTTGAGGAGAGTTGAGAGGAAGACGCCGAGGAAGGTGGACGTGCGCTGCACTGCTTGGTTGACCACCGGGGGTGGTCCCAGGTGCGAAGACGTGGAGGTCGGAGGCAAGCGACGAGGGGTCGAATGGTTCGATGGTTGAGTTCCAACGATGTGCACTAAACTGACTGAACTTTGATAAGTTGGCGCCTTTTGTTTTTTTCTTTCCTTTCATATATATTGTATTGCCTAGTACTCTTTTAGTTTTAGTAAACTCTTTAAAGTGTATTTCATAACGGTATCTGGTGTGAATTTGATACTGTGTGCGGGCGCGAGGCATAAACTTGGTTCTCACAGCACCTGCGTGTACGGGAGGTGGGGTTGGTGTGTGGCTGGATCTCCTTTTCCCCTAGACATATACCAGCCTGTTGGGTAAGTGTTAAAAAACAATAAAACGTGAAAACTTCTAAGGGGTGTGAATACTTTTTATAGGCACTGTATGTCAAAAAATTCCATCTTGAGTAACGTATTCCTCCTTTCTTGACTCTTAGTGGGATGGGCCTGTGGGAGTTTGGGCCTTGATTGATCATGTCAGCCCTAGTGAACCTGCAAATGTTCAGTGGGGCTGACAGTTCAGTAGGAACAATCAGCTTGTGGCTGGATCTCCTGTGCTCTTTCTACCTTTATCTGTCCTTAAATTTGAATATCAGTCTGAAGATGCCTCTAGAGCTGTTCTTTCTTCCTTTGAAAGGTAATGGGAGCACTTAACCAAAGAGTGCTTTACAATGTGGTTAATCTGTCCCTGGATCTCTTGTCCATCCTCTTGCCCAATTGGTCCTGCTCATAGGGAAGGAATGCCAATATCGTTCTTTGTCCAATACCAGACTTTGGTAGCGGGCAATCTACTCCAAGCCATCTCCTGGCACTAAAGGAGAGAGGAATTAATTCAAGGAGTTTCTGAAATCTGTCTTGAAAAAAATGTTCCTTTTTCCTTGACTCATGAGTATTGTTGGAAATGGAACTTCCGGCAAGTTAGAGGCACTTCATTGGGAGCTATTCCACACCACTCCTTCAGTTGTCCAAGGCTAGCCCTCTGAAGCCAGCCCATCAGGGGCAAGACCTTCTCGTGGGCATTTACCAATGAGTTGGAGGAGACGAGCTGCAGTCAAGTGACATGATGTAGCTCATGGTCTTCCCAAGGAGTATAAAGTAAATTGGTTTATTATTGTCACATGTACTGAAGTACAGTGAAAATCTGTTTTATAGACAATAGACAATAGGTGCAGAAGTAGACCATTCGGCCCTTCGAGCCTGCACCGCCATTTTGAGATCATGGCTGATCAACTACTATCAATACCCGGTTCCTGCCTTGTCCCCATATCCCTTGATTCCCCTATCCATAAGATACCTATCTAGCTCCTTCTTGAAAGCATCCAGGGAATTGGCCTCCACTACCTTCCGAGGCAGTGCATTCCAGACCCCCACAACTCTCTGGGAGAAGAAGTTTTGTATGCCATCCATACAGATTATTTCAATGTCATTATATCCAGGAAAGCAGCAACAAAATGCAAAATAAAGTGTTTACAGAGAAGATGCAGTACAGGAAGACAGTAAGATGTAAAGTCACGATGAAGTAGATTTTGAGGTCTTGTTGAACAAGGAGTCCATACAATAGTCTTATAACAGGAAGTACACTGCGGATGCTGGGGTCAAACAACATGTACAATACGCTGGAAGAACTCAGCAGGTCGGGCAGCATCCATGGAAACGAGCAGTCAATGTTTCGGGCTGAGACCCTTCATCAGGACTGAAGAGGGAGGGGGCAGGGGCCCTATAAAGAAGGTGAGGGGAGGGTGGGAAGGAGAAGGCTGGTAGTTGCCAGGTGAAAAACCAGTAAGGGGAAAGATCAAGGGGTGGGGGAGGGGAACAGGGAGGGGATAGGCAGGAAAGGTGAAGAAGGAATGTAAGGGGAAAGCACTGTGTGTAGTAGAAGGAGGCGGAATCATGGAGAGGTGATAGGCAGCTGTAGGAGGAGGCAGGCTGAAACTGGGATGGGGAAAGGGAGAGGGAGGGAATTACCAGAAGTTAGAGAATTCAATGTTCATGCCAAGGGGCTGGAGACTACCCAGATGGTATATGAGGTGTTGCTCGTCCAACTTGAGTTTGGCCTCATCATGGCAGTAGAGGAGGCCATGTATGGACATATCCGAATGGGAATGTGAAGCAGAGTTGAAGTGGGTGGCAACCGGGAGATCCTGTCTGTTGTGCCAGATGGAGTGGAGGTGCTTGATGAAGCGGTCCCCCAATCTGCGTCGGGTCTCACCGATGTAGAGGAGGCCGCACCAGGAGCACCGGATGCAATAGATGACCCCAACAGACTCACAAGTAAAGTGTTGCCTCACCTGGAAGGACTGTTTTGGGCCCTGAATGGTGGTAAGAGAGGAGGTGTAGGGACAGGTGCAGCACTTAACGCTTGCAGGGGTAAGTGCTTGTAGGGGGAGATCTGTGGGGAGGGACGTGTGGACCAGGTAGTCGCAGAGGGAGCGATCCCTTCAGAAACCAGAGAGGGGTAGAGAGGGAAAGATGTGTTAAGTGGTGGGGTCCTGTTGAAGGTGGCGGAAGTTGCGGAGGATAATATGCTGGATCCGGAGGCTAATAGAAGATTGAAGGGAGGTTTGATAGAGGTTTACAAAATAATGAGGGTTATAGATAACTAAATGCAAGCAGACTTTTTCCATTGAGGTTGGTTGGGACTATAACCAGAGGTGATGGGTTAATGATGAAAGGTGAAATGTTTAAGGGGAACATGAGAGGAAACTTCTTCACGCAGAGGGTCATGAGTGTGTGGAGTGAGCTGCCAGTACAAGTGGTACATGCCAGCTCAATTTCAATGTTTAAGAGAAGTTTGGACAGGTACATGGATGACGGGTATGGAGGGCTATAGAGTGCAGGTCAATGGGACCAAGCAGATTAAATGGTTCCGCATGGACTAGGTGGGCCGAAGGGCTTGTTTCTGTGCTGCACTTTTCTGTGACTCCAACAATCTATGAATTGCCCTTGAACTCACTAAGAGCCCAGAGCGGGAGCAAAATATCAGATGCACCCACATTTGATCTCAATACTTCCCCTCTACAGTGTGGATATCAGCCCTATAATTATATTATGCTATAATATAACCATAAAGTGTCCAAAATACTCAGAAGGTCGGGCAACATCTGTGAGAAGAGAAACAAAGTTAATATTTCTCATCAAACACCGAAGGTTAGTTTTGAAGAAGGGTCTCTGTTCAAAGTAAATTTATTATCAAAGTACATACAAACCTGAAATTCATTTTCTTGCAGGCATACTCAATAAATCCATTATAGTATAATAACCATAACAAAATCAATGAAAGACCACTTGGGCATTCAACCACTGTGCAAATGCAAAGGAAAGAAATAATCATAATAAATAAGCAATACATATCGAGAGCATGAGATGATGAATCCTTGAAAATGACTCCATAGGTTGTGAGAACAGTTCAGTGATGGGACAAGTGAAGTTGAGTGAAGTTATTCCCTCTGGTTCAAGAGCCTGGTGGTTGAGTGCTAATTACAGTCTGAGTCCTGAGGTTCCTGTACCACCTTCCTGATGGCAGCAGTGAGAAGATGGCTTGTCCAGGGTGGTGGAGATCCCTGGTGATGTTGCTTTCCTGCCACAGTATTTCATGTAGATGTTCTAAATGGTAGGTGTCCTTTACTCATGATGGACTGAGGCGTAGCCACTACTTTTTGTAGGATTTTCCATTCAAGAGCATTGGTGTTTCTATACCGGGCTGTGATGTAACCAGTCAGTATACTTTCCACTACACATTTATAGAAGTTTGGCAAAGTATTAGATGTAATGCGAATCTTCGCAAACTCCTAAGGAAGTAGAGGCACTGCTGTGCTTTCTTCGTAATTGCACTTATGTACCGGGCCCAGGACAAATCCTCTGAATATAAAGTTGCTGACCCTCTCCACCTCTGATCCTCCATCGAGGACTGTCTCATGGACCTCTGGTTTTCTTTTCCTGAAACCTATAATCAGCTCCTTGTTTTTGCTGACATTGAGTAAGAGGTTGTTGTTATGGCACCAGTCAGTCAAATTCCAATCTCCCTCCTATATGCTGATTTGTCACCTCCTTTGATTTGGCCTATGACAATGGTATCATCAGCAAACTTGAACATGGCTTCAGAGCTGTGCTTAGCCACACAGTCGTAAGTCTAAAGTGAGTAGAAGGGGGCTAAGCACGCATCCTTGTGATGCACACATGCTGATGGAGATTGTGGAGGAAATGTTGTTGCCTATTCGGTTGACTGAGGTCTGCAAGTAAGGAAATGGAGGATCCAATTACACAAGGAGGTATGAGGCCAAGGTCCTGGAGCTTGTTAATAAGTTTTGAGGGGATAATGGTATTGAATGCGGAGCTGTAGTCAATGAAGAGCATCCTGGTGTATGTATCTTTGCTGTCCAGAAGTTCCAAGGTTGAGTGAAGAGCCAATGAAATGGCATCTGCTGTGGACCTTTTCTGGGTAGGAAAACTGGAGCAGATCCAAGTCGTTTCTCATGAAAGAGTTGATTTGTTTTATCACCAACCTTAACACTGTGGATTAAGTGCTACTAGACAATAGTCATTGAGGCAGGTTACCATGCTCTTCTTAGGCACTGGTATAACTGAAGCCTGCTTGAAGCAGGTGGATACCTCAGATTGGTGAAGCGAGAGGTTAAAGATCTCAGTGAACACTCCAGCCAGTTGATCTGTACAGGCATTTAGTACTTGGCCAGAACCCTGTCTGGGCCTGATGCCTTTTGTAGGTTCACCCTCCTGAAGGCTGCTCACATGTCAGCCTCAGAGTCTTAAATCACAGGATCATCAGGGGCTGTGCATAGTGGTTTCTCCATGTTTTGATTTTCAAAGTGAGCATAGAAGACATTGAGCTCATCTGGAAGTGAAGCCCTGTTGTCACTTATGTAGCTTGATTTAACTTTATGGGAGGAGATAATATTCAAGCCCTGATACACTATCGAGCATCCTTTGTTGATTCAGTTTAGTCTGGAATTGTCACTTCGCCTATGAGATGGCTTTCTGGTGATCATACCTGGACCTCTAGTAATTTTCTTGGTCACCAGATTTGAATGTCTCTGATCTGGCCTTCAGCAGATTATGGATGTCATGGTTCATCCAGGGTTTCTGAAGACTATGAATGATTTTGTGGGGACACGCTTGTCTAGAACTGTCTTAATAAAGTCTGTGACCACAGATGAGTCCTTGAACACAGCCCATTCCACCAACTCAAAGCAAGCCAATGGCTGCTCCTCTGAATCCACAACCACTTCTCTGTTGTCCCAGTCTCTGGAACGTTTCTCTTTACCCTCTGCCTGTATGTAGGTAGGAGAAGTGATTTGATTTATTGAACTACGGTCTGTGCATAGGACAATAGGGATTCCTTATATTAGTATAACAGTGGTCCAGAGTATTGGGACCTCTGGCACTATAGGATATATGCTGATCGTAACTGGGCAGGGTTTTCTTCACACAAGCCTGGTCGAAGTCCCTGACTGTACTTTGAAGTGTGTTGGGATGGACTGTTTCTTGTTTGGAGATGACATCATGGAGTATCTCAAGCTGCTGGTGGTATGTAAACTGTGGTCGGATTATGGAGGGGTAAATGGAACATTTCAAACAGCAAAAGTAAAGTTCATTATAGTGCAAAGTGCTCACAGTGTTGCTGCTGTACTGAGGTAGTGATTAGGGTTGTGCAGGTTGGTTCAAGAATCAAACGGTTAAAGGGAAGTAACCATTAGTAGTGTGGGTCTTCAGACCTCTATACCTCCTGCCCAGTGGTAGCTGTGAGAAGATGGTATGGCTCAGATGGTGGGGAGCTTTGTTAATGATGTTGCCTTCCTGAGGCAGTGCTTCCTGCAAGTACCAGGGATGTGCCTGTGATTTATTGGGTTGCGTCCACTACTTTCTGCAGCTCCTTACATTCTTGCAAATCTGAATTGTCATATCAGACAATGATGCAGCCAGCTGGGATACTTTCAACCTTACCATATCCTAGAAGCCTCCGATTCCCTAGTCTTTCAAAAATAATCTACAGTACTTCATCTTTAAATACCCAGTGACCCAGCCTCTACTACCCAGAGGCCATTTCCTATCTAGAGCTGGTTTCCCTAGCACAGAGGCAGTAATACGGGAGCATTGAATGCATTGGAGGAGATCCAAATAAATCCACTTGTGGGGCGGGGAGCAAGGCCACGTTGCTAAAATTGGTCTTCACCGGAGAAGAAAATTCTGCTGGGATTTCAACAAAGGAAGATGTTATTGAGATGGAGGAGCTAAACATTGATAGGATAAGATGCATGCTCATCTGAATGAAATAACAAAGAAAATTGGAGAGTTTCTGGTCGTAATCTCCCAAATGTTGGCTGGTTTAGGCCTGGTGCTTGAGAAAATGGCAAACGTTACCACCTTATTCCAAAACAATGTAGGATGAGATCTGCAGTGCCTGTTTAACCTTGACATTGAGGAAAATTCTCAGTCAAGGATAAAATTGTCAGCCATTGGATTCATTATGGAAAGTCAGCATGGATTTATTAAAGGCATATTTCATCGCTAAATAATTTGTTGATGAAGAGGGCCAATGAAGAAAATACAGTTGATGTGGCATATATGGAAGTGCAAAAGGCATTTGATAAAGTGGCATGTCAAGGTGGAAGGGCACAGAGTAAAAGGACAGCATGGACAGAAAATTGGTTAAGTCACAATAGGTCGTTTTGTCGCAGAATGGCAGAGTTTATGGTGGAATTCCTGAGAAAATGTATTTCAGCAACCACTTTCCTTAATACATTTTAATGACTTGGACTTGAGAGTTCAGGCACAATTTCCAAAATTGAGGCTGATACATTACTTAGCACCATCCAATACAATATCTCAATGTCTACACATTATTTCATTTAAAAAATCTTTTTATTAATTATTATTAAAGATTAACAAAAAAGATACATTAAGTCAATATGTCATATATACAATAAAGAATTAAATTAGCAAATAACTGATTAACAAAGCTAAGCAATATATCAATAATAATAATAAGAGAAAATAAAGTGTTAAGAATATTTTTTTGAAAGAAAAAGAAGGAAAAAAAAGCCCCTACTAACTGAAAAAAAACGAACAAAAAAAACCCATTGGGAGCACAACCCCGGATCTATACATCATACAAGCTTCCACAGGAAAAAAAATATCGATCTGCCAACTCAAATCCACTTCTACACATTCTGCAAAATCTAGAGGTTCATACGTTGTGCCATTCTAAGATCAGTCTAAGGGTTCATTCATTGTTTTACCCAGTACAGTATCTAGAGATCTATAAAGTTGATGGGTTTGTTTAAATCCTTGGAAGTCCATCTAACCCTGCAGATTTTCTGGAATGTTTGATTATATTTTCTTTGGAATGCCTGTGCACCTTTTTGATAAGCCAGATCCCTTCCTTTTAAATCTTCATGTATGTTTATTTGCTTAGGACACCATTACCTTCTGGGAAAAAGGTAAATGGGGACACCTGACCGGCTGCCTGTTGATCAGGTTCGCTGTTACAGATCCCAAAGGTCTGGTTAGGTGTAGATGGAGGAAGATGGGTTATCTTGCATGATTTGGGTAAACCTGCGTAAGGGGTTGATGGTGATGTGGCTCTGGGCTGGTTACCATAGCAACTGTTGCATCATAGATGATACAAGTGGGTGCCTGTCACCCCTAATTTGTCCTTCATTTGTAAGAATGAAACAACCTGATCAACTGATTAAGTTGAGTTTACTTCAAAATCATCAAACATGATTAAGTTATCAGCCACTCTGTCAAAGAAACATTAGGAACTCAATGCACAATCTGGCTGTGGCTTCATGTGCGCACAATTAGTTATTAATCAATTTGCACTAATCTAAACTGTGCTGATATCTGTGGAATGCCATTAACCCCTATAACATGATTGGTTGAAGCTGTGACATCACTACTATAAAAGGATTAGTCAGTGCCCCATCCCCCTGAAGTCTCCACAAATTCTCCAACACCCTAGACGTTCCCCCATTTGGAACTGTACCACTTTGGGAAAAATGGCTACCTTCAATGAAAAGAAGACCTGCGGTCAGCGCATGGAGGCTTTCAGACGCTTTGTTTGGAATCCAGAAACCAAAGAATTAATGGGGAGGACACCTAAAAACTGGGGTAGGAGAGATTGTGACATAAACATGTGTTTAGAAGAACTCAGGCAGAAAATTCTTTAATGGCACAGAGCACAAGAGTAGTTGATGAATTTGTAATGTTGGATTTATACCATGGATTGAATAGCGATCTTCTGAGGTATACCTTTCTATGACTCTGTGGTTACTCGTGTATGCTGTTTTGGACTTCCTTTGTAAAAGGTCATTACAATTGTGGCATACAAGGTTGTCAGGATGGGAAACTAGACTATGAGGAAAGTATTGAGATATTTCTTCCAGTAAATGGAGGATGGGTTTTGTTTTGCCTTGACTCAGGGCTATGGGGAAAGTGGGACAATAAGATTAATTTTGGATTGATTCAGAATGGACTGGATCACTTTGGAATTGATTGTCAAAGAGTGAGTGGAGCAGTGTGATTAATCGCAATGTAAGATATGTGGATAGTATGGGGTAGTTAAATTGGATTAGCTTTAAGTTGATATAGATTGTGGGAAAGAGTGCTTTTAGACATTGTTCAGAGAGAGAGTGAGGCTGTGGGAACAGCTTTAAAAGGATTTAGGGCTATGGGGAGAATGTGTTTGTGGGATTAGCTTTGAGTTGATCTGGTGTTATGAGGAGAGTGTAGGGCAGTGAGAATAGTTTTAAATTGACATAAGATTATGTGAAGCATGTACTGTAGCATGTACTGAATTTCTGTAGTTTGTGTGGAAAGAGAAGGGCAGTGGGATTAGTTTTGAGCAGGACTATAGGGTGACAATGGGGCAAAAAGTCAATGAGATTCGGTGGCAGAATGACACTGCAATGTACAATATATTTTTAATGGGATTGGTGTTACTCCAAAATCCTTTGGGTAAGTTCATCTTCCCATTACTTCTGCAGAACAAATTACCTGACATGAATCAGTGGCTAATTTCAGATCAGTACTTTAAAAAAAATTGGACATGTGGACATGGCTCTTTATTGTACACCTCTATTTGCTCTTGAACTAAGGTGGTTTAGAGTCAACCTCTAATATCATCCAAAAACTACTTCTGTTCATGGGGCAACTGCTTGTCATAAAACATTGTATATGAGATCAATGAAGGGAAAGTTTCCTTTCAAATAAGAACTAGCCTTTGCTTTTAATGTTAAAAATATTAAAGGTGGTAGGTATCTAGTCTTATTAGAATCCCAGAAAGAATGGAAATTAGCAGAAAAACGTTGAAAGTAGGGTGGTTTATCTCTGCAGAGGCAATCTGAAGACTATGCTGATTAAATTAGGGGTGAAAGAAAGGGAAGAGCCTGATCTGGTGGGGATGATTATCACGTTACTGTGTTGTGTTCTGTTTGTTATTCCATAGATTTTTATCTAACACTCACTGCTTACTTCCAGTTTTCATCAGCCTGTATTATGCTGCCTTTTATGTTGTGATTTGTGCGCTGTTTGCTCTGTCCCTGTTTGTGCTGTTGTACACAACAGACCCATTCACTCCAACTTATCAAGACAGACTCAAAGCACCAGGTAAGATTCTAAAGCTCTCTTGTGAAATTATTGATATACTCTTCACAGTAGTCTTCTCAGTGAAGCAAGTAATTTACAAATCCATGTTATATATTACATGAGCACATTATATTTTTTGTAGACTGGAACTAGGTTAGCAGTATCCCACAGAGCACTGTTGATAATGTTCTAGCTCCACCAGTCCAAATACAGCTAGGCACTCTAGAGTAAAAATGTCCATTGGGTGCTGGGAATCTGGCATAAATCCCGCTCACCACTGCTGGCACATCCCTGGATTCCTGTACATTATTGTAATGGGGATTTGGGCCTGGAAACCTTGCACAAACCCCTTCCTTCATCTTCCATCTGCCCTCCCTAGCACTAGTCCTGACCAAGCATGGTGTGGGGTTGGAGTGGTCTGGAGAAGTTGCTCAGTGCTGGGATGTGGGAATCAGGGCTACAAACTGGCTGGCATGATGAGTGTGGGCCATTGGCAGTGGGCTGAGAGCACGAGTGGTTCATCTCTGAGCTGCCTGGCCAGTCAGAAGGGGGGGTGGTCAACTGCTTCCATCAGCAGGTGTCAGGAAACCCTTGGAACCCGGTGGTTTGCAACATGTGTCCCTGAGACTCTCATCTCAGCGCTGAGCAGCACCCCGTGTCTCAACCCAGATCGTGCCAGTTGTTACAAGCAGCCTATCTGCATCAAGCAACAAACAGTCTGATGGAGGAACTCCATGGGTTGAGCAGCATTTGTGGGAGGCTATAGGAATTGTTGTCATTTTGGATCAAGACTCTGCATCAAGAGGAGAAGGCAGTGGTAAGACAGGGGCCTTGGGTGACTGGTGGATTAAGGAGAGGTGTTAAGATGATAGGCAGGTTGAACCATGGTGGGGAGGGGGAAGTTGGAGTTGTGAAACAGAGGCTGATGATAGATGGAGGCAGACACAGGGAAAAATTAGAGCGAGGTAGGGTGAAGGTTGGAAACATCTGCTGGTGGGGAGGAAATGCTGGATGTAGAGGCTCGTGGGGTAAAAAATGAGTACGTGCGGAGCTCTTTCTCTGTTCTGTCAGAAGGAAGGTGCGGTGAGAAGGGAAGTACAAGAAACAGAGGAGATGCAAAGGTGCACTCCATCAATTAGAGCAGAGGGGAGCTCCCCCCCTCCCCCCCACTCCACCACAGATGCTCCTTGACACACTGAGTTCCTCCAGCAAAGGGTATGTCCAGCATCTGTCATCTCTTTATCTCCACAGCGAGCCCTGGCTAATTATTTGTAGAGGGCAGGGATTTGTACAATGCTGTCACTAGCACATGTGATAGCAATGTTATAGTAATGGTTATTTTCCCCCAGACTGCATCCTGAGTGCTCACTGAGGTAGCAATTAATGTATTTTCACCTTCTTAGTTATTTCCAGTTCTGTACGGTATTTTATTCATCAGTGTGGGGTCCAATCTATTATTCTTAACTGTTACTTGGCCACTTTATTAGCTACACCTGTACACCTCAAATATCTAATCAGCCAATCAAGTGGCAGCAGCTCAGTGCAAACATGGTCCGAAGGTCAGAATGGGGAAGGAATGCAATCTAAATGACTTTGATATTGGAATGATTGTTGGTGCCAGATGGGGTGGTTTCCTTGTTGTGTGGCTGCCTGTAAGGTGGCTAATCTCCAGGTTCTATAATATATACATACTTTGATAATAAATGGACCTTGAACTTTGAGTATCTCAGAAATTGATGATATCCTGGGATTTTCATGCGTAACCGTCTGTAGAGTTCACAGAAAAAGTGCAAAACATTGAAATAAAACATCCAGTGAGCGGCAGTTGTTTGGGTGTAAACACTTGGTGACTGAGATAAATCAGAGAATGGCCAGACTGGTTCAAACTGACAGGAAGGCAAGAGTAACTCAAATAAGCACGTTACAACAATGGTGTGCAGAGCAACATCTCTGAACACACAACATATCTAACCTTGAAGTGGATGGCTGCAGACCATGAGCATATGCTCAGTGGCCACTTTATTAGATACAGGTGGTTCCTAATAAAGTGGCCATTGAGTGTATTTTTCTAGTGATTTAAGATGTATATGGTGCTCTGGATATCAAGACTGCGTTTCCTTTGTGTATGCTGTGTAATTTCTTTAGATGTGGTGGTTAATTGGAGAGTGCTAGTAAGCATTTAATAAACACAGGTTCTCCGAACACCCAACTTACACAACTTGTACTCGGGAATAAGTATTTGGGAGATCAGTGGGATGGATTTGTCAACTGCTGCTGGGCTGCAGGCGTCTTCTGCCATGTGGGAACTTGGTTAGTGGCTGCATTTTTGACATGATCTGTGCAGGTTATGAATGGTTCCTGGGAGGAGATGTAGTACAATGTCATAGGGTGGCCTATGAGTCCTTCTGGCAAAAGAGCTCCTCTGAATGTTGCATCCTCCGTTCCTTCTCATCCCCCAGCCCTGCAGTTGCTGATGAGGACTGATTACAAATTTGACAATGATGCAGCAGGGGTTAATGAATTGTGAGGTAGGTTCTGCTGAATTGTGAAGCTCAGTGAGTAGTGAGGCAGCTTCAGAGTGCAGAAGGCAGTGAAGCTTTGCATAGAGCACCATTAGTTACTGGGGCAGTGTGTGTGTGCGCGTTCTCTTCACACATGGGTTCTACTTTAAGATTAACACTACACTGGTAAGACAATAGCCCCTGTGCTGTGGCACTCTTAGCTGCAGTATGTGGCTGTTAAAACTTGTTACTGAAAGCAAAGCTAAATTAAATAAAACTCTTACTGACTTTTACATCTTGATGTACACCTCTTTAGTATTTCATCATAATCATTCTCTGTACTCCAAGAAATGCTTTATGTTTTGGTGCAATGCCCTGCGTATTGGTGTTGAGAGTTGTACTAAAGGGGGATTGACATTGCATCCTGGCTTTGCACACCAGTATGGTGTTCGGTACATCTAAGCTGTGCCCTTATAGTAAACTGTTTTGCTGTTTACAAGAATGATTTAGAGAGGCTGCATTGAGCAATTAATTTAAAAAAAAGCATGCAATAGTTTAACACAATTTTCACAATAAAATTTACTTTCTTTGTGGGGTGGCAGCTTTGTATGAAAATTTCTCTCCTTCATGGGTTATTGGTCCTTGTGCGAACGTTGTCTATATTTGCACATGTTCTCTGTTATAGGTGTGACGATACAACCGCAACCAAAAGATCTCAAGATCACCTTTAATATCTCAGATCCAAAGTCCTGGCACCATTACGTCAATGACCTTCAACATTTCCTTTCAGGTAGATGTGGGTAAAGTCAAGCACTTACATACTTTGTTACAGGGCAAATGCAACTTGTAATCTAAAAAAAATCAGGATTAATTTAATTTAAATTTTGTTTCATTTGAGGGAAAGATATGACACTGATTTCAATCTTGATTGGGACTTGAATGACTCTTAGTTTGGCCAACACCTAAACATATTCAGATTCTTTGAGAATTACATTCCTGGAGTAATATTTAAATCCAGACTTTTATTAATACCCACCAATTATTTCACCCACTGTTCTCAATCAGCTTGACAGCCACTGATCAGTCCCTCTTCCTCCAGTCTGACCTCATCAGTTACTTTGGCTTCCAGGTTTAATCTGATTTGAGTGATGCACTTTTTCCTCCTGCCCTACCTAATTGCAACTTCTCTGAAATCGGCACACTCTTGTTGCATTTGGAGCACTCTATCTATGTCAGTTGTGAGGCCCGTGTCTGATCTAATTTAATTTGTATGTCTTTCAGCTCCTCCTGAACCATAAATGCCAACAACCTCAAATCTGCTCAAAGTTTATTTATATAAATCATCCACAAAATTGGGTACAAAGCACAGGGATAGAGCAGAAACAAATGCTTGGGAGCTGGGAGATGTAAAGTTTAAAGACAATTATGTATCCAGAGAGGAAACACTACTGATGTTTCCTTGCCCTGAGGGGAGATTGGAGACAGGATGGTGACATGAGAGACTGGCTGTGTTATTCTCAGGATCTCACCGATTTCTGTAGAGACCACGGCAGTTAGGTCACCTCCAGGGTTACTCCTCCCCACAATCTCTTCAGAGTTAGACAACACTCCCAACACCAACAGTTATAACCCCCTTCTCCTACACAGTCAATTCACCCCTCACATGGTCAGACCCAATCCCACAGAGGGCCAGTGCAGATCCTCACCGCGTCCTCTGACCACTCCATGATAAATGCTGAGGTTCACACAGCAGACTTGAAGGCTTTTTACCTGATTATATCCTTGTCAATTCTGGAAAATCATGCTCTTTAGTCCCATTCCTCAAGTCTTTTGTTTGCTATTAATATTAAATTCCCTTTTCAGTTTATCCCATTCCTCAACCTCAATTGCCATTGAATTGATAAACTGGGAACCTAATGAGAATTCGCTTAACTTTGCTTTTTGGATTATAAATCCGAATCCGAATCCGAATCTTAAGAAAGAAATTAGAAAAGCTGAAAGAAGATAGGAGGTTGCTTTGACAAGTAAGGTGAAAATAAATCCAAAGGGTTCCTAGAGTTATATTAATAGCAAAAGGATAGTGAGGGATAAAATTGGTCCCTTAGAGAATCAGAGTGGACAGCTATGTGTGGAGCCAAAAGAGATGGGGGAGATTTTGAACAATTTCTTTTCATTGGTATTCATTCAGGAGAAGGATATTGAATTGTGTAAGGTAAGGGAAACAAGTAGAGTAGTTATGGAAACTATGATGATTAAAGAAGAGGAAGTACTGGAGCTTTAAAAAAAAAATAAAAGTGGATAAGTCTCTGGGTTCTGATAGGATATTACCTAGGACCTTGTTAGTGTAGAAATAGCAGGGGCTCTGACAGAAATATTTCAAATGTCATTAGAAATGGGGATGGTGCCGGAGGATTGGTGTATTGTTTCCATTGTTTAAAAAGGGTTCTAAGAGTAAACCTAGCAATTATCGGCCTGTAAGTTTGACGTCAGTGGTGGGTAAATTAATGGAAAGTATTCATAGAGATGGTATATATAATTATCTGGATAAACAGGGTCTGATTAGGAGCAGTCAACATGGATTTGTGCGTGGAAGATCATGTTTGACAAATCTTATTGAATTTTTTGAAGAGGTTACTAAGAAAGTTGACGAGGGTAAAGCAGTGGATGTTGTCTATATGGACTTCAGTAAGGCATTTGACAAGGTTCCACATGGAAGGTTAGTTAGGAAGGTTCAATCGTTAGGTATTAATATAAAATGGATTCAACAGTGGCTGGATGGGAGATGCTAGAGAGTAGTGGTGGATAACTGTTTGTCAGGTTGGAGGCCAGTGACTAGTGGTGTGCCTCAGGGATCTGTACTGGGTCCAATGTTGTTTGTCATATACATTAATGATCTGGGTGATGGGATGGTAAATTGGATTAGTAAGTATGTAGATGATACTAAGATAGGTGGCATTGTGTATAATGAAGTAGGTTTTCAAAGCTTGCAGAGAGATTTAGGCCAGTTAGAAGAGTGGGCTGAAAGATGGCAGATGGAGTTTAATGCTGATAAGTGTGAGGTGCTACATTTTGATGGAATAATCAAAATAGGACATACATGGTAAATGGTAGGGCATCGAGGAATGCAGTAGAACAGAGTGATCTAGGAATAATGGTGCATAGTTCCCTGAAGGTGGAACCTCATGTGGATAGGGTGGTGAAGAAAGCTTTTGGTATGCTGGCCTTTATAAATCAGAACATTGAGTATAGGAGTTGCGAAGTAATGTTAAAATTGTACAAGGCATTGGTGAGGCCAAATTTGGAGTATTGTGTACAGTTCTGGTCACCAAGTTATAGGAAAGATGTCAAAAAATTAGAGAGTACAGAAGAGATTTACTAGAATGTTACCTGGGTTTCAGCACCTAAGTGACAGAGAAAGGTTGAACAAGTTAGGTCTTTATTTTTTGGAGCGTAGAAGGTTGAGGGGGGATTTGATAGAGGTATTTAAAATTATGAGGGGGATAGATAGAATTGACGTGGATAGGCTTTTTCCATTGAGAGTAGGGGAGATTCAAACAAGAGGACATGAGTTGAGAGTTAAGGGGCAAAAGTTTAGGGGTAACACGAGGGGGAATTTCTTTACTCAGAGAGTGGTACCTGTGTGGAATGAGCTTCCAGTAGAAGTGGTAGAGGCAGGTTCAATTTTGTAATTTAAAAGAAAATTGGATAGGTATATGGACAGGAAATGAATGGAGGGTTATGGGCTGAGTGCGGGTCAGTGGGACTAGGTGAGAGTAAGCGTTCGGCATGGACTAAAAGGGCCGAGATGGCCTGTTTCCGTGCTGTAATTGTCATATGGTTATAAATGCAACACCTTTCTTTGAACCCATTTGTCCCTGGGACTTCTTGTTTCGAAAGCACCCTCATCCCTCCACACAAGAAGATCTGCAGCCAAAGTTCTATCTGATGTTGTTCTAGTAGCAGGAGGGGACTTGCACTTTGTTCATTCCATTCTGAATTTCCAGAGCACTGCATTGCTTCCCTCTCTAGCTCTGATTTCTGTCTTTACCTACCAGCTTATAATGAATCAGTCCAGGAAAAAGTCAATCACAACTGCACGAGTGGTAACTATACATTCCAGGGAGGACATGGCCCTAATTCCAAGTTTGCCTGCCGATTCATCCGAAACATGCTGAAGAACTGCTCTGGACTGGAAGATCCTACTTTTGGATACAAGATTGGTCAGCCTTGCATCTTAATCCGAATGAACAGGGTATGTGTGCTTAGAAAGAACAAAAAGGTGGAATAATAGCATTATGGAATGGTTATGGCCAAGAAAGCCATTCAGCCCATCAAATGAGAATCAGCTCTGAACCAGATCAATTTGCCGTTTCCAGCTCTAATCCCTTATGAATATCCCTTGCAAATTCTTCTGCACTGCATGTTTATCCATTTTGCCTTGAATGCTGCAAGGGAACGAAAACAATGATTCATTTTCACTCTGCTCTTTTTCACAATGTCTCATTTTCAGCATGGATGTCCAGTCCCTATGTGCTTCTCTTGCCCATCCTGAAGGCCTTAAAACTTTCTGCTTCTTTCTGGACAACAAACCCAACCAGTTCCCCTCTACCACCACCCTCCCCCATCTGGCCGAACTGGTTCTTATGCTCAGCAATTTCTCTTCTGGCTTCTTCCACTTGCTCCAAGCCTAAAGTATAGCCATTGACACCTGCATGGGTCCCAGCAATGCCTGCCTTTTCGTTGGCTATGTACAACAGTCCATGTTCCAAGCCTTTCCTAGTAATGCTCCCAATTCTTCCTCCACTACATTGATGACTGCATTGGTGCTGCTTCATGCACCCATGTTGAGCTTGTCAATTCCATCAACTTTGCCTCCTACTTCCATCCTGCCTTAAATTCACCTGGTCCATTTCTGACACATGTCTCTTCTTTCTCAATCTCACTGTCTCCAGACCTGGGGACTAACCGTCTACTGATATATTTTATAAATCTACTGACTTTCATAGCCATCTGTCACTGTTAAAACTGTCATTCCTCCATCTCTGCTGCATTTGTTCTCAGAGTGAGGCTTTCCTTTCCAGAACATCTGAAGTGACCTCCAAAGTATATAGTTTCCCTTCACCATTGATCCTGCCCTCATCTGCATCTCCTCCATTTCCCAGACATCCACCCTCACCCCATCTTCCTGCAGCCATAACAGGGATAGTTCCTCTTGTCCTTACCTACCACCTCATAAGCCTCTGCATCCAGCACATCATTCTCCACAACTTTTGCCATATTCAACAGGACCCTATCACTTTTTACTTTCCACAGGGATGCGCTTATCCTTCCTCCTTTTCTTAAACAAGGGGAGCATCATGCAATATTCTCTGGCCCTCTGGCAGAGAATATCCAGAGCATTGGAAGGTTACTTCCTTTCATCCCGAGCCAGTGAGATTGCCGTCACTGTTGGAATAATCTTACAATCTGTGCAACAATGACTGGAAAATCTATTTTGATTGGTATTATCATACAACACAGGAACAAGCCCTTCGACTCCACTGGTCTGTACTTATCCAGATGTTCATCTAAACCAGTTCCATTTGCCTGCACTTGACCCATGGCATTCTAAACCTTTGCTAACCATGTACCTGTCGAAATGCCTTTTAAATGTGTTAATCTACCTACCTTAACTACTTCCTCTGGCACCTCATATCCAATACATCCTACACTCTATTTGAAGAAATTGCCCCTCACCTCTCACCTTAAATGTATGCCCTCTGGTTCTTCCCTGGGAAAAAGACCATGTGCATTTATTGATTACAGGATATTGTGTGGCCTGGACACTGGGGAGAGCTCTTCTGTTCTTCTGAAAAATAATGTCTTCTTGAGAGGATAGAGAGCCTTGCCTCACCTCCAGCAATGTACTTCAGTCAGTGCAGTACTGGCCTGCAGACTACTAAGCTGACACAGGGTCAAACACTGTTGATTCAGCAATGGATGATACTGTCTAGAAAAAGTAACTGGGTTAGGAGCAATTTTATGCAATCAATCGATAATTTGAATTTCATGGGATAAGAATCTTTAACTAAAAAGTTTTTATTGGAATTTCAGATTATCAATTACTTGCCTGGAAATGGAACTGCCCCATATGTGACTTGTGCTGTTCTGGTGAGTATCAATAGACATAAAGCCTCCTCTGTTGAGGGTTGTGGAGTTGGTTAATAAATTACAGGAACAATAATCTCATTTATTATATCAGGGGGTTCTCAAGGGGATCTAATTGAAACCTGTCAAATGGTCTAGACAGAGTGAATGTGGAAAGGATGTTTCCTGTAGTGGAGGAGTCTAGGATCAAAGGAGACAGCCACAGAATTTAAGGACATTCCATTAGAACAGAGATAAGGAGGAATTTCTTTAACCAGAGGGTGGTGAATCTGTGGAATTCATTGCCATAGGTACTGTGAAAGCCAAGTCATTGGGTATAGTGAAGGTGTCAAAGGTTACAGGGAAAAGGCAGGAGAATGGGGTTGAGAAGGATAATAAATCACCCATGATGGAATGGTAGAGAAGACTTGATGTCAGACTGGACTAATTTTGGTCCTATGTCTTATGGTTTTATTATTTCCTTGGAAATGCTCCCATTTTCTACTCAGAAATCTTACTTGAGTGTCCTGTGATGTCCCTGCCATACTTCTGTTAAAGTAACACCAGAGGAGCTCTTCGGAAATACTCAGTAAGGACCACAAGTTACAAAAGCAGAATCAGGCCATTTTGCCCAACAAGTCTGTTCCACCATTTTTTTTTCATGTCTGATTTTTTTTTCAATCCTATTCTCCCTCCTTTTCCCTCATAACTGTCAGCTTCCTTACGAGTCAGTCTCTGCCTTAAATGTACCCAGTGACGTCCACAGGCCTCTGTGGCAATGAATTCCACAGGTTCATTACTGCTTGACTAAAGGAAATTCTCCTCAGCTCCATTCCAAAGGACATTTGGAGGCTGTACCCACAGTTCCTAGATCTCCTGCTAATGGGAATATCTTTTCCACGTTCACTCTAGACAGAATTTTCTAGAGGTTTCAGCAGGTTTCAATGAGATACCCTTCATCCTTCTGAACCCCATAGAGTACAGGCCCAGAGACATGAAATATTCCCCATATGTTACGCCTCTCATTTCTAGAATCATACTTATGATTCTCCTCTGGATCCTCTCCAGGACCAGTATATCTTTTCTCACATACAGGGCCCAAATTTACTCACAAATGTGGTTTGACCGATGTCTTACAAACCCTCAGCAGTACAACCTTATTTTTATATTTCGAGTTTAATATATCTGCCTCCTTTATTACAGGTATATGGAGGAATTTAAGGTGGAGGATTATATGGGAGGCAGGGTTTAAGACATTGTGGGCTGAAGGGCCTGTACTGTGCTGTATTGTTCTATGTTCTGTGGAGTATGGAGACCTTTCAAAGATTTTATGACTGTTCCTTATACTTTAATACAGTACTTATGCTAGCCCTTTCTATTAATTCCTCAAAGAATTAAAATGTGGATTGTCAAGCCTTCTTCCTATTGGAAATCTTTCTTTTATTTTCAGTTTCTGGAGCATTTTAATTACATCTTTTCATAAAGGTTCTATCAGATTTCCCCACTGCCTTATGTGTGTATGTGAAGGCTCTCGCTTTTAAATTAGGAGTTACAATATGTGTCCACCATTCCTCTGACACACTTTTCATAGCTTTGACTGAAAGCCATGTATTGTCGTTGGCTTTACTGTAGCTGTTCCAACGCAGAGGCAGATGGGGTAAATATATATAGAGAGTTGTTGAACTATTTTAGATTTTGCAAGGTATATTGTCCATTATAAAGTTACTGCTGTTTGAATGGAAGAATCCTGGGGCAGTTAATGTGAATGTAAGTAGGGTAAATTGGGATCAGTGTTACATTAATGCAAATCAGTATTGACGGCACTATATGACTCTGTGCAAATTAAACCAAGTGAGTCTCTACAGTCTGTCCAGACATTCATATGATCGGAACCTTCCTTGTCCCTCGCTAGCACTAACCATTAACTTACTGTGTTTGGACCCCAGCCACTGATTTCACCCTTCTCTCTGGCAATTTTTCTGAGGCTAGAGCAATTGTGGGTAATTCTGGAGATGAGTGTTATCCACAAGAAATCAGGAACGTTCTGTTGGTGATTGGACGCATGCAGTCAGAAGCCATACCCTGTCACTAATTCTACAACCACAACAATGGTAATTTTAAAAAAGCAAGTAAACTACTGGAAGAGTAAATCTGAAATAATAAACAAAAAATACAGACAATAGTCTTCAAATCAAGCAGCCCTGCAACAGTCATTTTTCAAATACTCATATAGAGCTTTAAATTTTAATCACCTTTGCTGCCAATTTTCCCCTACTCTCACTTTCACATAACCCACATTTCATTCAAATCAGAGTTCCAGAGAAACAGGCCCTGCAGTCCACTGAGTCCACGCTGACCATCGGTCACCCATTCACATTAATCCATCACTAATCCCATTTTATTCTCCCCACATTCCCATCCTTCCCCCCCCACCCCAGATTCTATCACTCACCTACATTTCGAGTGATCTTTTAATCTACCAACCCTCACCTCACGTCTGAGGGAACATACAAGGCCACAGATTCCACACAGACAGCAGCCAAGGTCAGGATTGAACCTGGGCCACTGGAGCTGCAAGGTGGCAGTTCTACCAGCTGCGCCACTCTGTCAGACATTTAACCTCACTCCTGGAGTTGGTCATTTCCTGCCACATTTGTGGTGCCAATGTAAATGCCACTTATCAGTCAATGTCTTGTGTCTTGGTGTTATGAGATTAAAGCCTCCATTTGGTGTTATGAGAGCAAAGCCTCCAAATGGTGTTATATGAGTAAAGATTCCAGCTTTTTCTCATGTTTGAGCTACTTCACTGGTCTTGAACACTCCTAATGGTCAAACTGTCTCTCTACGTGAGCAATTTAAAACTGGAAATGCTTATATTTCAAAGGGTACCCAATTATTTAAGTAACAGTAATTCCAGAAGCTCTTGTTCCCTCCTTTTTCAAATTATAACCATCTTGTGTGACCACCTGCTGTCTGTAAGGAGTTTGGATGTTTGCCCCGTAACTGTGTGCATTTCCTCCGGGTGCTCCAGTTTCCTCCCACAATCCAAAGATGGTGGGTTAATTGATCATTGTAAATTGTCCTGTGATTAGGCAAGGATTAAATCAAGGGTTGCTGGGCGGTGTGGCTCAAAGGGCCGGAAGAGCCTAATTTGTGCCATATCTTGATAAATAAATAAAGATGGACTCCTTGTACCATAAGATTCACTCTTTGGCCCTCACAAGTTACCTCATCATGGCCTTGCACCTTATTGTCTAGCTGCACCACACCTTCTCTGTGACTGTTGCACTTTATTCTGCATTCTCTGTTTAGCCTTGTCCTACCTGTTTTAATCTGAATGAACAGTCTGCAGGACAAATGTGCATCTCAGTACATGTGACCACAATAAACCACCTCCACTATTCTGTGTTCTGTTATTGCTTTTTCCTTGTACTGAAGTGGTGAAATGATCTGTATAAATGGCGTGCAAAAACAAAGTTCTTCACTATCTCTTGGTACATGTGACAATAATAAACATTTATTTATAATAGAAATCAATAAATGGAAGATTTCTGTTTTGAAATACAGCATGCCTATCCTGAGAATATTGGAAAAATGGCATTTTACCCTGAAAATGGCACTTTTGACTTGTCTTACTTCCCTTACTACGGCAGACAGCCACAGGTAAGAAACCTCATTCTTTTTACGATACGCATTACTCTTGGTACTTTGACTGCCAGGTCCTGGAATAATTCTTGTCTTTCTCCAGCCAACCTACATCAATCCACTGGTGGCAGTAAAATTCCTGACGCTGAAAAGGAACAGGATGTTTGAAATTCAGTGTAAGATTAATGCACCAGGAATGATCAATGATAACCCCTATGAAAGATTCGAAGGACGAGTGATCTTCACACTGGATATCAAAAAATGAACGTGATCTAAAGGGGGAAGTCTCGGGTGATGTGAATGTGTTTTGTATATATTTATACCATTCTGCATTCTGGACAAGTTTTTAGACAAGGTTTTAGAGATTTCCTTTAGAGCATTACATCTTCACTTCTATCTATGATGTATTCTTCGGCACCTGATCTGTATAACCATGACGATTATTGAATGTGCTTAGTGGTCTGGATTATCATTGGCAAATCCCTATTATAAGAGGTCAGTATTTAACTGCAGGGCTGTTAATCCCGCCAGTGACACTGTGGTGGATATTATTTTTAAATAAACCTCACACAGGCCCTCTTCCTTTCCTACTACGTCTCCTCCTAACTGTATGCCTTTTAATTTTCCTTCTCCATTCACCTGTCCGTACCCCAGTGCCTGCCCTCCTTACCAACTTCTCCCTTTCCTCACTCTCCATCTTCGTCCCTCCCCTCTTCTTCCACCCTCTCTGTCATTCTTCTATCACTCACATCGTCCAGCTCTCCATTCAGCATCCTCTTTTCCACCCCTTTCTCCCTTTCACCTTCCCACATCCCTAGGACCAGCTTCTAGTTCCTCTTCTGATGTAAATATCATCACTTTTTAGTTTGCTTGACTATTTCCCTTTGCATCTCCTATTACTGAATCTCTATTAAGTAGTAAATAATTAGCTGTAACAAACGATATGGCAGAGGAATTCAGCAAGTCGAGCAGCATCTGTGAAGCAAAAGGAATCTTCAAAGTTTCAGGTGGAAACCCTACATCATTCCAATGTTGTTCAACCCACTGAATTCCTCCAAATAGCTTGCTGCTTCAGGTTTCAGCATCTGCTGTCTCATATATTTCCATAAAGAATTGTCCACCCCATTTAGTACTTCTGTGGCTGTTGTTTTAACTATTAGTCATTTCTTACTGATTTAGAGAACTGGCATTGAAGGGATTCACTCAGCTCATGTGCCTGTTTATGACTGGTGAAACTAAATTTAAACGGCACCATTAATGTGGGAAACCACTGCTCTTACATCTTTTCCCATTCCATTTAATAAGTATCCAGGTCATTTTCATGCAAAGCCTGTATTGTGCTGCCTTTCTGCCACTCTTGGTGAGGTAAGCCTTAAAGTTCATTCTGTGCCTTCTTGTCATACTCGTAAAGGCCTAACAGAGAACACAGTGCTACCTCCTTACTTTTACCCCCATTGAACTCTCCATTAATTCTGCCACTCCATCCTACCCAACACTCTGCATCCCTTTCTGGTCCTGTTGGTCGATTGGCTCATTCCATATCTTCCTTCCTTCACTCATGAGCCAGGTCCTTGTTACCCATGAGTTTTTTGGGGAATATTTCAACAGTATCACCTGACCAACACATCTCCGTTAAACACGGTCATGTTTTCTCTATCTATAGCCTATCCCCTCCAAATTCCATTTCCTTTTCTCCTCTTAAAGCAACCAGTTCATTTACATTTACATCTGTGTTTCAAAATATGCTCAAGCCTTGGCTTTCCATTTGCCAGGATATTTCTGCAGCTACCCATCAGTATAATTTGATACATGTTTCATGTTCTTGCCTGCATTAAAATAATTGCTTTTATTCAACCTGGCATGTCAGGTACTGACTCCAATTGTTATGGAAGAGAAGAGGTGTTGAATTTAGTCGTCCAGTCTGGTGGACCATGTGAGGCAATATCGTTACCATCTTTCAAAGGTGCTCACTAATCCATGATCATCCTGAAACACAGAGATATACTCTGTCTTCTGTCCTCTGGTGCAAACCGTCTGTTTCCACAATGTTCATGTCAAGGGTGAGGAGCTGGTCAGTTTGTCACCATTGGCCATGTTGTTGACAACAGCAGTCCTCTCCTGTTCAGCTGAGACAAATTCTGTCCTAATGCCACCACACAATCAGTTTGCTTCTCATTTCTGTCTCCTCATATTCTCTTTCAGCTAAGTTCATGCCTTCCACACTGGGCCATTTCAAGCAAGGTTCCCATCTAAACTAGTCCCATTTGCCTGCATTTGGCCCATATCCTTCTAAATCTTTCCAATGCATGCACCTGTCCAAGTGTCTTTTAAATGTTATTAATGTACCTGCTTCAAACACCTCCTCTGGCAGCTTGTTCCATATATGGCCCACCCTTTGGGTGAAAACATTACCCCTTAGTTTCTTATTAAATCTCTCTCCCCTGTCCCTAAATGTATGCCCTCTAGTTTTTGATTTTCCAACTCTGGCAAAAAGACCCCTCTCTATGCCCTCGTTTTTATGCAGCTCTATAAGAGCATTCCTCATTCTCCTATACTCTGGTGAATGAAGCCCTAGCTTGCTCACCCTTCCTATAATTGTGGACTGGAGGGCCTCTTCCTGTGCTGTACTCGTTTATAACTCAGTCCTTGAGTCTGGGCAACATTGTCATAAATCCCCTCTGCACTCTTCCCAGCTTTGTGGCACCTTTCCTATAGCAGGCAGACCAAAGCCAAACAATATACTGTATACCAAATGCAGCTTCTCCAGTGTCCTGTACACTTTGTTCCCACAGTCTGACCTCTGATCATCTTTTACTGACCTCATTAGCTGTATTGTTAGTAGCTCTCTCTCCTCTGGCACCCATAACCTCCTCTAAATCTGCTACCAAGCCTTGAACTGTCCTTGCACACTTCCCCCAAACTTCCAATTGACCCTTCCAAATTCACGTCCAGCTTTCCCAGGGCTTCGTACTCAAATCCCAGTTGCAGAACCTAACAACCAGAGTGTCGTACAGCTGGAAACCAGCCCCTCGGTCCAACTCATCCATGCCAACTGTGTTGCCCAGTGAGTTAGTGGTATCTGCCCCCATTTGGCCCATAGCGCTCTAAACCTGTCATATCTAGAAGACTTTAAAATGTTGTTAATGTACCTGCCTCAACTACTGTTCTGGCAGCTCCTTCCAAATATACACTGCTCGTTGCCTGAAGCAACTGCCACTGATATCCCTTTTAAATCTTGCGCCTCGGCCTTTAAACCTATGTCCTCTTGTTTTTAGCACACTCTCCTTGGGAAAAAGATTACGTGCTTTCATCCTGTCTATGTCCCTCATGATCTTAAATATCTCTGCCAGGTTATTCTTCAATCTCTACATTCCAGGGAATAAACTACAATTCTATGCAAACCCTCCCTGTAACTCAGGCCCCCAAGTCCAGGCAACTTCCTGGTAAATTATTCCTGCATTCTTTATAGTTTAGAAACATCTTCCCTATAACAGGATGATCAAACTGTACACAATACACCAAGTGTGGCCTCACCAATGGCTTATACAACTGCAATGTAACTTCCCAACTCCTGTATGAAATGCCTTGACTGGTGAAGGTCAGCATGTGATGCTGCTATCAGCAAGCTACTGTATATATTTGCATTCCTAAGCCAACAATACTCCCCAGGGCCCAACTATACAATTTCAACCCTGATTTGTGCTCTCAAAATGCAAGTCCTCACGTTTATCTGGATTGAAAGCCAATGGGAATCCTCAATCCACTTACCAAGCTAATCAAGATGCCCCTGTAATTATTCTGCACTATCTACAACACCAACTATTTTATACCATCCCTAACTTACAAACTATGAGGGGTGATTGGTAAGTTTGTGGCCTTGGGTAGAAGGAGTCAATTTTAGAAAACCTAGCCCATTTATTTTTCAACATAGTCCCCTCCTACATTTACACACTTAGTCCAGCGGTCATGGAGCATACGGATCTTGGACCTCCAGAAAGTGTCCACAGATTGGTGATTGATAAGTTCGTGGCCTATGGTAGACGGAGATGAATTATACAGCTCTCGTTACATGCACATGCAGGTCAACTCTTTGAGTGATTATGCAGAAAGTTTGAAGTTAATAACTCATCTCCTTCTACCTTGGGCCACAAACTTATCAATCACCCATCTGTGGACACTTTCTGGAGGTCCAAGATCCGTATGCTCCACGACTGCTGGACTAAGTGTGTAAATGTAGAAGAGGGCTATGTTGAAAAATAGATGTGCTAGGTTTTCTAAAATTGACTCCTTCTACCTTGGGCCACAAACTTATCAATCACCCCTCGTATGTGTTGTGCATTTACATCCAAATCATTTATATAATCTACAAACAAATGTCCCAGCACTGACCCCACTAGACACTGAAATTGAACACCATCATTTGCTTCCAATTATGAATCAAATCTGCCATCTCCCACTGTGTCCTGTGCAATCTAAACTTCCACACAAATAGCACCCAAGGTCAAGATTGAACCCACGTGTCTGGCACTGTGAGGCAGCAACTTTACCAGCTATGCCACTATACTGTCCATAAAGTCTGCAGGGCTTAGTTCTAGAAGTCCACCACCATCTCCAACTGCTTGGGGTTTTCCTGTATTACAGGAAAATGCTCATATCCCATGCCAGCTAAACTCTTTCAAACTTTTGCTCATTCCCATGATACCCTGCTTAGACACCGTGACTCTGGAATTCCACCAGCTCCCAGCTACAGTGGGAAAGCCATGTCACCAAACTTGACAAGTGTCCAGCCAAGCACAATGTAAAAAATTGCCAGTTATCCTAACCACAAAACACTGGAAAATCCTTTCTTGCAAATAGTTCTCTGTCAGTCTCCTTTCAAAGCTCAGAGAAGTGATGGGAGGAGTTGTCAACATGCCATCAGGCTGCATCTATCTTCAATGAGAAGGGACCATAAAACATAGGAACAGAATTAGGCCATTCGGCCTATTGATGCTGGTCTGCCATTCATTCCCTCTCAACCCCATTCTCTTGCCTTCTCCTTGTTACCTCGATTACCTTATCAATCAAGAACCTATCAGCCACCGCTTTAAATATACCCGATGACTTGGCAATGAATTTCACAGATTCGCTAGCCTCTGGCTAAAGAAATTCCTCATCTTTGTTCTAAAGGAACATTTTTCTATTCTGAGGCTCTTTTCTATTCTATTCTCACTGTCCTAGACTCTCCCACTATTGGAAACATGCTGTCCAGTCCACTATATATAGGCCTTTCAGTTTTTGGTAAGTTTCAATGAGATTTCCCCTCCCCCCACCCCATTTGTTCTTTTAAGCTCCAGTGAGTACAGGCTCAGAGCCATCAACTGCTCCAGGAATCATTTTTGTAAACCTCTTGTGGACCCTCTCCAATGCCAGCACATATTTCCTTAAATATGGGGCCCAAAACTACTCACCATATTCAAAATGTGGTTTGACTGATGCCTTATAAAGCCTCAGCATTGCATCCTTGCTTTTATAAATTTGTCCTCTCAAAATAAATGTTAACATTGCATTTGCCTTCCTTCCCACTGACTCAACCTGCAAGTTAACCTTTAGGAAATCCTGCACAAGTCCCTTTGCTCTTTTGATTTTTTTGAATTTTCTCCCCATTTTGAAAATAATCTAAACATTTATTCCTTCTATCAAAGTGCTTGGACCATACACTTCCCTACACTATGTTCTATTTGTCACTTTGCCCATTCTCCCAATCTATCCAAGTCCTTCTGCAGACTCCCTGCTTCCTGAACACTACCTCCCCCTCCACCTATCTTTGTATCACCCGCTATCTTGGCCACAAAGCCATTAATTCAGGTATCCAGATGATTAACATGTAATACGAGAAGTAGAGGACCCAACACGGAGTCCTGTGTTACACCTCTTATCACCAGCCCTTTATTCTCACTCCATGCTGCCTTCTGCCAATTGGCCGATCTATGTTAATATCTTTCTTACAATATGCAGTCGTTTGTCAAAGGTCATCTGAAAATCCAAGGGCACAAAAGGATTCTCCTTTGTCTATCCTGCTTGTTATTTCCTCAAAGACTTCCAACAGAATTGTTTGTCAACCATTTACCCTTAAGGGCATCATGCTGCCTTCAGCCTATTTTATTGTGTGTCTCCAAGTACCCCAAACCTCATCCTTAATAATAGACTCTAACATCTTGCCAACCACTGAAGTTGGGCTAACTGGCCTATAATTTTCTGTCTTTTGTCTCCATCCCATCTTAAAGAAAATCAGGTTTGTGGTTTTCCATTTCAGGAGCCATTCAAAAGGATTACTGTCCAGTAGATATTGAGATTCTGCAGATAGTTCTAAGTCTACTGGAAGGATAAGTGAACCAACAAGTGTACTGACCTTGACATTCTTTTATTAGTATACATTCATTGGGATATAAATATAATTGGCAACACCATCCCTAAATGCCCTTGAGCAAATGGACACTCTTTTGAACTGCTGCAGTCATTCTGGTGAATGTGTTCCTACGGCACTGTTGGGGAGGGAGATCCAGGATATAGACTCAGAAGCAATGAAGGAACAACAATAAAATTGCAAGTCAAAATTCCAGCCGACCCAGTGGCAGAGGTTCCCGGTTTAGGAATAACTGCAGTGCATTTTGTAGACAACCCACGCTGTGTGACGATGGCAATCATTATAGGAACACCGATAGGATTAAAATTTATTAGGGAACAAGGGAAAAATGCCTTCTCTGGATGGAATTATAATAAGCTCTGAGGTCGGTTTGTTTCAACTTTAGGGCATTGTCCTAGGTTCAAACTTCATCTGTTGCTTCATCAGAGATTTTCCCTCTGTTTTCATCTGCCCTCCCTACCTCCTCACTTAATTCCATGCTCCACCCTCTTTTCTTAACCAATTTCATCATCTGCAGCCCTTTGTCACTTCAACCTGTCATCTTCCATCCTCTGCCACTGTCCACTCTCCTGTCCTCCATCGGCCTATTACCCCTCCTCACCTGGTCCCACAACTACTTGCCGGCTCTTGCCCCACTCTTTCTCCCCTGGCTGTCCCCCCTCTCCCTTTCAGTCCAGATGAAGGGTCTTAACCTGTTATGTTGATTGTTCATTTTCCTCCACAGATGTTATCTGATCTGCCAAGCCCCTCCAGCATCTTGTATCTTGTTCCAGCATGTCAGCATCCGCAGTCTCCCTTGTCTCCTTTCTCCCCCTGTCGTTAAAGTTGTTGAGATTTCAGTTCTGTTTGTAGGTCCTTTGATAGTAAGGCAGACCATAGGAACACACAGCATGTTCTGAACAACATTCGGGTGTGCAGTAATGTGACAACAACCCCTGCCAAGGAAAGGCCAGGCCAGAAGCATGTCCATCATCAGGGACTCAAACCACTAGCCGATATCACTGGAGGGACCCCACCATCAAAGGATTCTTGGCCAGAACCTCAGATGAGCGAAACATATTAATACTGTGGCTAAATTGAGGTCAAAGGTTAAATAGTGACTTGTCTGCTGGCTTTCCCAGATCCATGTTCAGAGAGTGGAACACCTTGCAGCTCCAATACCTACCTGGTCAGTTAGCACCCACCTGTCATCTTAAACATTCACTATAATCCCCGACTGGTACAGAGAGTCACAATCTGTACTATCGGCAGCGCACATCACCAGGGCTGCTTTGACAGTACCTACTAAACATGGAATCTTCACCCTCTTAAAGGACAAAGGCAGCAGGAGTTGTGGGAAAGTGTCCTGTATGTCCTTCACCAAACTGCTGCCAACCTGATGTGGAACCAGGTTGTGGTTATTATTTCGGAGGACCTGCATTTCCTACTTGACAGCAGTGTGGCAGTGATTCAAAATAGGGCAACATCACCACCCACCTTTATGGCAAATTGGGATGGGCAATAAATGCCAATCTTGCTAGTAATGTACACTTTATTGAAAACATAAATAGTGTAGCATGGGAAAAGGCCCTTCAATCCCCTCATGTTGTGCCAATCTCACTAATCCCATCTGCTGCACGTATAACCATATAACAATTACAGCATGGAAACAGGCCATCTCGGCCCTTCTAGTCCGTGCCGAACGCTTACTCTCATCTAGTCCCACCGACCTGCACTCAGCCAATAACCCTCCATTCCTTTCCTGTCCATATACCTATCCAATTTTTTTTTAAATGACAAAATCGAACCTGCCTCTACCACTTCCACTGGAAGCTCGTTCCACACAGCTACCACTCTCTGAGTAAAGAAGTTCCCCCTTGTGTTACCCCTAAACTTTTGCCCCTTAACTCTCAACTCATATTGTTTGAATCTCCCTTACTCTCAATGGAAAAAGCCTATCCACGTCAACTCTATCTATCCCCCTCATAATTTTTAAATGCCTCTATCAAGTCCCCCCTCAACCTTCTACGCTCCAAAGAATAAAGATCTGACTTGTTCAACCTTTCACTGTAACTTAGATGCTGAAACACAGGTAACATTCTAGTAAATCTCCTCTGTACTCTCTCTATCTTGTTGATATCTTTCCTATAATTCAGTGACCAGAACTGTACACAATACTCCAAATTTGGCCTCACCAATGCCTTGTACAATTTTAACATTACATCCCAACTCCTATACTCAATGCTCTGATTTTTTTTAACCAAAAGCTTTCTTCACCACCCTATCCACATGAGGTTCCACCTTCAGGGAACTATGTACCATTGTTCCTAGATCACTCTGTTCTACTGCATTCTTCAATGCCCTACCATTTACCATGTATGTCCTATTTGGATTATTCCTACCAAAATGTAGCACCTCACACTTATCAGCATTAGATTCCATCTGCCATCTTTCAGCCCACTCTTCTAACTGGCCTAAATCTCTCTACAAGCTTTGAAAACCTACTTCATTATCCACAACGCCACCTATCTTAGTATCATCTGCATACTTACTAATCCAATTTACCACCCCATCATCCAGATCATTAATGTATATGACAAACAACATTGGACCCAATACAGATCCCTGAGGCCCACCACTAGTCACCGGCCTCCAACCTGACAAACAGTTATCCACCACTACTCTCTGGCATCTCCCATCCAGCCACTGTTGAATCCATTTTACTACTTCAATATTAATACCTAACGATTGAACCTTCCTAACTAACCTTCTGTGTGGAACCTTGTCAAAGGCCTTACTGAAGTCCATATAGACAACATCCACTGCTTTACCCTTGTCAACTTTCCAAGTAACCTCTTCAAAAAATTAAATAAGATTTGTCAAACATGACCTTTCACCATGCACAAATCCATGTTGACTGTTCCTAATCAGACCCTGTCTATCCAGATAATTATATACGCCATCTCTAAGAATACTTTCCATTAATTTATCCACCACTGACGTCAAACTTACAGGCCGATAATTGCTAGGTTTACTCTTAGAACCCTTTTTAAACAATGGAATCACATGAGCAATATGCCAGTCCTCTGGCACCATCCCCTTTTCTAATGACATTTGAATGACATGGTTCATATCAATCCATATCTTGCCTGTTTATGTTCCTGTCTGAACACCACTATTGTTCCAGGCACCCATTATTTTTGGTGTTTAAAAAAAATCTCCATTTAAATTTTCCCACTCTCACTCTCACCCTCTAGGATTTGACATTTCGCCCTTGGAAGAAGACTCTTTGTAACCAAATTATGCCTATCACAATTCTCTATACTGCACTTCTTTCAGGTCACCCCTCAACTTCTGATGCTCCAGAGCAAACAATCCAAAGTTGTTGAACCACGTTTTATAGTTAATATACTGCAATCCAGGTAGCATCCTGGTGAGTCTCGCCTGCATTCTCTCTCCAAAGCCTCCACATGCTTCCTGTAATGAGGTGACCAGAAATTCACACAATACTCCAAATGTGACCTAACTAAAGTTTTATACAGCTGGAACTTGACTTCCCAACTTTAGTACTCAGTGCCCTGGCTGATGAAGGCAGGCATGTTTTAATTCATTTAAAGCACATTTTTTATTCATTCCCATGCTATATTTTTCTTACACTTCAGTTCAGACTCACCTCACTCAATAGCTTTGTTAAATGTTATCTTTAAAGAACACTTAAGGTGTCTATCATTGCTCTCTGTCACTGGGGGAAAGATATTCACTGCAATTACCTTGCCTTAAAGTGCCTATATTTGTAGCAGATCAGGAATTTATTGTAGCATCTGAGGATGGAATCTCTGTATATATATATATATCACACAGTGAAACCTACCAGTCTTGAATGTTTATTCTCTCCAGTCTGCCATCAGATGTACTCTGATGGTAGACTCAATACATTTCAGCTGTAGTTTTATTTCTTAGTGATCACTTTTCTAGATAAATAAACATATGCTCAGACTTTCTCTGAAAGTTCTCAACAATAAGAAATCAGTTGTCCCTTGGTTGTCATGCACTGTTTTGTTTAAGAGTCTGTTGCATGGAAAATTATTGTAAAATGTTGAAGATTAAATACGAGTGCTGTACAAAAATAATTACTGTTTTTTTTTACTCAGCTATTTGTGATCAGACATAAAACTGACTTACTCCTCTAAGTGGCTGTCTTGGAAATACATTACACAATGTCCAGTGACAAAGTTGATGATGGTCTGATTTCCCAAGTGTTGATTTCTGAGTGTGAATAATTAACACAACACCAATATCTAAATGGTTCCATAGATTGCTACGGTGACAAAAAAGGCATAAGGCATCCTTACCTTTAAACCACATCTGGAGTATTGCCTTTAGTTCTGCTCGCCCAATATAAGAAGGATGTGGAGGTTTTGGAGAGGGTGCAGGATAAATTTGTCAGGATGCTGCCTGGATTAGAGGGCACATGCTGTGAGAAGAGGCTCGACAAACTTGGGATGTTTCCTCTGAAAGAATATCGCAGACAAGAAAGTTGGATATTAAATGGTATTAGGAGAATGAATTTGGATAGGATAAGGTATAGAGAGGGATCAGACTATGTACAAAATTTATTCCATGTTCCACTTTCCACTCCTATTGGATTGCTTCATCTTCAGTCTTTTGTCAATTCTACCAACTTCCTCCCAGTTCTGACTCCATTCCCATTCTCAACTTTCCTATCAGCCTCTCAAACCAAACCCCATCCACACCTGGATACACTCACCACCTGCCAGCTCTTATAGAATCATAGAGAAGTACAGTGAGAAAATAGGCCCTTCAGCCCATCTAGTCCATTCTGGAAACCATTTAAACTGCCTATTCCCATCGACCTGCATTGGGATCATAGCCCTCCATATGTCCACTATCCATATACCTATCCAAAACTCTGTTAAAGGTTGAAATCAAGCTCGCATGCACCACTTGCATTGGTAGCTCATTGCACACTCTCTCAACCCTCCAAGTGAAGAAGTTCCCCTCATATTCCTCTTAAACTCTTCACCTTTCACTTTTAACCCTTGACATCTTGCTCTATCCCTTTGCTCCACTTTTTTATACTAGTTACTTCCCCTCTATCTTTCAATCCAGATGAAGGGCCTTGACCTTAAATGTCGACTGTCATTTCCCTCCACAGATGCTGCATGATATGCTGAGTTCTTCCAATGTTTTGTGTCTTGTTCCACATTCCAGCATCTACAGCCTCTTGAGTCTTCTGTGTACAAGATTACAGGGTATATGGGCAGCGAGGGAGTAGAATCTGAGAGAGTGGGGTATCAAAGCAATGGGCAAATATGATTAGACTGAAACTATGTTATAATGCCAAACTGATACATCACCTGACAGTAATGTAGAATTATCATGCAGAATAATATTGATCTAAATGTATAGATTAATGCAGATCTCTCAGAGAGGGACAACAATATAAAAGTACAAAGAGATACCAGTAACAAGAGAGCATGATGTGCGAATTATTTATAAGTGGATAACGTCTTTATCCAAGATGTTGAGTCAGGTCTGCTTCTGTTGCTGCTATTCGCTCATCTGCTGTAATGCAGGCAGAATGGAATTGGAAAAGATTAAGATTAAGAGATCTGTAAAGTGTAACATGTGGCCTCAGGGGAACTTTCAGTTTGGTCAGTTATGTCAGCGCTGAGGATGTCCAGCACATTCCTGAGGTTACTTTCATCTGGGCGGCTGTTGAACGGATCATAGTGTCTGGGAGTTCACAACCCAGTTCTTTCGCTGTCCTCTGCTCTCTCGTGGATTTTGCAGGTCTCTCTCTCCCTTTCTCTCTCTCTCTCTCTTCCCTCTATCTCTCCCCTTCTCGCTCTTTCCCCTCTCTCCCCACTCTCTCTTTCTTTTTCTTGCTCTCTCTCACTCTCTCTGCTCCTCTTCCCCTCTTTCTCATGCTCTTGCTTGCCCTGAAGTAAAATTAAAGTAAAGCAGGATGGATTTAGGGAGTCTGCAGACTGTTGTAGCTAACTCTGCCTACATCTCGGCCCGGGTCACTTTTGATGGGCCCTCTAATGTCCAGATGACCAGAGATAAAAAGTACCGAGCAAAACTCAAACTGCCACACATCACCCAAAGTGAAAGTCTGAAGGATCAGATTGACACGGAGTTTGAGAGTATTTGCATCAGGCAGCCCATTGGGAAGAGACTGTTCCAACAGTATTTGTACACTGTTGCTGACTACAAGCCAGCTTGTGAGCTCTGGAAAAATATTGAAGACTATGATACAGCAGAAGATGAAGAAAGAGTTCAGAAGGCACAAGATATTATCAGCAAATACTTGGAAATGGGGGCAGAACTCTTCTGTAGCTACTTGGAAGAGAAATGTATTTTGAGGGTCAAGGAGGACTGTGAGAATGTGAGGGAAGATCTGTTCAAGGAATGTAAAGAGTTCACGATGGAATTCTTAAAGAATACTCCCTTTGAGGCTTACAAAGAAAGCATGTACTTCATGAGATTCCTGCAGTGGAAGTGGCTGGAAGCCCAACCCATTGGAGAGGACTGGTTCCTGGAATTCCGGGTTTTGGGAAAGGGAGGGTTTGGCGAAGTGTCTGCTTGCCAGATGAAAGCGACTGGGAAACTATATGCTTGCAAAAAGCTGAACAAGAAAAGGCTGAAGAAGAGGAAAGGCAACCAGGTAAGTTTGGGCAGATTGAGGCTTGAGCTTTGCACTGATGTGGGGAGGGAAATTACGCAGATTCAGCTGCTGCACAAGATATGGGTCAGAATAATTGGATGAAGGGGCACAGTGACCTGCTGAAAGGATCAACCTTCTTGTGAACCTGACCTTAGACAAGATTAGAACATGCGCAAGCCTTAGCAACATCTGCCGCTAAACCATTGCTGTGCAGTTTCTAGAGGTGTGAATGAAAATAACAGTTAATGTTTTTTTGGGAGAATATTGAGTTATACAGCATGATATGTGTATATGTGGACCAGCTCATCCATTCCAGCCAAGTTGCCAACCTGAGGTGGTCCCATCTGCCTAAGTTTGGCCCATATCCCTTTCCTATCCACATACCTGTCCAAGTGTCTTATATGCACCTGCTTCTACCCTCTTGCCCGGTCTCCTTTAAATTACTGACAAGTTAGTTGATCGAAGCACAATTGCTAATGCATACAGTTCTAGTGTAACACTTAATTCAAATGAACATTGGGAAATAGAAGATAACATGTGATTCCAGTCAGGGCACAATTGCAATGGAAAGTGTGCAGACAAGGTTCCCCAGAGTGTTGCCTGGGATGGAATGTTTTGATTAAGAGGGGATACTGGGTAGGTTGGGTTTGTTTCCTAAGGAATGGAGGAGACTAGCAGGGAGGGGGGTCCTGACAGAGGTGTACAAAACTATGAGAGGCACAGAGAGCATGAATAGTGAAAAATCTTCCACCTTAACATAGATGTGTTAAACCAGAGGGCATGGATTTTTAAGGCAAATGGCAGGAGATTAAGAGAGGATTTGAAGAATATATTTTCATGCAGGGTATGATTGCACTCTCAGAGTCTGTGGTGAACGTAATTACTTTGGCAACATTTAACGAGTATCCACATAAGCACTTGGATAGCTAAGGAATAAAAGATTACAGGACAAGTGTTCATGAAGAGAATTGGGAGAGGCGGGTACTAATTGTCAGCAGGGATTTGGTGGGCTGGTGGGCTTGTTTCCACGCTCTGTAAGTTTTGAACTCACTTTGTTCTGAATCCACATCGGAACCAACCTGGCTTTCCCTAAAGCAGGTAGAATCAATTTCTATGTGGAAAGGACCAGGAACAAGGGAGAGAGAGAAAAAAAAACAAAGGTCATGAGTACTATCAGGAAGCACCGTGGAGTGGAGTTTTGGAGCTCTCTAAACAACAATTACTTGCATTTATGTAGTGTTTCTAGCATAATGAAACCTCCAGCTGCTTGGGTTGTGAGGGCTTAGTTCAAAACTGAGGTGAATAGATTTGTCTTACCAGAATAAGAATCATGTTTATTATCACTGATAAATGTCATGAAATTTATTGTTTTGCAGCAGCAGTGCAGTGCAATACATAAAATTACTATAAACAGCAATAAGGATATATAAAAATATATAAATAGTGCAAAAAGGGAGCAAAATAGTGAGATTGTGTTCATAGGTTCATGAACCGTTCAGATATCTGATGGCAGAGAGGAAAAAGCTGTTCCTTAAGCATTGAGTATGCATCTTCAGGTTCCTGCATCTCCTCCATGATGGTACTAATTAGGAGAGGGCATGTAAGGACCCTTCATGATACTCCGGGCTTGCTTTTCTGGTGCTTTGTGTACTTGCTTCCTGACTTCCACCAGAGACAAACTGGAGTTCACAAAGAAGTTCGTTGTCTGGGTCTTAGTTGCCAAAATTCTATTTGACTATTACTCCCTCTAATAAACCCAATAGATTCTGCAGATGCTGGAAATCTTGAGCAACACACAAAATGCTGGAGTCAGACAGCGTCTACAGACGGAAATAGATCATCAACATTTTAGACTGAGACTTTCCATTGGAACTGGAAAGGGAGGGGCCAAAAGCCAGAAGTTGGGAGAGGGGAAGGTGTACAAATTGGCAAGTGATAGGTGAAACCAGGTGAGGGGAGGGACATGATGTAAGAAAGTGGGTTAGGATAGGTGAATGAGATACAGTGCGTTACCCATTTTTAAAATATGTTTTTCAATTTTTTTAATGTTCTTTGCACCTCTGATTTTATCTGCATCTCCAGGCAGTCTCTATGTATCCCAAACTCTAAAGATTACTGTGTAAAATGTTGCCTTTTGTTCCAAATCACATCGCTGGCTATTGAAAACAGATTCTCTTTATTTGTTCTGTTTAACTCCTGCATCATTTAAACCATTCTACTGAATCTTCCCTCTCAATGGAAGATTATCCTTTCTCAATCCTGAGATCCCTCATCCCCCAATCAAGTAAATCTTTTCTATGTCCTCTCCAAAGCTTTAATGACCTTTCTAATGTGTGTTCCCAGAGCTAAACGGTTTGCTTCATGGTTTAGCATAGCTCCCTGGCTTTTGTGTTCTAATCCACTATTAAAAATATTCACATGCTTTGTTAACCAGTCCTACCACCACTGGCATGATGATTAAAATCACCTTCTGGTGTTGTGCTGTCTCTCATCTATCATTTATTACCACTTATTGTTTACTTCCAAGTGTTGCGTCATCTGCCAGTTCTAAAATGATACTGCGTATCACTCAACCAGGATCACTAAAATAAATGATCTGCTCATGAACATAATCCTGTTTGTGGGAGTTTTAGAGAGATACAGCTGGGAAACAGGCTTGTGTCTGTGCCAGCTATGACACTAATCCCATTTGCCAGCACATGGTCCATATCGCTTCATTCTCTGCCTGCTCATGTACCTGTCTGAAATGTTGCTTGCACCATTTCTCTAACCTCGTAAGAAGGTTATCCATTCATCCATTTTATTTCTGCCAACCAATCACAGACTCCTGTTTCTCTAAGCCATATACCTCCCCAATCCATTGACATTAGCCATTCTCCAGTCCAGTACATGTTCTAGATTGCTGGTTGCCATCTCTAACAATTCCATGATGCCACGGTAATTATTTTCAATATTTTGACATTCCCCACCCATTCCATTTCAATTTCTGATATTGGCTCGTTCCTAAAAGGGAAGAAAAAAATGATACTGAGATGGTGACAGTCTTTCTCCAGTTGATGTCCCTCTCTTTAATATCTTTGTAAATAGGTTCCACTACCCCATTCCCTTCACTGGGTGGCCAGAAATGCACCATGGCTCCCTCACTGTTAGTCAACTTTCTTCAACTCTTTTGAAATTGAAACACAAAGCATGACAATTCCCTTCCTTATCTTTTCTGAAAGCTTCCTAACATGAATATTATGTTTATATCCTCCCTTTCTTCATAACTCTCAGATCATTAAATTTATAAGCTATGTATCATGCATTTACCAAAGTTGTGCTGATTTTGCACTTCTATTCAAGACAAACCCTATGGATGGTATACTTAGCTTTGTTCAGACTCCTAATAGCAAGAAAGGTCAGGCTTGGGGTCACAGGCTCTCCTTGGGTTCAATTTAATATCAGAGAACGTATGGAGTATATAACCCGAAACTCTTTCTCCACAAAACAGAAAACAACCCAAAGAATGAATGGCAGAGAGCGTTAGAACTCCAAAACCTCTCCCCTCCCGCACACAAGCAGAAGCAAAAGCATAAACCCTTCCCTCCCCTCCCTCCACTTGCTCCAGCTAAAGTATCAATCCCCCCCCCCCCCCCCATCACTCACCCTGCAAGCAATAGCAAGGTCCCCAAATAGACCATGATCTCGAGTCCATCCCAACTCTTCAACATCTCAGACAGGCTCTCTCTCTCTAACAAGGGAGAACGAGAGATTGCTCCTGTACAGTGAGAGGGCAGATCAACAGCTCGCTGTTACAATCTGCCGCATCACTTGTCTGAGTTCCCTTACTCAAGGACCATCAGACTCTCACTCACCATCGAGAGAGAGAGAGAGAGAGAGAGGGATTGCTCGAGTGCAGGGGTCTTACACCAAACACCACCTGCTGTCTCGATATTTCAATCTACTGCAACACTTCAAGGTGTCATCAGGTCACCTGTAGGGCTGCATTCTGAAGGCGCACATCTTCCAGGCTGTACCTGGAGATATTGAAATGCCAATCTGCATGGCAAATCCGAGAGCAAAAAACCCACTGCCTGTGAATAAGTGTAGTGTGAGCTATAGTCGTAGGTCATGAACTCCGACAGGATCCCAGCCACCTAGAAAAGAAAAAGAAAGAGACCTGAGAAGAAAAGGATAAGCTGTTTTTCAGACAAACAGGAAGAAGTTGCCTGTGTCAGCAAAAACTTCTGGTGCCATCTTTAGCTCCTTCCAGTTGTTTGTGCTCTTTGGGGTTTTGATGAAGAGTTAAATCCTGTATCTAGAACATAGCTCCTTCCTATTCCTGTTCACCTCTAATAAGACTGTTCCTTCTTGTCAATCCAGTCCATCCAATCCATTTGAGATATTTTGTCCTATCACAGTCACAAAATTACCTTCTACTTACCACTTCACCAGTGCATGAGTACTAACTAATCAGGTCCAGAGAGGCATGTGACGGGCTGATCGATGTACAAGGACCACAATCTCCTTGGCTCCTGAAATTGACGAGGTTTTGGTTTTTACCAGGTATGTCTTTAAGGTATCCCCTATCACACCTCACTTCACCTGCTTCCAGCTGTCCATGTCTTCATTGCCGTTGGGACTTTCAGAACAATTTATGATTCAAAATCTTGTCATCAATTATTAAAACTGTATAGAAATTCCAGTATTAAATATAAAATGTATAGGAATTCTTTCTCTCTGAGGGCAGCGAATCTCTGAAATTCTCTGCTTGCGAATGTTGGATCTCTGGATATATTTAAGGTAGAGATAGATAACTATTTGAAAGATTGAGGTTTGTGGGGAAATAGCAGGTAAGAAGTGTTGAGGCCAGTATAGATCAGCAAGGTTCATATTAAATGGCGGGGCTGTGTTGAGGGGCTGAGTGGCCTACTCCTACTCCTGTTTTCCTCTGTTCTTGTGTCCAGTCAGTTCCAATGAATTCACCTCCCCTCCTCTGATTGTAATCAGCCTCCTGGCTTGTACTCCAGTACATCCTCAGAAAGCCTCACTGACATCCTTCACCCTGTACGTTGCTACATCCACATGTCTGTTAAGTTGAACCAATCTTTTATTCCTTGGTGCTTGTTTTAACCCTCTGATGACCACAATATGTATTCCAAGCCCAACCTTAATGGTTTATTGCATTCTGTTTTGGATTGGAATTATGAAAAGCACCATGTAGAAGCATCCCTTTTACTAAACCTAACGAGAGCATGAGGCATTTTCTAAGGATTCTGATTTCCTATTTGGCTTAGATTTTATGCTTATATTATAGGCAAAAGTCTTGCATCTGCAGAGTTACAAGATTTAGTCGGTATTGAGTGTAGCAGAATGGAGCTGGTACTCCTGATGAAGGGTCTAGACCTGAAGTGTTGACTGTCTATCCCCCTCAATAGCTGCTACCTGACCTGCTCCAGATTTTCATCATCTGCAGTCTTTTGTATCTGCATGAGGAAGGAACTGCCTGGGTATATCCTGTCCACAAAAGCAGAACAAATCCAATCCAGACTACTGGAGTTGGGATTGGAATTGGTTTATTATTGTTACATGTACTGAGCTACAGTGAAAAGCTTTGTTTTGTGCACTGTCCATGGGGGATAATTTCAGAACACAAGTACGTTGAGGTAGTACAAGTGAGTGCAGAGTCTAGCGTTACAGCTACAGAGAAAGTGCTGATGTCCAGTGGACAATAAGGTGTAAGGACCACAGTGAGGTAGATTGTGAGATCAACAGTTCACATTAAGTTCAGGAGGTCCAGTGGAGAGTCTGAAAACATCAGGTTGGAAAATATCCATGAGCCTGGTGCTGCGTGTTTTCAAGCTGTTGTGTTTTGTCCAATGGAATGGAAAAGAAAAGGAATGGCCGTGATGGAAGAGGTCTTTGTTTATGATCAAAATCAAGTTTAATTATCATTAAACACACACGAGCACAGCTAAATGAAACAGTGTTCCTCTGGGGCCAAGGTGCAAAACACATTACCAACAGCACACACAAGATGCATATAGTACATCGAACATAGCCACATTAAAAAATGTACTTTAGCCCAGGTCCCTGCATGGCGTGTCCTGCAGGATGATTGCCAGCAAGAACAAGCTCTGGGCAGTCCACAGATGAATGAACGCTCACTTGCACGCAATCCAACTTGTCTGCCACCGCGTGAACACTGGAGGGCAGGACTGATGGGAGGGGCCTGCATGGACGCCGTGCCACAGCACCTCTGGCTTTCTTTCCTGGGCGGCTGCAGCAGGTACCAGACCGAGCTACAACCAGGGACACGTAGCTTTCTGCTGTGGTTCTTGCCAATCAACTGGTGAGCTGGACGATGTACATTACCAATGTCCAACAGGGTCTTGCAATCACAGAAAATGTGACTATCTCTCACTGTTAGACTGCACACTGCCTTTGGCTTTACACACTGACTCCAACACCCTCCTGTAGCAGGCAGCAGCTCAGTCCACAATAAATCCAGCTCTTTTGCTATCAAGCAACTCACTGACAGGATAGACCTGCAGTACTTGAAGTTCTCAATGTCCAGCAGTGTCTTGTGAATGTAAAAAAAAAGTTTAAAAAAGACAAAAACACATTTGGTTGGCCCCAGAGAGGCTGCTGCGTCTGAGCGCGATGCCATTTTACCAGAAACATTTTGATGGCTGCATTCCCAAGTGTCGACAGACTCCACAGCAAGGAAGCTGGTTTTCATCATGGACTGAGCTTTGTCTTTAGCTCTCTGCAGTTTCCTGTCCAATCATCTAATCACTTAATCAGCAAAGTGCTGTGAGGTATCATTGAGAGGAAAAGCCCTCCCTACCTTTGGGCACATCTACAAGGAGTGCTGCCATAAGAAAGCAGTGCCCATCGTCCAGGCCATGCTGTCTTCTCGTTGCTGCTGTTGGGAAGGAGGTACATCTGCCC